>NC_086447.1:389564788-389872288 GCF_028390025.1 Pseudophryne corroboree | reverse complement strand
CCGAGACTGGAGTGAAAATGGCCGCGACGCGTGGCTCCTTATATGGAATCTAAATCCCGCGAGAATCCGACAGCGGGATGATGACGTTTTGCCAAGTTCGGATTTCCGAGTCAAGATGGAAAATCCGAGCCTGGCTCGGATCCGGTCTCAGAAGGCAAAGTTCGGGGGGGTTCGGTTCTCTGAGAACCGAATCCGCTCATCTCTAATATTTACTGTGTCTGGAGCAGATAGATATTTGGACTTGTTAGAGATAGTCCATTCCTGGATGTTCCTTATTGGATTAAGCAGAAGCCATTTTTAACAGGGAGAAAAGTGCATATAAATATGTATAGTACCAGTTCATGCTGGTGAATCTGAGGTCTTTTAGCAGGAGAATTCCATGCAATGGTTGTTGTCCCCTCTGTTGCACACTTTCAAGGTGTCACGTCTGGCAGGGTTTGAGGATCCGGCAGATGAGATTTGCCCGAGGAGGTAGCAGGCTATGAATGAACCAGATGAGGGGGCTGGATACAGTTCCTTCGCATGGGACACGGAGCAATGAAGAACGTAGGAGGGGTTTGAGAGTCAATGGAAAGTATTTATTATGTACAGGGCTGAGGTAGGGAACTGAGGCTGAAGCACAATGGTTAAAGACGTGGCTGGAGGTGAAGAACTGCGGACTGTGATTTGAAAGACGAGACTGTAGATGATGAACTGTGGAACTGTGGATGGTAGTTGAAAACGTGGCTGGAGACAAGGACTGTGGACTGTGGTAAACGAGGCTTGAAGATAATAATCTGCAGGCTGTGGTCAGTGGTACAAAGGCGTGGCTGGTGAAGGAGATCTGTGGAGTGTGGCTTGAAAGACGAGGCAGAAGACCCGGGGCCGACTGTGCCCAAAGAGTCTTACTGGACCGGGTTTTCAAGGAGCGCTTCCACAGGCAGTAGCAGGCAAGAAACGGCAGGGCTGCAGCAGCAACAGAGAACCGACCAAGCAGGATCAGGAGGAACCAAGATACAGCAGGAATCCTGGGAGCACAGGCTAAAGCACCTACAACAGGGTTTTAACTTGAAGCACTGGCATCCCTGTCCTAAACCAGCCCCCTTTTATAGGGAGAGCTTCCCCTGGATTGGCTGGAAGAAACAGGAAACAGGAACTATGCTTAAAACTTGGTCTCCAACATGGCGGCGCCCAGTAATGCAGACCTTTTTGCAAAGCCACATTGCTCACTGCCCCTGGTCTCCAAGCAATGGTTCAGCAAGAGCGACCCGCTGTAGCGGCGTCCCGCCGCCACGAAAGGACCCCCTCACCTCCGCTACTGCTGCCCACGGATCCGGCACAGCAGCCCACCTCCGCCGCTGCCCGCACAACACCAAGGAAGCCAGCCCCGCGGCCCCAGCGTACCGGTAAGACTCCGGACGCTGACACAAGGTACTGGTGCTCCCAAAGATAATTCCAGGTGGCAAGCAAAGTGCAGGGGTGATTGGGATCGAAAACCAGCCTGGGAAATTTATGGAAGCAGCCCTAATAGGGGTGTCCTGTTGAGGGGGTGGAGTCTGTAAAGTGGGTGGGATTACTGCTCATAAGATCTGACTATATGCGTGAATGGAAGTGCCGTAGGGGCGCAGCAAAATTTTAGTGGCGTGGCTTCATGGGGAAGGGGAGTGGCCACATAATAGTGCCAATTCACATTACACCACACAGTAGTGCCGCTTATACACACTGCACCAGGTAGAACCTCCTATACACACTGCACCAGGTAGAGCATGTTATACATATTGCGCCAGATAGAGCACGTTCTACACTTTGCGCCAGGTAGAGCACGGTATACACTTTGTGCCAGGTAGAGCACATTATACACATTGCACCAGGTAAAGCACATTATACACATTGCACCAGGTAGAGCACGTTATTCACTTTGCGCCAGGCAGAGCACATTATACACATTGGACTAGGTAAAGCACATTATACACATTGCACCAGGTAAAGCACATTGTACACATTGCACCAGGCAGAGCACATTATACATATTGCACCAGGTTAAGCACATTATGCATATTGCACCAGGTAAAGCACATTATACATATTGCACCAGGCAGAGCATGTTATACACATTGCACCAGGTAGAGCACATTATACACTATGCTCCAGGTAGAGCACGTTATACACATTGCACCAGGTAGAGCATGTTATACACCTATACATATATACTGTATATAACTGCACAGAGTCCGGCACTCCTGATAGACGTTACAACGGCCCCGGAGCCATCCTTAAGAAGTTAGACAGGCAATTTGTTAGAGGCGGCGCTCACTGGACTTATACATACAAATAAAGACACCGCACTACCACCAGCACAGTACTAACGTTTCAGCGTTTAATCCACAATCCACAATAGGTCCACAGTCATCTTTGGTTAGGGTAGTACAATTTGGAAGTCCTGCTGATGCATTTTGCTGGCCTGCAGCTTTATTAAAGGATCATTGGGGGTCATTCCGAGTTGATCGCTAGCTGCCGTTGTTCGCAGCGCAGCGATCAGGCTAAAAATCGTCATTTCTGCGCATGCGGCGCACATTGCAGTTTTACACAAGGTCGAGCGACGCTTTTCAGTCGCACTGCTGTTCGTTGAGTGATTGACAGGAAGTGGGTGTTTCTGGGTGGTGATAAAGCTAAATATTTATCTTATATAAAACCATTTATGAGGTCTAAGAACACTGTACGCTATTTACGTATGGAGTACCGTAAGGGTACGCTAGTTGCGTAACAATCGCTTAGCCGTGGTCGAGACGCTCAAGCGTCACGTTCGCTCACGGCCAAGAGATCACAGGCAGGCACGCTATTGGCTGCCGACTAACGTAATGGTTCACTATAGCGTAACGGACGCTGTATCGGGAGCGGGCTGCTCGAGCGATACAGACGCTCACGAGAATACGCTGTTGGTATCGGGCACACTTATAGGTGAGCGACTACCGTAATGCTACGCTATCAGCGTAGCGGACGTTCGAGACCACGAGGAGATCACGAGCGGCGCAGACGCTCACAATGTTAAACCTTTATATCTAAACCATAAACAATGTAATATGCTGTAAAACCTTAGTGTAGAGATAGGGTGTAGATGCGTTTGTCTGTGTGTCAGGTGCTGTGTGTGTGTGTGTCAGGTACGTTTAAGAGAATACGAGAGAAAGAGGAGAAGAGAGAGAGAGAGATATGGCCCACAACAACAAGAAAGACAATATGATTGCGGAGAAAACTTACGCACAAAGGAAACGATCGCATGCGCCTCTGGACATCCAGCTCCCGATTTTCAGCAATGATAACCGTTGAAGAGTGAGAGCTGGATGTGATCGGCTTGTCTATTTATGCCCCACACACAATACAATTCAATGGTCCCTACAATCTCATTGTTCATTGGACACAGGAATTCCTCCTCGCATTATAACAAAAGGTCATAGGTTGATTCATACAGGTGGGCTGTGACGATTTCCAACTGCTCAGGTGGGTGGGAAACTAGGTTTCCCGCCGCATGGATAATTAAGTGCAAATAATAGTAAATGGACATAAACTTCTTATGTCCATAACTATTCGCACGAGCGATTAATCCGCTTCAAACCAACACCGGAATATTGCTAATTAAATACTCTTCCGATGGATACTAAACACCACTGTATTACTCCTGTCTGACCCTTCGTATCAAACAAAGAGGGATTTCTCTGTCCATGAACATGCTACATTAACCAAACTTTCAGAATCTATCAAAGGGACCATGATCTACAAAATACATTATATAGTGGAAATATGTAACGATTGAGTCGCACGCTACGAACACATGAACTCTACCGTAAATGCACATACCGCGCGCCCGCGGGCGCCCGCAACAGCGAGTATGCGCACGCACGGGAGAGCGCACGCATGCGCAGCGCAGACCTGTATGAGGTGCAAATATGGCAGTGTGCATCGTGATATTTTTCTGACTTTGACAGTCCACCCTTTGGCAGTCAACAATAACTGCCACTTCCTAAAACATTTCAAAAAGAGAAAAATATATGTCAGGGGTTAATACATTTACATGGTTGGGTAGGGGAGGAGAGGAGAAAGTAGGAAAAAGGTATGACCTAGTGAGATAGCAGAAGCATGTGTGTATGAATCCGTGCTTGGGGGTCATTTATCATCGTGCCGTACGTGTTTTAAATCAAGCTTCGAGGTATTGCGAAGTATACATTTGAATTCCTTCTTATCCCGCGGTACGGGTCTGTGGATGGGCTGTCAAACTTTACCGAGCTCTTTTCGGATTTTGGTTGTAACAAAATGGGGAGTACATTTTAGTTGATGATACATGAATGGGGGAATATGTGATTGCTGATATCTGTGCCTGTATTCCCTATACTATGTGTGTAATTACCTGAAGGTTGTAGAGATGAAGAAAAGACATAATTACGGTAAATGCAGTGGTATTCTATGTCAGGTAAATGAACATTTGTCGGTTAAAGTCTTGTTCGGTGTCTGTTGAATGCAGTCTTCTTTGTGCTTTTGCCCATAAGGTGCGAGCAAAAGCTTTGTCAATGTCCATAGATTTACAAAAGTGTTGGGCTAGCGTAATTTTAAAATTTCTAGGGAAACTGGGGATCTATGGCAAAGTTCATCAAAAATCTGTGTATCAGGTTGTCAAAACTTCTTCTTTAATCCATCTGTTGTCTGTATATCGGCTCATCAAATTCCTCGTCCAAGTGGGTCTTTTTACCTTGGAGAAAACGGAAAAACAGGTGAAAGAAACGGACCGTAGAAATCGCATTTTCATCACATCATTGTTTCTACATTTGGGTCATAAATCAAATCCATTGGAATTACAATTTCCTCACTCCTTAAACTCATCACCCTGGTACTTTGTTTACACTTCGTTAAAGCCTGACCGCATCTAAATATCAAGCCAATCGTTATGATAACACCTAAGATACATAGGAGAAACTTCCCAACATCCATTATGACTCCTTGAGCCCATTCTCCTAAACCGGAGAACCAATTTCGCGGGTTCAACCATGACACCCAACCAGTCAGCTCATTACCTACAGCAGCAAGAGTGAGATTGTGTCTCCTGCGAAATTCCCACTTCAATTGGAGAATATCGTCCATCTTTTGGTCTATGACCTCGACCGGGTCCTCGGTACTATTTGTAATATATGTGCAACATTTCACGCCGTACTGCATTGCCAGTGTGACACAATATCCGCCTGTTACTGCTGTGAGATAATTGAGAATCATTCTATGCTGAACTAGTTCTGTTTTATAAGCCTGAAGCTCTCTTCCAGTATACCTAAAAGTGTCATCATACATTTCTGTGATATTGTCTAACAAATTTGCGAGCACAGATATGTATTTATAATTCAACACTCCTCTGGCGGTGCGAGTGAAATCTAACGCGATTAGAACCTGAATCCCGGTGGATTCATGGATCATGTCAGAGGCCGGATGCTCTGTTCTTTCTATCAGGTGCCGTTTAACTACGTGCTCGTAATGGGTGTGAGTATAAGGAGCTTGGGCAACACGGTGTATATCCTTCATTTTGGCATGTGATACAGTCATTACTTCAGGCAGTACTTTTCCAATATAACACAATCCTTCAGAGTTTGGGGCAAGCCACTTATACGCCTTCCTCCCGCATATGAAATATGCATCATCGGGGAGAACATATGGGACGGAGTAGGACATAACCATATTACACATCTTCCATGTGAAATCTCCTAACCCTAATTCTCCCATCTGTCTAGTACACGTATCAGTTTGTACGATATGTGCACAGTATCCTGGTGATACCTCTCCAACTCTCGTAATCCTATTTCCTAGGGTATACCTATATCGGAAAGATTTTCCTCTACTGGCTATGTGGCGTATAAGCTCTGTATCTGTCGGCATTCTATCTGCTCTATATGAAAAGGTCATGGTTTGGTTACTCCATGACACTTCCCAATTTCCCGGCTTTCGGGGATTGGAAATGTTAAAACATATGAGGGATCTATCCACATGATATTGGTGGAGCTTCAAACTAGGAGGACTGGAGATATTAAACCTCCTGTCCACCGGCCTCCCACCACTTAGCTCAAGTACCTCCCCTATCGTTAAAGGAAATGGTACTAGTCCTGATTTGCTATGACCTTGAGGTACTTGAGAGCATACCCAACAATCTGTTTGATTTAACACACTACCCACTAAGGAGTGATAGTCACTCAAGGGATGCCGGTCCATGTGGATATTAAAACTGGATTGGCATTTCTTAATGCACCCATCCTCAACTACATTGTCACAGAGCCTACAGATACAGTTTTCTTCAGCTAACAATCCTTCACAATGTTTACAAATAACATGGCTGCTAGATCGTTTCCGGTACTCGCCTTTTGCTTGGTGGTTGTATTGCTATTGGAAATTTACACCTCCGTCTCAGTCATCGGAACCTTTCTGGATCCTTTCTCGACCTCACTGGTACTCTCGCCGGAACAGACTGCTCTGGTCAACATCATGGTCAACAGGAAAATCCATATCACAGTCTCTTGGGGCAAGTCCATCTTACAGGAGGAGAAAAGAAGAAATTTGTAATGGGGGTACAGGAAAACAGTTTGAGGGGGAGAGAAACTTGTTACGATAATTAAGTTCTCTAGTCTTGTTGTTCTTCTTGTTCTGCTGTCATCTCAAAGGTGCTGTCTCTCAGTCTTCCAAACGAACATTCCGGTGATGCAATATTCCTTCCAAACCAGCGATCTTTCTGTAAGGAGCAAAAAATCTTGCATTACCATTTGCCTAACTGAGGTGTGACATACCATCTTTAAAACATAAAAACATGGGTGAGAAGAGGGAGAGGAAAAAAAACAAGAGAGAGAGAACCGTTCACATATGTATATATATATATATATATAACATAACACATCAACAAACAACAGAGAAAAAAACATTTTTCAAACATAAACATTTTCTAAAACATTGTCAGATCATCAGGCTGTCATATCTACATGTCCAATGGTTTCCTTGCGCAGTCCCTCCCCCCCAGCACTTCCATATTCCACTGTCTGTATCTGGCCAGAATACATTGATGCGGATAGGTCATGCTGGGGTTTGGTAGACTTCTGCAAAGACCAAGTATATATGCAATGTTTGAATCCTACCAATAATCGTCAGAGATGGGGAGAGAGAAAAAAAGAAATATTTCACAGATACATTTACAACGTTTCACCCGGTCATTCCTGTGTCTTCAGGGAATGACCTCCCAATTTATTAACTATAACCTCAGGCTTACCATCAGTCCTAATGATCACCTTTCCTGATTGCACATTATGGGTGTGGCTCAAAATTCTTCCTATATGATCCCTGTTTATAATTTGGTGTGTCATAACCCTGCTCATATCTTTGTCTAGGGGGTTTATGTGAATTTTGTCTACTTCCTGATCTGCAATCTCTTGCAAAATGACCTTCCTTTTGGCAGTTATAACACCTTGTCACCTTTGGCTTAACCACAGGGATCTGAGGCTTCTTTGTTTCCCTGTGCTTGATGCTGGTTTGCTCATGCCCAACAGCAGAGTCCCTTAATGCAGTTACTGATTTATCTCTCCAGTATGGATTGGTGATCTGTATCTTTGCTCTCAACACTTCCTTTAAATCATCCATTAGCACAGATACTGCTACTTCTCTGTGCGGTGCACTTGTTTTGATGTCTGTGATCCCAGTGTTCCTAGCCATTACTTGCAGTGCTCGATTGAAATAATTGGAAATACTTTCCCCTTCGTTTTGTCTTATGGAGAAGATTTTGTTCCACTCGACAATGGCTGGGAAATATATTTCTACCTGTCGGTTGATCTGCTTAATACATTCCTGATTGTGTTCCTCTGTACAAGGTACCTCCGTGTCTAATTTACAATCAGCAATGAATTTCGCAGGGTCAACACTGGAGGGCAAACATGCCCTCAGCACTGTCCGCCACTCTTTGTTGGTGGGTTCTGTGGAGTTTCCTAGTTCTTTAATGAAATTTTGACATGCGACTAGATTTTTCCTAGGATCAGGAAATTCAGACATAATTGATCTCAATTCGGTCCGGGACCAGGGACAGCGCATTGCATTGTCCTGGACGGGAATGGTTCCCTGATCGTCAGTCTTCCCATTGGGGACTGTGATCACCCTGACCGGACTAAACTCAATTACATCACCTTGTTTTGGTCTTACAATATGGGGTACATTTGTTTGTGCGTGATATAAAACATTGTACGTACCTGTGGACACGACCTCACCTGACCCTCCGTTAGGGGGTTTGATTATTGCCTTTACCGATTTGGTCGCGTCCACCTGGATGTCTTGTGTGATGGCTGCTGGAAGAGGTGCCGACATCGTGTTGGGTTCACTTTCTTGCTCGTATTCCTGAGGGAAGTTTGACATGGGGTGCAACTTGCACGGGTTAATAGTTGTACATTTAACAGTATTACAATTATCATTGTTATGTTTATTACACTTATTCTTATCATCTATACTACAGTTGCTAAGTGCGTTTTTATTGTTCAACATTGTGCCTTTCTCCGCAACCATAATTCTCTCCATTGCCATGTCTCTCCTCCCAAGATGAGAGTCAGATATGTCAGTTAACTCTCTTTGCATTTCACTTTCCTGTTGCCATAATTTTAAACAATCATAATGTTTGATCCGTCTCTTTGCTGGTTTAATAAGACCTATCCTTCTCCTTAAATTCATTAACACTTCTGGGCTGAAGCTACCTACTCTTGGGAATTTCTCCCCGTCATGTACAGTCATTTTCTCCCATTCATCACATAAAATTTCTGTGTGCCTTCCGTATTTTTCACACATTACGTACCTTGCCGACCCGACTGGTCGGTTTACAGAATCAACCCGAACCGAGGTTGATCGCCCCCTTCTTGAACAACTGGCCCCCATAATTTGCAGGTGTTGCTAACCCTTAAAAAACCAAAATATTCAAAGATAGGTTGACGGTGAAGTTTACCGAGCACCTCACTCACTCGCCCACGCCGACCAATATGCCCACACACTGATATAGTGCTGGCGTACTCGACCCAGGGCCCCTATTAACCTGTGTTTACTGGAACATGTGGGTGTGATCCGCAGAGCATTGACCCTTTCCAGTAAAGGTGGGGTTGTCGGATAGTTCCTGAGTGACCAGAGAACTTCCCTTTTTGGTTAAAATAAAAAATTACACAAATCACGTTAGAATGTACAAATAGCGTTTATGACCGGGTTTGTACACAAATGGTACTGGTCAGGTTACTAACTAATGCACACAATTACGTGCGGTACAATCGTTCAGTACATAAGCAACTAATCTTATGTACGGAGCGACCAGTGGAATCGACATTCAGCAGCTGCGAATTCTTTCAGCCTGAGCTTTATTTTCCTATATGGGTGTCGCACCAACCCTTCTTTGGTGTTGTGCCTTGTCTCTATAGCGGACTTCCTTGTCTGCTGTACCTGGACCTCCTGGTCTGTTATGCGACCTCCTGGTCTGACCTCCTGGTCTGTTACAGTATGACCTCCTGGTCTGCTACACTCTAATGCTCAAATTTTATGTTTGTTTAACCAGAGATGCCTCCCTAGCCACCATGTATGTCACTTACACGTATGTACCTTCACGAGAACTCGATGATTTCTGTGGTTCAATCCCCAAAATTGTAAAAACAAACACTCACTCACCACATGTACACTTTTGTTTCTATTTCTATTTCTGCGCAGAAATTTTTCTTTAGACCAGATGTGTTGTAAATTTGGAGAAGGATCTGTTAATTTAAATTTCGGATTTAAAATAGATTTGCGTTATTTATCGCCTGATGCGCTATTTATCGCTTGTTGCGCTATTTATCGCCTGTTGCGTTACTTATCGCCTGTTGCGCTACTTATCGCGCCTGTTGCGCTATTTAAAAATCAACACTATCGTGTGACTTGAGTTACGTGGGCGTACCCAGACGCTCCGTTGCGTAATTTACGCTGCGTGCGTCGGCCTTTGCGTACGCGAGTCTCAGCCCTTTGTTAGAGACACGTGTACACAAAGCCAATGTCCACCGTAACACAACTAACACGTTTTATCAATGTAGATGATCCTCGATCGTCTACCGCGCAACACACCAATCTCTCCTTTTACCTTTAGGTAGAGCTGTGTGTGCTTTACACTTTATCCCTTAACGCATTACTTTTACACTTTAACTATGAAATAGCGACAAATCTCTCTTAGCACGTTTTATCAATTATAAAATGGCAAACAGGAGAGTGATATATGAAAATACACGAATGAAAAAGAAATGCAGATATGTGCGTGTGTACGCAAGACAGAAATAAACAGTTTTAAAAGACACTAGTGTGTTGTTCTTACCTCCGGTTCCCGGATTCCTTCAGCACCCTTTACTAAGCGAAGCAGACGCTTATCCCGTCAGCACTGCGAAGAATATGATCTCCCGCCCTTTGCTGATGGATAATGTCTGCTGAAATTACCTAGCAGAGATATGTGAAGGACAGGACGAGCCGCCAATTGATAAAGCTAAATATTTATCTTATATAAAACCCTTTATGAGGTCTAAGAACACTGTACGCTATTTACGTATGGAGTACCGTAAGGGTACGCTAGTTGCGTAACAATCGCTTAGCCGTGGTCGAGACGCTCAAGCGTCACGTTCGCTCACGGCCAAGAGATCACAGGCAGGCACGCTATTGGCTGCCGACTAACGTAATGGTTCACTATAGCGTAACGGACGCTGTATCGGGAGCGGGCTGCTCGAGCGATACAGATGCTCACGAGAATACGCTGTTGGTATCGGGCACACTTATAGGTGAGCGACTACCGTAATGCTACGCTATCAGCGTAGCGGACGTTCGAGACCACGAGGAGATCACGAGCGGCGCAGACGCTCACAATGTTAAACCTTTATATCTAAACCATAAACAATGTAATATGCTGTAAAACCTTAGTGTAGAGATAGGGTGTAGATGCAACACAGTGTAACCTTATTAACTTAAAAGCTGTTTGAGCGTCACCGACGCTCTGAGAATACTTAACACTATAAGAAATACACAGATACCGTGCTTGGGGGTCCAACGCCTAATATATGTATTATGAATGTTATACTTGCAAAAGAATTAATACAATACAAGTCACACACTACAATATAACATAGACTACCTAACCAGATAACTACACAGGAAATACAATATAATACTATTACGTTTAAGAGAATACGAGAGAAAGAGGAGAAGAGAGAGAGAGAGAGAGATATGGCCCACAACAACAAGAAAGACAATATGATTGCGGAGAAAACTTACGCACAAAGGAAACGATCGCATGCGCCTCTGGACATCCAGCTCCCGATTTTCAGCAATGATAACCGTTGAAGAGTGAGAGCTGGATGTGATCGGCTTGTCTATTTATGCCCCACACACAATACAATTCAATGGTCCCTACAATCTCATTGTTCATTGGACACAGGAATTCCTCCTCGCATTATAACAAAAGGTCATAGGTTGATTCATACAGGTGGGCTGTGACGATTTCCAACTGCTCAGGTGGGTGGGAAACTAGGTTTCCCGCCGCATGGATAATTAAGTGCAAATAATAGTAAATGGACATAAACTTCTTATGTCCATAACTATTCGCACGAGCGATTAATCCGCTTCAAACCAACACCGGAATATTGCTAATTAAATACTCTTCCGATGGATACTAAACACCACTGTATTACTCCTGTCTGACCCTTCGTATCAAACAAAGAGGGATTTCTCTGTCCATGAACATGCTACATTAACCAAACTTTCAGAATCTATCAAAGGGACCATGATCTACAAAATACATTATATAGTGGAAATATGTAACGATTGAGTCGCACGCTACGAACACATGAACTCTACCGTAAATGCACATACCGCGCGCCCGCGGGTGCCCGCAACAGCGAGTATGCGCACGCACGGGAGAGCGCACGCATGCGCAGCGCAGACCTGTATGAGGTGCAAATATGGCAGTGTGCATCGTGATATTTTTCTGACTTTGACAGTGGTAACTGGCCATTTTTGGGGAGTGTGTGCAAAAACACAGGTGTGCCAGATAAAAACGCAGGAGTGGCTGGGGAAACGGGGGAGTGGCTGGGCGAACGCAGGGCGTGTTTGTGACTTCAAAACAGGAACTAAACAGACTGAAGTGATCGCTAGCTACGAGTAAGTCTCGAGCTACTCTGAAACTGCACAATCTTTTTTGTAGCAATGCTGCGATCCTTTCGTTCGCACTTCTGCTAAGCTAAGATACACTCCCAGAAGGCGGCGGCTTAGCGTTTGCACTGCTGCTAAAAGCAGCTAGCGAGCGAACAACTCGGAATGAGGGCCACTGTATCAATGTAAGACTGACAGCCCGGTGATACATTGTAATGTATCCTCTATATCTGCAATCAGCTAATGTAGTAACATGTGAGAGCCTGAGATTGATAATGAAAACTCCTCATATTGTATCCTGGAGTTCATAGACAACATTGGTTTTATAGGTTTAGTAATAGTCTGTGCAAATCATACACAGTTTTATGATGTGTGAGCCATTGTTTTACACTAATCCTATATAATAAAAAAGTACGCTGCTCCTCACCTCTTTGGGTAGTATTCAATTGTCCTACGTGCCAACGGCCAGTAGATGGCACCCAATAGCACAAGTCTAGTGTTGCTCTATTGGAGCATGCACAGCGCCAGTGCTGACATTACTGTTACGATGTTCCTGTCATTTTGACGGGCTGGTAACTAGTGTTAATATATTAGTCAACGCATTTGTAAGCACATAGAATACATTTATATGTTAAACTTTCAATTGAACAATCAGCCTGAACTATATCTAAATGCTGGTATATTGCAACATGTGTTTGGATGGACACTAAATATTCTATGCATCGTAGCAGCACTACATCTCTCAGCAGTGTTGTAACCATGTACATACTGTATATAGGTGGTCATTCCGAGTTGTTCGCTCGGTATTTTTTTGTCGCAACGGAGCGATTAGTCGCTAATGCGCATGCGCAATGCCCGCAGTGCGACTGCGCCAAGTAAATTTGCTATGCAGTTAGGTATTTTACTCACGGCATTACGAGGTTTTCTCTAACGTCCTAGTGGATGCTGGGAACTCCGAAAGGACCATGGGGAATAGCGGGCTCCGAAGGAGGCTGGGCACTCTAGAAAGATTTATGACTACCTGGTGTGCACTGGCTCCAACCACTATGACCCTCCTCCAAGCCTCAGTTAGATCTTGTGCCCGGCCGAGGTTGGATGCACACTAGGGGCTCTCCTGAGCCTCTAGAAAGAAAGTATAGAATTAGGTTTTTTATTTTCAGTGAGACCTGCTGGCAACAGGCTCACTGCAGCGAGGGACTAAGGGGAGAAGAAGCGAACTCGCCTGCTTGCAGCCGGATTGGGCTTCTTAGGCTACTGGACACCATTAGCTCCAGAGGGATCGACCGCAGGCCCAGTCCTTGGTGTTCGGTCCCGGAGCCGCGCCGCCGTCCCCCTTACAGAGCCAGAAGCAAGAAGAGGTCCGGAAAATCGGCGGCAGAAGACATCAGTCTTCACCAAGGTAGCGCACAGCACTGCAGCTGTGCGCCATTGCTCCTCATGCACACTTCACACTCCGGTCACTAAGGGTGCAGGGCGCTTGGGGGGGGCGCCCTGAGCAGCAATAAAAACACCTTGGCTGGCAAAAATACCACAATATATAGCCCCAGAGGCTATATATGTGGTAAATACCCCTGCCAGAATCCAGAAAAAAGCGGGAGAATAGGCCGCGGAAAAGGGGCGGAGCTATCTCCCTCAGACACACTGGCGCCATTTTCTCTTCACAGTGCAGCTGGAAGAAAGCTCCCCAGGCTCTCCCCTGTAGTTTTCAGGCTCAAAGGGTTAAAAAGAGAGGGGGGGCACTAAATTTAGGCGCAATATTGTATATACAAGCAGCTATTGGGGAAAATTCACTCAGTTATAGTGTTAATCCCCACATTATATAGCGCTCTGGTGTGTGCTGGCATACTCTCTCTCTGTCTCCCCAAAGGGCTTTGTGGGGTCCTGTCCTCAGTCAGAGCATTCCCTGTGTGTGTGCGGTGTGTCGGTACTGCTGTGTCGACATGTTTGAGGAGGAGGCTTATATAGTGACGGAGCAGATGCCGATAAATGTGATGTCGCCCCCTGTGGGGCCGACACCAGAGTGGATGGTTAGGTGAAAGGTATTAACCGACAGTGTCAACTCCTTACATAAAAGGGTGGATGACGTAACAGCTGTGGGACAGCCGGCTTCTCAGCCCGCGCCTGCCCAGGCGTCTCAAAGGCCATCAGGGGCTCAAAAACGCACGCTCATTCAGATGGCAGACACAGATGTCGACACGGAGTCTGACTCCAGTGTCGTCAAGGTTGAGACATATACACAATCCACTAGGAACATCCGTGACTTGATCCCGGCAATAAAAAATGTGTTACACATTTCTGACATTAACCTCTAAAAATGGGTTTTTATGTTTGGGGAGAAAAAGCAGGCAGTGTTTTGTTCCCCCATCAGATGAATGAATGAAGTGTGTGAGAAGCGTGGGTTCCCCCTGATAAGAAACTGGCAATTTCAAAAAAGTTACTGATGGCGTACCTTTTCCCGCCAGAGGATAAGTTACGCTGGGAGATATCCCCTAGGGTGGATAAGGTGCTCACACGGTTGTCAAAATAGGTGGCACTGCCGTTTTAGGAACGGCCACTTTGAAGGTACCTGTTGAAAAAAAGCAGGAGGCTATCCTGAAGTCTGTTTTTACACACTCAGGTACTAGACTGAAACCTGCAGAGCGTGCTGCTGCAGCGTGGTCGGTGACCCTGTCAAACATACTAGTTTGCTAACATGAGAACATATTAAAGACGTCGTCTTATATATGAGGGATGCACAGAGGGATATTTTGCCGGCTGGCATCCAAAATGAATGTAATGTCCATTCTGTCAGGAGCGTATTAGAGACCTGTCACTGGACAGGTGATGCTGACTTTAAAAGGCGCATAGAGATTCTGCCTTATAAGGGTGAGGAATTATTTGGGGATGGTCTCTGGGACCTCGTATCCGCAGCAACAGCTGGGAAGAAATATTTTTACCTCAGTTTTCCTCACAGACTAAGAAAGCACTGTATTATCAGGTACAGTCCTTTCGGCTTCAGAAAAGCAAGCGGGTCAAAGGCGCTTCCTTTCTGTACAGAGACAAGGGAAGAGGGAAAAAGCTGCACCAGTCAGCCTGTTCCCAGAATCATAATTCTTCTCTCGCTTCCTCTGAGTCCACAGCATGACGCGGGGGCTCCACAGGTGTAGCCAGGTACGGTGGGGGGCCGTCTCAAAAATTTCAGCGATCAGTGGGCTCGCTCACAGGTGGATCCCTGTTTCATTCAAGTAGTATTTCAAGGGTACAAGCTGGAATTCGAGATGTCTTCCCCCCGCCGTTTCCTCAAATATGCCTTGCCAACAACTCCCTCAGGCAGGGAGGCTGTGCTAGAGGCAATTAATAAGCTGTATTCCCATCAGGTAATACTTAAGGTGCCCCTACTTCAACAAGGACGGGGTTACTATTCCACATGTTTTGGGGGTACCGAAACCGCATGGTTCGGTGTGACCCTTTTTTATATTTAAAATCCTTGAACACATACATAAAAAAAATCAAGTTCAAGATGGAATCGCCCAGGGCGGTTATTGCAAGCCTGGACGAGGGGGATTGCATGGTATCCCGGGACATCAAGGATGCTTACCTGCATGTCCCCATTTACTATCCTCGCCAGGAGTACCTCAGTTTTGTGGTACAGGATTACCATTACCAAGTCCAGACTCCGCCGTTTGGACTGTACATGGCACCGAGGGTGTTACCAAGGTAATGGCCGGAATGATGATACTCCTTCGAAAAAGGGGAGTTTTTAATGATCCCGTACTTGGACAATCTCCTTATAAGGGCGAGGTCCAAGGAGCAGTTGCTAGTCGGGGTAGCACTATTTTGGAAAGTGCTACAACAGCACGGTTGGATTCTAAACAGTCCTAAGACACAGCTGTTTCCTACGACACGTCTACTGTTCCTGGGGATGGTTCTGGACACAGACCAGAAATAAGTGTTTCTCCCGGAGGAGAAAGCCATGGAGCTGTCATCTCTAGTCAGAGACCTCCTGAAGCCAAAACAGTTATCGGTGCATCATTGCACGCGAGTCCTGGGAAAAATGATAGCTTCCTACGGAGCAATCCCATTCGGCAGGTTCCATGCAAGAACTTTTCAGGGGGACCTGTTAGACAAGTGGTCCGGATCACATCTTCAGATGCATCGGCTGATAACCCTGTCTCCAAGGACCAGGGTATCTCTACTGTAGTGGCTGCAGAGTGCCCATCTTCAAGAGGGCCGCAGGTTCGACATACAGGACTAGGTCCTAGTGACCATGGATGCCAGCCTTTGAGGCTGGGGGGCAGTCACACAGGGAAGAAGCTTCCAGGGACTTTGGTCAAGTCAGGTGACTTCCCTACATAAATATTCTGGAACTGAGGGCCATTTACAATGCCCTGAGTCAGGCAAGGCCTCTGCTTCAAAAGGCCGGTCCTGATCCAATCAGACAACATCACGGCAGTCGCCCATGTAAACCAACAGGGCGGCACAAGAAGCAGGATGGCGATGGCAGAAGCCACAAGGATTCTCCGATGGGCGGAAAATCATGTGTTAGCACTGTCAGCAGTGTTCATTCTCGGAGTGGACAACTGGGAAGCAGATCTTCTCAGCAGACACGACTTCCACCCGAGAGAGTGGGGACTTCATCCAGAAGTCTTCCAAAGGATTGTACACCATTGGGAAAGGCCACAGGTGGACATGAAGGCATCCCGCCTCAACAAAAAGCTATAAAAGATATTGCGCCAGGTCAAGGGACCTTCAGGCGATAGCTGTGGACGCTCTGGTAACACCGTGGGTGTACCAGTCGGTTTATGTGTTCCCCCCTCTGCCTCTCATACCAAAGGTACTGAGAATAATAAGAAGGCTAGGAGTAAGAACGATACTCGTGGTTCCGGATTGGCCAAGAAGAGCCTGGTACCCAGAACTTCAAGAAATTATATCAGAGGACCCATGGCCTCTGCCGCTCAGACAGGACCTGCTGCAGCAGGGGCCCTGTCTGTTCCAAGACTTACCGCGGCTACGTTTTGATGGCATGGCGGTTGAACGCCGGATCCTAAAGGAAAAGGGCATTCCGGAGGAAGTCATTCCTACGCTGATTCAAGCCAGGAAAGATGTAACTGCAAAACATTATCACCGCATATGGCGGAAATATGTTGCTTGGTGTGAGGCCACAAAAGGCCCCAACAGAGGAATTTCAACTAGGTCGATTTCTGCATTTCCTACAAGCAGGAGTGTCTATGGGCCTAATATTAGGCTCCATTAAGATACAGATCTCGGCTCTGTCGATTTTCTTCCAGAAAGAATTAACTTCAGTACCTGAAGTTCAGACATTGTAAAAGGAGTGCTGCATATTCAGCCCCCGGTTGTGCCTCCAGTGGCACCTTGGGATCTCAACGTGGTGTTGAGTTTCTTAAAATCACATTGGTTTGAACCACTAAAAACCGTGGATCTAAAATATCTCACGCGGAAAGTGGTCATGTTATTGACCTTGGCTTCGGCCAGGCGTGTATCAGAATTGGCGGCTTTGTCATATAAAAGTCCTTATCTGATTTTCCATATGGAGAGGGCAGAATTGAGGACTCGTCCCCAGTTTCTCCCTAAGGTGGTATCAGTTTTTCACTTGAACCAACCTATTGTGGTGCCTGCGGCTACTAGGGACTTGGAGGATTCCAAGTTACTGGACGTAGTCAGGGCCTTGAAAAATTATGTTTCCAGGACGGCTAGAGTCAAGAAAATTAACTCGCTATTTATCCTGTATGCACCCAACAGTCTGGGTGCTCCTGCTTCTAAGCAGACTATCGCTCGCTGGATCTGTGACACGATTCAGCAGGCGCATTCTGCGGCTGGACTGCCGCATCCTAAATCAGTGAAAGCCCATTCCACAGGGAAGGTGGGCTCATCTTGGGCGGCTGCCCGAGAGGTCTCGGCTTTACAACTTTGCCGAGCTGTTACTTGGTCAGGGGCAAACACGTTTGCAAAATTCTACAAATTTGATACCCTGGCTGAGGAGGACCTTGAGTTCTCTCATTCGGTGCTGCAGAGTCATCCGCACTCTCCCGCCCGTTTGGGAGCTTTGGTATAATCCCCATGGTCCTTTCGGAGTTCCCAGCATCCACTAGGACGTTAGAGAAAATAAGATTTTACTCACCGGTAAATCTATTTCTCGTAGTCCGTAGTGGATGCTGGGCGCCCATCCCAAGTGCGGATTGTCTGCAATACTTGTAAATAGTTATTGCTAACTAAAGGGTTATTGTTGAGCCATCTGTTGAGAGGCTCAGTTGTTTTCATACTGTCAAACTGGATATAGTATCACGAGTTGTACGGTGTGATTGGTGTGGCTGGTATGAGTCTTACCCGGGATTCAAAATCCTTCCTTATTATGTCAGCTCGTCCGGGCACAGTGTCCTAACTGAGGCTTGGAGGAGGGTCATAGTGGGAAGAGCCAGTGCACACCAGGTAGTCATAAATCTTTCTAGAGTGCCCAGCCTCCTTCGGAGCCCGCTATTCCCCATGGTCCTTTCGGAGTTCCCAGCATCCACTACGGACTACGAGAAATAGATTTACCGGTGAGTAAAATCTTATTTTTTCTTCGTTCTGGTGATCGTAATGTGATTGACAGGAAGTGGGTGTTGTTGGGCGGAAACAGGCCATTTTATGGGTGTGTGCGAAAAAACGCTACCATTTCTGGGAAAAACGCGGGAGTGGCTGGAAAAATGGAGGAGTGTCTGGGCGAACGCTGGGTGTGTTTGTGACGTCAAACCAGGAACGACAAGCACTGAACTGATCGCAGATGCCGAGTAAGTGTGGAGCTACTCAGAAACTGCTAAGAAGTGTCTTTTTGCAATTCTGCTAATCTTTCGTTCGCAATTTTGATAAGCTAAGATTCACTCCCAGTAGGCGGCGGCTTAGCGTGTGCAAAGCTGCTAAAAGCAGCTTGCGAGCGAACAACTCGGAATGACCCCCATAGTTTAGTATAAGTACTGCTTAGATATATATAGTGTCGGACTGGGACATGAAGGGCCCACCAGGGAAATGCAATCACAGCGTCCCACTAAGGGGCGTTGCATATGCTGGAAGGGGTGTGGTCATCTGACCAGAGAGGAGTGGCTAGCCATAATAGGCGCCACCTAGCATAGTATATAAAGTAAAAGAGCTCTACCTAGCTGCCCACTTCAAGCTGTTGTGTATGTGCCTAAGGTACACTGGGAGAGAACAGTAATATATGTGCCTGGGTTTCACTGGGAGAGAACAGTAGTATATGCGCCTGGATTCAGGGCCGTAACTACGTGTGTGCCATGTGTGCCTGGCACACAGCGCAGTCGCCCTGAGGGCGCAACTGGCCGCATCCCCGTTCCAGTCAAATTGACTCATTACAAGCCGCCTGTGTGAGGAGAGGAGCAGCAGCTCCGGAGGCAGGGAAGAAGGGGGAGGAGGGAGGGGGAGGAGGGAGCCACAGCGCACTGCAATTGGTGGCGGCGCCACTGCAGCTGTCCCTCTCCTTCCACATAGGCTGGCCGTTGCCGCTGTGAATGCTGGGATGTGCTTCCCACCAATTACAGTGCGCTGCTGAGGCTCCTGAGTCCCCCTCCCTCCTCCTCCTTCTCCCCTGCCTGGGATCTGCCAGCAGCTACACTGAGGAGACTGACTGCCTGAGCCAGTGGGGAGAGAGTATCTATCTATCTATCTATCTATCTATCTAGGGCCATAACTAGCTGGCAGACAATGCATATGTCTGTTTTTTTTGTTTAAAAAGTGGACTCTGTCTGCTGAGGGGACTCTGTCTGCCGTAATATGTAAAAAGGGGGACTCTGTCTGCCGTAATGCATAAAAAGGGGACGCTGTCTGCCGTAATGTGTAAAAACGGGACTCTGCCTGCCGTAATGTGTAAAAAGAGGGACTGTCTGCTGTAATGTGTAAAAGGGGGGACTCTGCCATAATCAGGGACGTGCAGTCAGGGGAGGCAGTGCCTCCCCTGTCATTAATGATTAAAATAATATAAAGAAGATACTTATGACACATATTCTGTGCCATAAGTATCTCCTTTATATTAATCTAATCATTATCCTTGTTTAAATGTGTTTGGGAGGCACCGATCATGGTGCCTCCCGTTGTGAATGGGGAAAGGTGTAGGAGCGGGGGGTGAGCGTGGGCGGGGCCTAGCCATGGGCATTAAAAGCCCATTGGAAATGCATGGGAAAGCGGCACCATTAGAGGTGCCGCTTTCATACAGGGACATGCTTTCAACCCATGAAAGCATGCCCCTGTCAGTGAGGCCACAGTGATTGGCCAGCGGATCCGTCACTGGATCCGCTGCCATCACTGTGTGGGCGCGCGGAGATGCGGGTGTCGGTGGCGGCGGAGGTGTGGGCGGTGGTGGTGGCAAGAGTATTAGCGGCAGGCAGGGATCCGAGATCCCTGCCTGCCATTCTGCAGAGTTCGGCAGCGGAGCGGTACCAATTTAAAAAATGGCGCCGCAGCATCATTTTTTAAATTCAAGATGGCCACTGCAAACCAATCACGGCTCGCTGCGTCATTGCCACGCCCCCTCCGGCTGACTTATATAAGTCAGTGCAAGGCAGCGGCATCAGTCCGACGGCTGAGGAGGAGCAGAGAAGAGCTCCTGAAGAAAGAAGATGCCAGAAGTCCTGGATCGGAGGCGGCTATGCAAAAGAGCTTAACAGCCGCCGCCCACCAGGTGAAGACCCTGGAAGCCTTGGGAAGGCGGCCACTGCACGTCACTGGCCGTAATGGGTAAAACGTAGACGCTGTCTTCCGTAATGTGTAAAAATGGGACGCTGTCTGCCGTAATGTGTAAAAAGGGGACGCTGTCTGCTGTAATGTGTAAAAAGGGGACTCCAACTGCCGTAATGTGTAAAAGGGGCTCTACCTTGTGTAGTGACGCTACTGTGTGGCGTAATTTGAATAATGTAGACTTCTATGCACCGTATTATGAATTGGTATTATTTTGTGGCCACACCCCTTCCCCATAAAGCCATGCCCCTATATATTTTTTCACGCGCCTATGACGCGCACTGCCCCTATTTTACATACAGTGCTAAAATGTCTAGTTACACCACTGCCTGGGTTACACTGGGAGGGAACAGTAGTTTATGCGCCTGGGTTATACTGGGAGAGAACAGTAGTATATGAACCTGGGTTACACCAGGAGAGAACAGTAGTTTATGCGCCTGGGTTACACTGGGAGAGAACAGTAATATATGCACCTGGGTTATACTGTAAGAGAACAGTAGTTTATGCGCCTGGGTTATACCGTGAGAGAATAGTAGTATATGCACCAGAAAATGGTCCTTCACAGTGTTAGTACCAAAATGCTACAGTTAGATCAACAATATTGTACTTTAATAAATCATATATATAAAATACTTTCTGGATAGTGTTGCTAACAAGTAACATTTATCACATAAAATATACAGATACAGATGCAAATATGACATTAAAGTACTAATTAAGAAAATGCATGGGAATCTGCTTTTGTGACCTTGACAATAATGGGAATAGGTCGCAACAATCACACTATTAACATCAATAGGATCAGCGGGAGGGTCAACACTCACTCTACCAATCAGAAGCAGCTGTAAATAGTCATCAAGGGGTATTCTGCGCCAGTAATCCAGAACCCACAAGCGATGCCCCTCCTCACTGGCAAATATTGTATTTTAAGAAATGGGATGGATAAAGTTTTCAAATACCTCATGCAACAATTCTAAAACTCCCAAAATGACATAGTGCATTAAAACCATGAAGATATACAGTACATACTGAGACATTCACAAAGACACAAAAAATGGACAAAACAACCTGTAAAACTGAAATAAAAGCTTTAGTCCACAAAAAAAGGATATATCTGTTCAAATTAATGACATGATCATAGAACATAGAATTTGATGGCTAATAAGAGCCACTTGGCCCCTTAGTTGTGCCCCTTACACAATGACCACATGTAGTAGTGCACTTTACACAATGCCTACATGTAGTGGTGCCCATTACACAATGTCCACATGTAGAAGTAACCGTTACACAATGCCCATAGTAGTAGTGCCCCTTACACAGTGCCCACACAGTAGTAGTGCCCCTTACACAGTGCCCACACAGTAGTAGTGCCCCTTACGCAGTGCTCACACATAGAAGTGCCCCTTACATAGTGTCCACACGTAGTAGTGCGCCTTATACAATGCCCACATGTAGTAGTGCCCCTTACACAGGACCCACACAGTAGTAGTGACCCTTACATGGCCCACACATAGTAGTGCCCCTTACACAGTGCCCACACATAGAAGTGCCCCTAATGCAGTGCCCACAGATATGAATGCCCCTTACACAATGCCCACACCTATTAGTGCCCCTAAAATATATAAACGTCATACACATGTGGATAGCTCACAGTAGTTCTGGCTGCCACTAGCTGGGGCTCCCGATATTTACAGCACAGTATTTACTATGTATATTTATCAAGGGGCCCACTCTCTAATGGTTAGCCAAGCCTCTGTGTGACTGGCCACACCCTTAAGCATGGAGCCCTACCACTGCATTCCCCCAGTGGGCTATGCATGCCCCAGTCCAACACCGGCAGCTTTACATGGCTTGCTCACGAGTTAGTAGCCCCAAGAATCTTTTTGTGTTAATTCCGGAAGGAAAAACTGCAAATATTGATTACAAAGAAATGTTGGGATCAATGTGTACAATATAAAATATACATCACAATATTATATGGCAGTACTGTCTATGTAAAATTAGTTCTATTGAGCAATAACTCAACCATGTGAGCGAAGTCATGGGCAAACGCTAGTTAATTAATATAAAAATTGATACAATGACTAAGGCAGTTCTACAGCAGCTCTACAGCCTGTCGGGGGCCATTATCACAAAACTACACTCAGAATCTTTTTTTTTTTTTATAATGTTAAAGTACTGTACATGTACTGACGGCAAGGGGGCCATGAATGTCTTTATTTACGTATCTTTTAAACTATTGCTATGAAGTGAAGAATTTTCCATTGAAGAAATGCTGCAAATGTTTATTTTTCTTTCTAGTGCTATGATAACATCTTTCTTACTGTACACACTATGAGAGTCCTCATTTAACCTTTCTATAAACACTCTTCACTATAAAAGCTTGTTTGACTAGGCAAACTGGCCAAACCCTGGCAACACATGAATTAAATAATTTCTTCTTCAAAACAAATCATTTTGTTGCTGGACAACTAGATCCCTGAGCAATTTAAAAACATAGAGAAGATTTTTTTCAGCAATATTAGTTTCCCACAAAAACAAACAATCCCATAACGTACATGACAATGCTGATCAAGAATACAGGCAATGTAATATACTTTCATTTGGTTTGCAATATTACAATAATCAGAATTTTTTGGGGATGACTTAATTTTTATAAATTTGGTCTAAAGTGATGGGAAATCAGGGAGGAGCTGTTCAATTGGTTTTTGTAATGCGCTGATCACGTCCTGCAGTGCCGGGTTTAGCTGCATAACACGGCTAAACCCAACTAAAGTGCTTGACGCAATGTAAAAAGTGCCGTTTGGGCACCCAAACAGATCACTTTTTGCACACTTCTGCCCACCGGCACGGGGGGGCTGGGTGCAGAATTGCCGGCACCAGCAGCCGTTTCTGCCTGAATGGAGCAACAATTGAAATGCTCTGTCAGGCGCCCGGCACTGACAGCAGCCAGAGCAAACACTTGAACTCCTCCCATAGATTTTATATATTGGTACTCTCATGGCCGGATTAAGGGAGGGGCGACAGGGGCGGCCGTCCCGGGCCTCCCACACATTAGGGGCCCTCAAAGAGGGACGTGCTGCCTTGCTGGGACGTAGTTTGCTGCCGTCCGCCAGTGCACAAAGTTAGGGCCCCCACACAGTGTAAGTGACGTGCTACAGTACCTGGCTGGGACGTGCAGGGATGACGGATGCCGGCCGCCGCTGTGCCTGTCAAACAGGCAGCGGCGCCGGTGATACGTGCAGCGTGGCACTATTTTTCAGTCCCTCTCTCCCTCTCCACTCCTCCACACTGCAGCTGTCAACTTTGTCAAGACTATGGTAGTCTGATAATGTGGCTCCCATGGGCTGCCGTTATGCCACCCTGTGGCCCCATATCAGACGTTCTTTGTAAGATCTCCAGTAGCCACAGGTGGACCCAGAGAGAGGGGAGGAGTGGGGGGAGACATATACCTTCTGTCTTTTCTGGCATTTTGAAAGGCATGGGGGGGGGGCACACGCAGCCTGGCCTAAGGAAAGCCAGACAGTCACCAGGCACTAGGACCCAGCAGTTTGCTGGTGCCCTTAAAACAGCATATCCGCATGTGCTGCACTGTCTGCTTTTAACAGCAGGAAACCCAGCCAGCACAGCACACACAGGAGAGGACCCGCGAGGCCAAGAAAAACAGCAGTGGCGGCCAGCCAGGTGAGCGGCTAATGGGGTGAGAGGACAAGTAATATGAGTGCTGGCAAAAGAGGATTGGGAGGTCAGATGTGCATTGTCACCCTGTGTATGTATCTTCATCTGTCATCCCACATATATGACCCTCTGCTGCCCCATGTGTATACCCCTCTGACACCCTGTGTATGTCCCTGTCACACTGTGTATATCACCCTGTGACCCATGTATAAGTGCCAATGTCACCCCATGTATATGTGCCGCTGTCACCCCATGTGTATGCCCCTCTGTCACTTCACCCACCATAGGTTACTGTTAACAGTAGATGATAACGTAGCCCAGCACCTGACAGGTCCTTTCAGCAAAGCATCTACCACACCACTAACCTCCCCCGTCCCCTCAAATGGTACCTACCCCCTTCATTTTCTTCTGGAACCGCCTCTGCTGTATCTGGGTGGCATAATGTGTAAGCAGCACTCCAGTGGGCATTAATGTGTGTAAACAGCACTACTACTGTGAGCATTATGTATAAGGGGCGCTACTACTGGGGGCATTATGTGTATATGCTGCCCAACGGCAAATCGACCGCCGGGATTGTGACTACATCTCCCGTGATGTTCAGGTTGGATGTGTGTAAGTTGGGTGCCCCCACACCTTTGTTGCCCTGGGCCCCCACCAGCCTTAATCCGGCCTTGAGTACTCTGTTACTCACAGATAGGGCCTGACAGCGATATTTGCTCCTGCACTGTTTGTACTGTATATTTGATCATTATACACTCATCATACACATGTCTGCAGTCAGACTACACCCTATTCTTATGCTTGTTTGCTTATTTATAATGAGATGTTGACAGCTTTGTCTCCATCTCTACACTGACTGCCTGCTGTCATGAGCAGTGCTACCAACACAGGGCTGTATCTAGGGGGTGTAGTATGTTATGCAGGTGGCCGGCATGCCGTCATCTGGGTGAGCGCAAATTAGCCCCTTGCGGGCTTGCTGCGCTCGCCACACTGCGGGCATGGTGACGCGTTTATTCTCCCTCCAGGTGGGTCGTGGACCCCCAAGGGGGAGAATAGTTGTCAGTATGCCGGGTGTCGGGATTCCAGCGCTGGTATACTGACCACCGGAATCCCAACAGACAGCATACTGAATACCACCCGTATCTAGGGATGTGCGAGCAGTGCTATTGCACAGGGGCAGGGCCCTGGGGACAGCATTCTTCTAATAAGAGCTGTCCTATGCGATAGAAGACCTTACAGGTTTAGGACCTGGGAGTCCTTCTGCCCATTATCAGTAATGCACACCACAGGGTGTGCTGGGAAGGATCCGATTTGATCCCACTCGGAGAACATGTGAAAAGAAGCCCATAAGCTTCTATTGGGTAACCCGCATAATGATGGTGTTACCCACCAGGACCAAGCATCAGAATCTATCACATTCTCTAGCTTGGTACTGTACATATGGTACATTTTCTGCTTTAGTACATCCTGCCCATAGGCAAACGCAGTGGGGGTTTCTGGTTGCCCAGAAACCTCCCTCCTCTTGGCAAGTTGAGCAAATTCTAACAAAAATAGAAATGGTATATAATACGATTACTAGAACTACTGCCACATCAGGCAATTTAAGGGACAGAGCAGAGCTGCTGCACATGTCCAGTGATAGAAGCTTCTTCTACCAAGTTTGCTGTGTGTGTGTTTTTGTGCACTGAACCAGAGAGTAGCTACCAGGAAGATGAGACAGGAGCCTTACCATGAGGTGGGAGAATTTTGCATAGAAAGTGCAGTACTGGTTCTATTATGTTTATGTATTTATTTATAGTATGTTTAACCTTTTCCTGATTACTTATTTACATTATTTAAATATGTTTGATGCAGCCTATACTATAGACCATATATTGTGTTAAAATAAGAATTTACTTACCGATAATTCTATTTCTCATAGTCCGTAGTGGATGCTGGGGACTCCGTCAGGACCATGGGGAATAGCGGCTCCGCAGGAGACAGGGCACAAAAGTAAAAGCTTTAGGATCAGGTGGTGTGCACTGGCTCCTCCCCCTATGACCCTCCTCCAAGCCTCAGTTAGGATACTGTGCCCGGACGAGCGTACACAATAAGGAAGGATTTTGAATCCCGGGTAAGACTCATACCAGCCACACCAATCACACTGTACAACCTGTGATCTGAACCCAGTTAACAGCATGATAACAGCGGAGCCTCTGAAAAGATGGCTCACAACAATAATAACCCGATTTTTGTAACAATAACTATGTACAAGTATTGCAGACAATCCGCACTTGGGATGGGCGCCCAGCATCCACTACGGACTACGAGAAATAGAATTATCGGTAAGTAAATTCTTATTTTCTCTGACGTCCTAAGTGGATGCTGGGGACTCCGTCAGGACCATGGGGATTATACCAAAGCTCCCAAACGGGCGGGAGAGTGCGGATGACTCTGCAGCACCGAGTGAGAGAACTCCAGGTCCTCCTCAGCCAGGGTGTGCCCCTGACCAAGTAGCAGCTCGGCAAAGTTGTAAAGCCGAGACCCCTCGGGCAGCCGCCCAAGATGAGCCCACCTTCCTTGTGGAATGGGCATTTACATATTTTGGCTGTGGCAGGCCTGCCACAGAATGTGCAAGCTGAATTGTACTACACATCCAACTAGCAATCGTCTGCTTAGAAGCAAGAGCACCCAGTTTGTTGGGTGCATACAGGATAACAGCAAGTCAGTTTTCCTGACTCCAGCCGTCCTGGAAACCTATATTTTCAGGGCCCTGACAACATCTAGCAACTTGGAGTCCTCCAAGTCCCTAGTAGCCGCAGGTACCACAATAAGCTGGTTCAGGTGAAACGCTGACACCACCTTAGGGAGAAACTGGGGACGAGTCCGCAGCTCTGCCCTGTCCGAATGGACAATCAGATATGGGCTTTTGTGAGACAAAGCCGCCAATTCTGACACTCGCCTGGCCGAGGCCAGGGCCAACATCATGGTCACTTTCCATGTGAGATATTTCAAATCCACAGATTTGAGCGGTTTAAACCAATGTGATTTGAGGAATCCCAGAACTACGTTGAGATCCCACAGTGCCACTGGAGGCACAAAAGGGGGTTGTATATGCAGTACTCCCTTGACAAACTTCTGGACTTCAGGAACTGAAACCAATTCTTTCTGGAAGAAAATCGACAGGGCCGAAATTTGAACCTTAATGGACCCCAATTTGAGGCCCATAGACACTCCTGTTTGCAGGAAATGCAGGAATCGACCGAGTTGAAATTTCTTCGTGGGGCCTTCCTGGCCTCACACCACGCAACATATTTTCGCCACATGTGGTTATAATGTTTTGCGGTCACCTCCTTCCTGGCTTTGACCAGGGTAGGAATGACCTCTTCCGGAATGCCTTTTTCCCTTAGGATCCGGCGTTCAACCGCCATGCCGTCAAACGCAGCCGCGGTAAGTCTTGGAACAGACATGGTACTTGCTGAAGCAAGTCCCTTCTTAGCGGCAGAGGCCATGAGTCCTCTGTGAGCATCTCTTGAAGTTCCGGGTACCAAGTCCTTCTTGGCCAATCCGGAGCCACGAGTATAGTTCTTACTCCTCTACGTCTTATAATTCTCAGTACCTTAGGTATGAGAAGCAGAGGAGGGAACACATACACCGACTGGTACACCCACGGTGTTACCAGAACGTCCACAGCTATTGCCTGAGGGTCTCTTGACCTGGCGCAATACCTGTCCAGTTTTTTGTTCAGGCGGGACGCCATCATGTCCACCTTTGGTCTTTCCCAACGGTTCACAATCATGTGGAAGACTTCCCGATGAAGTCCCCACTCTCCCGGGTGGAGGTCGTGCTGAGGAAGTCTGCTTCCCAGTTGTCCACTCCCGGAATGAACACTGCTGACAGTGCTATCACATGATTTTCCGCCCAGCGAAGAATCCTTGCAGTTTCTGCCATTGCCCTCCTGCTTCTTGTGCCGCCCTGTCTGTTTACGTGGGCGACTGCCGTGATGTTGTCCCACTGGATCAATACCGGCTGACCTTGAAGCAGAGGTCTTGCTAAGCTTAGAGCATTGTAAATTGCTCTTAGCTCCAGTATATTTATGTGGAGAGAAGTCTCCAGACTTGATCACACTCCCTGGAAAAAAAATTTCTTGTGTGACTGCTCCCCAGCCTTTCAGGCTGGCATCCGTGGTCACCAGGACCCAGTCCTGAATGCCGAATCTGTGGCCCTTTAGTAGATGAGCACTCTGCAGCCACCACAGAAGAGACACCCTTGTCCTTGGAGACAGGGTTATCCGCTGATGCATCTGAAGATGCGATCCGGACCATTTCCAGCAGATCCCACTGAAAAGTTCTTGCGTGAAATCTGCCGAATGGAATCGCTTCGTAAGAAGCCACCATTTTTCCCAGGACCCTTGTGCAATGATGCACTGACACTTTTCCTGGTTTTAGGAGGTTCCTGACTAGCTCGGATAACTCCCTGGCTTTCTCCTCCGGGAGAAACACCTTTTTCTGGACTGTGTCCAGAATCATCACTAGGAACAGCAGACGTGTCGTCGGAGACAGCTGCGATTTTGGAATATTTAGAATCCACCCGTGCTGTCGTAGAACTACTTGAGATAGTGCTACTCCGACCTCCAACTGTTCTCTGGACCTTGCCCTTATCAGGAGATCGTCCAAGTAAGGGATAATTAAGACGCCTTTTCTTTGAAGAAGAATCATCATTTCGGCCATTACCTTGGTAAAGACCCGGGGTGCCGTGGACAATCCAAACGGCAGCGTCTGAAACTGATAGTGACAGTTTTGTACCACGAACCTGAGGTACCCTTGGTGAGAAGGGCAAATTGGGACATGGAGGTAAGCATCCTTGATGTCCAGGGACACCATATAGTCCCCTTCTTCCTGGTTCGCTATCACTGCTCTGAGTGACTCCATCTTGATTTGAACCTTTGTATGTAAGTGTTCAAATATTTCAGATTTAGAATAGGTCTCACCGAGCCGTCTGGCTTCAGTACCACAATATAGTGTGGAATAATACCCCTTTCCTTGTTGTAGGAGGGGTACTTTGATTATCACCTGCTGGGAATACAGCTTGTGAATTGTTTCCAATACTGCCTCCCTGTCGGAGGGAGACGTTGGTAAAGCAGACTTCAGGAACCTGCGAGGGGGAGACGTCTCGAATTTCCAATCTGTACCCCTGGGATACTACTTGTAGGATCAAGGGGTCCACTTGCGAGTGAGCCCACTGCGCGCTGAAACTCTTGAGACGACCCCCCACCGCACCTGAGTCCGCTTGTACGGCCCCAGCGTCATGCTGAGGACTTGGCAAAAGCGGTGGAGGGCTTCTGTTCCTGGGAATGGGCTGCCTGCTGCAGTCTTCTTCCCTTTCCTCTATCCCTGGGCAGATATGACTGGCCTTTTGCCTGCTTGCCCTTATGGGGACGAAAGTACTGAGGCTGAAAAGACGGTGTCTTTTTCTGCTGAGATGTGACTTGGGGTAAAAAAGGTGGATTTTCCAGCTGTTGCCGTGGCCACCAGGTCCGATGGACCGACCCCAAATAACTCCTCCCCTTTATACGGCAATACTTCCATGTGCCGTTTGGAATCTGCATCACCTGACCACTGTCGTGTCCATAAACATCTTCTGGCAGATATGGACATCGCACTTACTGATGCCAGAGTGCAAATATCCCTCTGTGCATCTCGCATATATAGAAATGCATCCTTTAAATGCTCTATAGTCAATAAAATACTGTCCCTGTCAAGGGTATCAATATTTTCAGTCAGGGAATCCGACCAAGCCACCCCAGCGCTGCACATCCAGGCTGAGGCGATCGCTGGTCGCAGTATAACACCAGTATGTGTGTATATACTTTTTAGGATATTTTCCAGCCTCCTATCAGCTGGCTCCTTGAGGGCGGCCGTATCTGGAGACGGTAACGCCACTTGTTTTGATAAGCGTGTGAGCGCCTTATCCACCCTAAGGGGTGTTTCCCAACGCGCCCTAACTTCTGGCGGGAAAGGGTATAACGCCAATAATTTTCTATCGGGGGAAACCCACGCATCATCACACACTTCATTTAATTTATCTGATTCAGGAAAAACTACAGGTAGTTTTTTCACACCCCACATAATACCCTCTTTTGTGGTACTTGTAGTATCAGAAATATGTAACACCTCCTTCATTGCCCTTAACATGTAACGTGTGGCCCAAATGGAAAATACGTTTGTTTCTTCACCGTCGACACTGGAGTCAGTGTCCGTGTCTGTGTCTGTGTCGACCGACTGAGGTAAATGGGCGTTTTAAAGCCCCTGACGGTGTTTGAGACGCCTGGACAGGTACTAATTGGTTTGCCGGCCGTCTCATGTCGTCAACCGACCTTGCAGCGTGTTGACATTATCACGTAATTCCCTAAATAAGCCATCCATTCCGGTGTCGACTCCCTAGAGAGTGACATCACCATTACAGGCAATTGCTCCGCCTCCTCACCAACATCGTCCTCATACATGTCGACACACACGTACCGACACACAGCACACACACAGGGAATGCTCTGATAGAGGACAGGACCCCACTAGCCCTTTGGGGAGACAGAGGGAGAGTTTGCCAGCACACACCAAAACGCTATATTATACAGGGACAACCTTATATAAGTGTTTTCCCTTATAGCATCTTAATATATAATAATATCGCCAAATAAGTGCCCCCCCTCTCTGTTTTAACCCTGTTTCTGTAGTGCAGTGCAGGGGAGAGCCTGGGAGCCTTCCTAGCAGCGGAGCTGTGTAGGAAAATGGCGCTGTGTGCTGAGGAGAATAGGCCCCGCCCCCTTTTCGGCGGGCTTCTTCTCCCGTTTTTCTGACAACCTGGCAGGGGTTAAATACATCCATATAGCCCCAGGGGCTATATGTGATGTATTTTTAGCCAGCATAGGTACTTTCATTGCTGCCCAGGGCGCCCCCCCAAGCGCCCTGCACCCTCAGTGACCGTTGGTGTGAAGTGTGCTGAGAGCAATGGCGCACAGCTGCAGTGCTGTGCGCTACCTCATGAAGACTGAGAAGTCTTCAGCCGCCGATTTCTGGACCTCTTCTCTCTTCAGCATCTGCAAGGGGGTCGGCGGCGCGGCTCCGGTGACCCATCCAGGCTGTACCTGTGATCGTCCCTCTGGAGCTAGTGTCCAGTAGCCTAAGAAGCCAATCCATCCTGCACGCAGGTGAGTTCACTTCTTCTCCCCTAAGTCCCTCGTTGCAGTGAGCCTGTTGCCAGCAGGACTCACTGAAAATAAAAAACCTAACAAAACTTTTACTCTAAGCAGCTCTTTAGGAGAGCCACCTAGATTGCACCCTTCTCGGCCGGGCACAAAAACCTAACTGAGGCTTGGAGGAGGGTCATAGGGGGAGGAGCCAGTGCACACCACCTGATCCTAAAGCTTTTACTTTTGTGCCCTGTCTCCTGCGGAGCCGCTATTCCCCATGGTCCTGACGGAGTCCCCAGCATCCACTTAGGACGTCAGAGAAATATTAATACTGTATTCCATGTTCTGCCAAGTGGGAGATTGTGGATTGCATTTGGAAACCCCCCTCTAGAAATCCTGCGTTTGCCACTGCTGCCCCTTGTCTGTTACAGTCTAGTGGACATCTTAGAAAAAAGCTTCTGTGGTGCAGTTAAGTGCTTACAGCTCATGTGCTAAAATACAGTATAGATTTACCTTAGTCGTGGCTCCGCTGTACCTGGGGAGAGCGCCCGTGATGGAGACACGCCCCATGCACTAGAATGGGAGAGCATCTCTGTACACTCCTGGCAGGGCTAGGTGGATGGACCTAGTCACATGCCAGGAGTCCGCGCCTGCGATGGAGCTGCCTCAGATGAGCACGGCTCCATCTGTATATCCTTTTCTGTCCTTATTTCTTTCTGCTGACTATTTTCCTTTATTTTTCTTTGTCTGTCGGTGGTCTTTCACCCCTTTTTCTTTTTATATACAGTTGCTTCCCATCAGGGGTATCGTCAGAACTTTGTGGGTCACATAGCAACATTTTGAAGGGGCTCCTGTCCCAATGCTTCTAGAGATACAAATGTGCAGAGCAGTTGTTAATTTTATAGTAGTGCCCTAATTCAATTGTGTCACATAGTAGGACTGTCAGTACATATTATGCAACACAGTACCTCCAATTCACATTATGACATACAGTGTCTCTAGAACCTGGGCCAGTGGTAGGGTGTTTGGCGTCCCCATGCAAATAATAAATTTGCGCCCTCCCATCCGTAAAAAAGGGACATTGCACCACAAAAAGGGGTGTGGTCACACAAGGAAGGGGCATGGCACCAATGGTACCCACGATTCAAATTACGCCACACAGTATTACAATCTTATTCACATTACCCCAAATGTAGTCCCCCTGATTCATATCACACCACATAGTAGTGCCCCTTATTCACATTACATCACACAGTACTACCCCTTATACACAATGCCCACAGCAGTGCTCCTTATCAGAGGTATAGCAAGGTGCCATGGTGCCTGGAGCAAGGGTATGTTTCAGCGCCTCCTCCTCTGTAATGAATTTGAGGCATGTTACATGTGAAAAGAAAAATATATTTTAAAATCGGTGCCAAGGCCAGTTCTAGACCTTGAGGAGCTCAGGGAGAAAGTTTCCTACGGCGTCCGCCAAGCTTAAAACAGGGACAGTGCAAAAAATGATTGGGCGTGACCACAGAATAGTACCAATTCATATTACCCTGAGCAGTAGTGTTTGTTAGTCACATTACACTGCATAGTAGTGTCCGTTATTCACATTACACCACACAATAGTGTCCGTTACTCACATTACACCGCACAGCAGTGTCCGTTATTCACATTATACTGCACAGTAGCCTGGGACTGATGGAGGGGCACAGCGAGTTCCCTGGTCCGCTGACATCTCCCCTCTCCCTCCCTCCTGGGCAGCAGCATAAGCTCTCATCTTGGCAGCACAGCACATGCTGCAGTGTGCTGTGCTGCAGTGGGGCAGAGAGGCTGCTATCACTGCTGAGCCTCTGCCTATTCCTGTACGGGTAGGGGGGTGTGATCACACTGATCGTGCTCCCCCCTCAAATTTCCCCTGGCTGAGGGCCTCATTCCCCCCCACACACATCCCACTCTGCACTGCATTGCACTGCAAATATTTTATTTTATTTTTTCCATAAGGGGGCATGGCCATACCTCCCACGATTAGGCCATGCCTCCGACATTTTACCCAGCCGGCAGACCTCTCGCATACCTCTCGCAGCATGTCATGTTGGTGGCAGTGGCGCTGTGTGTGGGCTGAGGCCACATTCTCGTGCAGTCTCTCTGGGAAGGAGGAGGGGGATCAGTACTACACGCTGCCAGCGCTGCTACCTGACATCCAGTCTTGCAGGCAGAGCGGCAACCGGCAGCAGCAGGGTAGCAGAGCAGGGAGAGCGCCTCTTCAGCTTGGCGCCTCCCTGCTTTGCATACCCTTGCTGAGTGGGTAGCGCCGGCTCTGTCTAGAGCCCTCTGGTTCATTTTATACCACATTACAATGAGCAGGTCCAGGGGCATAAATAGCTATATTGTAGGCCACAAGGCAAAGGTTTGTAAGAGCCTCTATGTATCACCCAATGGTGAAAAGTGTATATAACACTTGTAACTGTGACAGGGAAGATGGGCCCCTCTCAGCTCTGGGCCCCATAGCAGCTGCACTTCCTGCACCTATGGTAGCTACGCCTTTGTTCCCCCTGCTAACCCATTGTAATGCTATCCCTTCTCGGTCCTACCTTCTCTGTACTTTCCTTTCTCTGCTATTCCTTTTCTATGCTGTGAATACTTTGCTATTCTTTCTGCAGTCATGTCCCGCCAGAAGCATTCAGTGGGTATTTCAGCCTATTACCTTGTGCATGCCCACTCTGAGCCTGCAATCCAGCTCTCTGTCGGGTGTGCCCGGGAGTGCAGCATCGGGCTGTTCAAATGGGCTCTCTCCTGTCAGCTCCCCCGGCTGCACAGCAGCGTGGTTAGGGGAGATGGGAAGGGGGGGGCATGCCAACTCCTCTCTATTGTGGCGGCTGCTGTGGCTGTTGTTCACCACAGGAGGTACTTGCGGGTGGGTGTGCTATGGTGGAATATGTGTAAACCCCTCCTCCCTTACAAATCCTGTGTTTGACCCTGACATTGGATATATTATATCAGTGCAATATCAAAAACCTGGAAGAAATGAAACATAAAGTACAAATAATGGGGGTCATTCTGAGTTGTTCGCTTGTTATTTTTTTGTCGCAACGGAGCGATTAGTCGCTAATGCGCATGCGCAATGTCCGCAGTGCGACTGTGCCAAGTAAATTTGCTATGCAGTTAGGAATTTTACTCATGGCATTACGAGGTTTTTTCTTCGTTCTGGTGATCGTAATGTGATTGACAGGAAGTGGGTGTTTCTGGGCGGAAACTGGCCGTTTTATGGGAGTGTGTGAAAAAACGCTACCGTTTCTGGGAAAAACGCGGGAGTGGCTGGAGAAACGGAGGAGTGTCTGGGCGAACGCTGGGTGTGTTTGTGACGTCAAACCAGGAACGACAAGCACTGAACTGATCGCAGATGCCGAGTAAGTCTGGAGCTACTCAGAAACTGCTAAGAAGTGTATATTCGCAATTCTGCTAATCTTTCGTTCGCAATTGTGATAAGCTAAGATTCACTCCCAGTAGGCGGCGGCTTAGCGTGTGCAAAGCTGCTAAAAGCGGCTTGCGAGCGAACAACTCGGAATGACCACCAATGTTTGGTGGGATTGCTAAACTTCATAATGTTTCATATACAGTAAGAAGAAATAATATTTGTCTACCTACCACATGACAAAGCAAACACCCACTTCCTGGTGTTTGGATACACAAATGTAAAATGAAAATAACTCTGTGTCTACATTTGTGGATAGTCTGAAAAACATCAACAGTCATATGGGGAGTGTGTACAGATGATTGAAATATGAAGTAATTCTGCTAAACATTAGCCTGATTCCGTATTAGCGCACACAATTTCACCCCTTTCACAGGCAGAATATATAATTGTTTGCAGTCTTGTACCACCGACAATACACAATAGAATAAATAGATAATCGTCGTACCTTGATGATTCCCAACCAGGGATTCGGGAACCTCTAGGGCAGGGGTGGCCAACCAGTCAGTGACAAAGAGCCAAAAAACCTTGTTAGGTACGTCAAAGAGCCGACATCGAGCCGATGGCATACATGCAAAAATGGAATGTGGCCTTGTGCCTGCTAGACCACATCTCTGGTATAAAATACATTGAAAAAGCCAGAACAACATAAAATAATTTTTTTAAAGCCAGATCCATTAAAAAAGCCACTTTCACAAAAAATAATTGAAAAAGCCAGATTCACATAATAAACTTCAGCTCCTCTATGTGTCACTCCAGCCAGCACCCTCCTGTCACTCCAGCCAGCTCCCCCATGTGTCACTCCTGCTAGCACCCTCTTATGTCATTCCAGCCAGCTCCCCCGTGTCACTCCAGCCAGCTCTCCCATGTGTCACTACTGCCAAGACCCTGCTGTGTCACTTCAGCCAGGTCTCCCGTGTGTCACTACTGCCAAGACCCTGCTGTGTCACTCCAGCCAGCTCCCCCATGTGTCACTCCTGCTAGCACCCTATATCACTCCAGCCAGCTCCCCAATGTCACTCCTGCTAGCTCTCCCATGTGTCACTCCAGCCAAAACTCTCCTGTCACTCCAGCCAGCTCCCCCGTGTAACTCCTGCTAGCTCTCCCATGTGTCACTCCAGCCAAAACTCTCCTGTCACTCCAGCCAGCTCTTCCATGTGTCACTCCTGCTAGCACCCTCCTATGTCATTCCAGCCAGCTCCCCCGTGTCACTCCAGCCAGCTCTCCCATGTGTCACTACTGCCAAGACCCTGCTGTGTCACTCCAGCTAGGTCTCCCGTGTGTCACTACTGCCAAGACCCTCCTATGTCACTCCAGCCAGCTCTCCCATGTGTCACTACTTATAGCACCCTCCCGCGTCACTCCTGCCAGGACCCTCTCCTGTGTCACTCCAGCCAGGTCTCCCATGTATCACTACTGCCAAGACCCTGCTGTGTCACTCCAGCCAGCTCCCCCATGTGTCACTCCTACTACCACCCTCCTATGTCACTCCAGCCAGCTCTCCCATGTGTCACTACTTTCAGCACCCTCCTGTCACTCCAGCCAGCTCCCCCATGTGTCACTCCTGCTACCACCCTCCTATATCACTCCAGCCAGCTCCCCCATGTGTCACTCCTGCTACCACCCTCCTATGTCATTCCAGCCAGCTCCCCCGTGTCACTCCAGCCAGTTTTCCCATGTGTCACTACTGCCAAGACCCTGCTGTGTCACTCCAGCTAGGTCTCCCGTGTGTCACTACTGCCAAGACCCTCCTATATCACTCCAGCCAGCTCTCCCATGTGTCACTACTTCCAGCACCCTCCCATGTCACTCCTGCCAGGACCCTCTCCTGTGTCACTCCAGCCAGCTCTCCCATGTGTTACTCCTGCTACCACACTCCTATATCACTCCTGCCAGCTCCCCCATGTGTCACTCCTACTACCACCCTCCTATGTCATTCCAGCTAGCTCTCCCATGTGTCACTACTTCCGGCACCCTCTTGTCACTCCAGCCAGCTCCCCCATGTGTCACTCCTGCTACCACACTCCTATGTCACTCCAGCCAGCTCCCCCATGTGTCACTCCTGCTACCACCCTCCTATATCACTCCAGCCAGCTCCATGTGTCACTCCTGCTACCACACTCTTATGTCACTCCAGCCAGCTCTCCCATGTGTCACTCCTGCTACCACCCTCCTATATTACTCCAGCCAGCTCCCCCATGTGTCACTCCTGCTACCACCCTCCTATGTCACTCCAGCCAGCTCTCCCATGTGTCACTCTTGCTACCACCCTCCTATGTCACTCCAGCCAGCTCCCCCATGTGTCACTCCTGCTACCACCCTCCTATGTCACTCCAGCCAGCTCCATGTGTCACTCCTGCTACCACACTCTTATGTCACTCCAGCCAGCTCTCCCATGTGTCACTCCTGCTACCACCCTCCTATATTACTCCAGCCAGCTCCCCCATGTGTCACTCCTGCTACCACCCTCCTATGTCACTCCAGCCAGCTCTCCCATGTGTCACTCTTGCTACCACCCTCCTATGTCACTCCAGCCAGCTCCCCCATGTGTCACTCCTGCTACCACCCTCCTATGTCACTCCAGCCAGCTCCATGTGTCACTCCTGCTACCACACTCTTATGTCACTCCAGCCAGCTCTCCCATGTGTCACTCCTGCTACCACCCTCCTATATTACTCCAGCCAGCTCCCCCATGTGTCACTCCTGCTACCACACTCTTATGTCACTCCAGCCAGCTCTCCCATGTGTCACTCCTGCTACCACCCTCCTATATCACTCCAGCCAGCTCCATGTGTCACTCCTGCTACCACACTCTTATGTCACTCCAGCCAGCTCTCCCATGTGTCACTCCTGCTACCACCCTCCTATATTACTCCAGCCAGCTCCCCCATGTGTCACTCCTGCTACCACCCTCCTATGTCACTCCAGCCAGCTCTCCCATGTGTCACTCCTGCTACCACCCTCCTATGTCACTCCAGCCATATCTCCATGTGTCACTACTTCCAGCACCCTCCTGTCACTCCAGCCAGCTCTCCCATGTGTCACTCTTGCTACCACCCTCCTATGTCACTCCAGCCATATCTCCATGTGTCACTACTTTCAGCACCCTCCTGTCACTCCAGCCAGCTCCCCCATGTGCCACTCTTGCTACCACCCTCCTATGTCATTCCAGCCAGCTCCCCCATGTGTCAGTCTTGCTACCACCCGCCTATGTCACTCCAGCCATATCTCCATGTGTCACTACTTCCAGCACCCTCCCACGTCACTCCTGCCAGGACCCGCCTGTGTCTCTCCAGCCAGCTCTGCCATGTGTCATTCTAGCCCACCCTCAGCTACCCCATCAACTCATGCCATTGCAGCAGTCCCTAATGTGTCCTCTGTTTGCTTGTGGGTGTCTCACCTCTAGTATCTGACTCCTTCAGTTTTCAGTCCCTGTAGTGCTGCTGCGTGTCTGGCTGGAGTGCAGCAGTTTCTGTATCTGTTGTGGTCACATGATTTAGAGGGTTGGGAGCCACATTTGAATAAAGAAAGAGCCACATGCGGCTCAAGAGCCACAGGTTGGCCACCACTGCTCTAGGGGTACTTGTAGTGTTCCCTGGGGGTTCTCAGAAAAAGTGGATAGATCTGCTAGTAATGTGTCTAGTGCAGGCATGTCCAAACTGCGGCCCTCCAGCTGTTGTGAAACTACATATCCCAGCATGTCCTAACACAGTTTTGCTGTCAGAGAATGCTAAAGCTGTGTCAGGGCATGCTGGGATGTGTAGTTTCTAAACAGCTGGAGGGCCGCAGTTTGGACATGCCTGGTCTAGTGTCAATTCACCTGACAAGTCTGGACAGGGAGACAGGAAGGGAATTATAAGAGAACCTGTCACCATCTGGAGAGCTGCAAGCTGTCCCAGATTCTTTAGCTATTCAGAAATGCCAGTGGGCTAGATAGTATTAGCCTAGCATGAATCTGTGCGCACCTTTATTTTTATTGTGTTAAGGGATAGGGGGCCCAATAACTGATGTTGCACACAGGCCCACTCATTTCTTAAAGCAAACCTGGCTGGCTGGAGGGCTGCAGATCACCATCTCCACCTGAAGTGCATGCTTTCACTAACCAGAAAGACACCCTTTTCCTCAAGAACGCCACCATGTTTCCCATCTATCTAATAACTATGTACAGAGGCGGATTGGCCATAGGGTTTACAGGGAAGACTCCCGGTGGGCTGACGCACCAGCGGGCCTGTTTTGTTTGAGGACATGTGGTCCTATTAATAGACATAATGAATAAAATGCAAAATAATTTGCATATATGAAAATGACTTTGCCACTTAGCCTGTGATTGCAGATGATCTAGTGTATGCTCTGTCTGCCTGCTTGGCTGACATATAAGATTGAGTGAATAGTGATTGGGATACGGTTGGTGTAATAAGCAAGAAAATATATCTTTCTAAAGAATTATATAGTTTACTAAATTCCAAAGGTGTATCATATAATGTGCTCATAATATTTAATTTTAGTTCCTTTTAACTTCCCCCTTGATGCTGGACATGCCCACTATCTGGAAAGTCTTGGGGGGGAGGGTGCCAGGGACGTGCAGGCAGGGGAGGCAGTGCCTCCCCTGTCATTAATGAGTAAAATAATACAAAGAAGATACTTATGACACATAAGTATCTTCTTTATTATTTTGCTCATCATTAAAGTGTTCCTAATCAGTTTGGGAGGCACCGATCGTGGTGCCTCCCGTAGTGATTGGGAAAAGATATGGAAGCGGGGGGCGGGCGCGGTCGGGGCCTAGCAATGGGCAGGAAAAGCCCATTGAAATAACATGGGAAAGCGGCACCATTAGAGGTGCCGCTTTCCTACAGGGACGTGCTTTCAACCTATGAAAGCACGTCCCTGTGAGTGAGGCCACAGTGATTGGCCAGCGGATCCGTCACTGGATCCGCTGTCAATCACTGTGTAGGCGGCGGAGGTGCGGGCGGCGGAGGTGCGGGATGCGGCGGGCCGGGCGGCGGAGATGCGGGCGGCGGCGGGACGCGGCATTCAGGCCCATTGTGCACTGTGCAGAGTTTGGCAGCGGAAGCGGTACCCATTTCAAAAATGGCGCCACAGCGTCATTTTTGAAATTCAAGATGGCCGCTGCGAGCCAATCATGGCTCGCCGCGTCATCGCCCCGCCCCCTCCCGCTGACTTATATAAGTCAGCGCGAGGCAAAGGCTGTCAGTCCGACGGCGGAGGAGGAGCAGAGAGGAGCTCCTGAAGATCGAAGACGGCGTGGAAGTCCTGGATGGGCGGCGGCTATGCAAAAGAGCTTAGCAGCCGCCGCCCACCAGGTGAAGAAGCTGGAAGTCCTGGATGGGCGGCGGCTATGCAAAAGAGCTTAGCAGCCGCCGCCCACCAGGTGAAGACGCTGGAAGTCCTGGATGGGCGGTGGCTATGCAAAAGAGCTTAGCAGCCGCCGTCCACCAGGTGAAGACGCCAGAAGCCCTGGGGAGGTGGCGCCCCCCCAGGTGAAGATGCCGGAAGCCCTGGGAAGGCGGCGGCCACGCAAAAGAGCTTAAAGGCCGCAGCCCCCAGGTGAAGACCCAGTTTAATAAAGGTTTTTTTAAAGAATGTGCAGTGGGTTTTTATTTTATATTTTCTTTACAGGTGGATTACAGGTGCCAGCGGGCCCTTTATGTCCGGGCATGCTGGCACTTGTGGTTCTCCAAGTGCCAGCATGCTGGGGCAGGCTTGCTGGGACCTGTAGGCCACCTGTAAAGAACCTGTATTACTATTATTTGCAGGTGGACTACAGGTGCCAGTGGGTCATTTATGTCCGGGCATGCTGGCACTTTTGGTTCTCCAAGTGCCAGAGTGCTGGGGCAGGCTTGCTGGGATCTGTAGGCCACCTGTAAAGAACAGTATTAGCATACAATGAACTCCGCACCCACCGCCACCAGGGGTGCGGGGCATAGCACTGGGCTATCTGCCCAGTGCTGGTTGTTGCTCGGGAGGGGGGACCCCATTTTGATTTTTTGGGGGCCCCACTTTCCGAGGAATTCCAGCCCTGGGCTGACTGGTTTGGGGGGTGTTTAATGGCATGGCAGGGGGACCCCATACTGAGTGTCTCCCCTGCTATGGCATTATCCCCCCTGGCTGGTTCTGCCTGGTGCTGGTTTCAGTTGTGTGGGGGGACTGCACTTTTCTCTGACGTCCTAAGTGGATGCTGGGACTCCGTAAGGACCATGGGGAATAGCGGCTCCGCAGGAGACTGGGCACAACTAAAGAAAGCTTTAGGACTACCTGGTGTGCACTGGCTCCTCCCTCTATGACCCTCCTCCAGACCTCAGTTAGAATCTTGTGCCCGGCTGAGCTGGATGCACACTAGGGGCTCTCCTGAGCTCCTAGAAAAAGAAAGTTTAATTTAGGTTTTTTATTTTCAGTGAGATCTGCTGGCAACAGACTCACTGCTACGAGGGACTAAGGGGAGAAGAAGCGAACCTACCTGCTTGCAGCTAGCTTGGGCTTCTTAGGCTACTGGACACCATTAGCTCCAGAGGGATCGAACACAGGGCCCGACCTCGATCGTCCGGTCCCGGAGCTGCGCCGCCGTCCCCCTTACAGAGCCAGAAGCAAGAAGATGGTCCTGAAAATTGGCGGCAGAAGACTTCGGTCTTCAACAAGGTAGCGCACAGCACTGCAGCTGTGCGCCATTGCTCCTCATGCACACCTCACACTCCGGTCACCGATGGGTACAGGGCGCTGGGGGGGGGGGGCGCCCTGAGCAGCAATATTAACACCTTGGCTGGCAAAAAAATCACAATATATAGTCCTAGAGGCTATATATGTGAAAAATACCCCTGCCAGAGATCCATGAAAAAGGGGCGGGGCTATCTCCCTCAGCACACTGGCGCCATTTTCCCTCACAGCTCCGCTGGATGGATCGCTCCCAGGCTCTCCCCTGCAGTTTCCAGCCTGCCCAGGCGTCTCAAAGGCCATCAGGGGCTCAAAAACGCCCGCTACCTCAGATGGCAGACACAGATGTCGACACGGAGTCTGACTCCAGTGTCGACGAGGTTGAGACATATACACAATCCACTAGGTACATCCGTTGCATGATCTCGGCAATGAAAAATGTATTACACATTTCTGACATTAACCCAAGTACCACAAAAAAAAAAAAAAAGGGGGTTTTATGTTTGGGGTGAAAAAGCAGCCAGTGTTTTGTTCCCCCATCAGATGAGTGAATGAAGTGTGTGAAGAAGCGTGGGTTCCCCCGATAAGAAACTGGTAATTTCTAAAAAGTTACTGATGGCGTACCCTTTCCCGCCAGAAGATAGGTCACGTTGGGAGATATCCCCTAGGGTGGATAAGGCGCTCACACATTTGTCAAAAAAGGTGGCACTGCCGTCTTAGGATACGGCCACTTTGAAGGAGCCTGCTGATAAAAAGCAGGAGGCTATCCTGAAGTCTGTATATACACACTCAGGTACTATATTGAGACCTGCAATTGCCTCAGCATGGATAGTGCTGCTACAGCGTGGTCTATTACCCTGCCAGGACAGGGATGCTATTTTGCTAACCATAGAGCATATTAAAGACGTCGTCTTATATATGAGGGATGCACAGAGGGATATTTGTCGGCTGGCATCCAGCATTAATGCAATGTCCATTCTGCCAGGAGGGTATTAGGGACCCGGCAGTGGACAGGCGATGCTGACTTTAGAAGGCACATGAAGATTCTGCCTTATAAGGGTGAGGAATTGTTTGGGGATGGTCTCTGGGACCTCGTATCCACAGCAATAGCTGGGAAAGAAAAAGAAAAAAATTAATAAAATTTACCTCAGGTTTCCTCACAACCTAAGAAAGCACCGTATTATCAGGTACAGTCCTTTCGGCTTTCAGAACAGCAAGCGGGTCAAAGGCGCTTCCTTTCTGCACAGAGACAAGGGAAGAGGGAAAAAGCTGCACCAGACAGCCAGTTCCCAGGATCAAAAATCTTCCCCCGCTTCCTCTGAGTCCACCGCATGACGCTGGGGCTCCACAGGTGGAGCCAGGTGCGGTGGGGGCACGTCTCGGGAACTTCAGCGACCAGTGGGCTCGCTCACAGGTGGATCCCTGGGTTCTGCAAGTAGTATCACTGGGATACAAGCTGGAGTTCGAGGCGACTCCCCCTCGCCGTTACCTCAAATCAGCCTTGCCTGCTGCCCTCGAGGGGAGGTAGTACTGGCGGCAATTCACTAGCTGTACTCCAGCAGGTGATAATCAAGGTACCCCTCCTTCAACAAGGCCGGGGTTACTATTCCACAATGGTTGTGGTACCGAAACCAGACGGTTCGGTGAGACCCATTCTAAAATTGAAATCCTTGAACACTTATATACGAAGGTTCAAGTTCCAAATGGAATCGCTCAGGGCGGTTATTACAAGCCTGGACGAAGGGGATTACATGGTATCACTGGACATCAAGGATGCTTACCTGCATGTCCCCATTTACCCTCCTCACCAGGAGTACCTCAAAATTGTGGTACAGGACTGTCATTACCAATTCCAGACGTTGCCGTTGGTCTGTCCCCGTCACCGAGGGTATTTACCAAGGTAATGGCCGAAATGATGATACTCCTTCGAAAAAAGGGAGTTATAATTATCCCGTACTTGGACGATCTCCTTATAAAGGCGAGGTCCAGGGAGCAGTTGTTGGTCGGAGTAGCACTATCTCGTGAAGTGCTACAACAGCACGGCTGGATTCTGAATATTCCAAAGTCGCAGCTGGTTCCTACGACGCGTCTACTGTTCCTGGGTATGGTTCTGGACACAGAACAGAAAAAAGTGTTTCTCCCGGAGGAGAAGGCCAAGGAGTTGTCATCTCTAGTCAGAGACCTCCTAAAACAAATACAGGTGTCGGTGCATCAATGCACGCGAGTCCTGGGAAAGATGGTAGCTTCTTACGAAGAAATTCTATTCGGCAGGTTCCATGCAAGGATCTTCCAGTGGGATCTGTTGGACAAGTGGTCCGGGTCGCATCTTCAGATGCATCGGCTGATAACCCTGTCTCCAAGGGCCAGGGTGTCGCTGTTATGGTGGCTGATCTTCTAGAGGGTCGCAGATTCGGCATACAGGACTGGGTCCTGGTGACCACGGATGCCAGCCTTCGAGGCTGGGGGGCAGTCACACAGGGAAGAAACTTCCAAGGACTATGGTCGAGTCAGGAGACTTCCCTACACATAAATATTCTGGAACTAAGGGCCATTCACAATGCCCTAAGTCAGGCTAGGCCCCTGCTTCAACACCAGCCGGTGCTGATCCAGTCAGACAACATCACGGCGGTCGCCCATGTAAATCAATAGGGCAGCACAAGAAGCAGGATGGCGATGGCAGAAGCCACTAGGATTTTCCAATGGGCGGAAAATCATGTGTTAGCACTGTCAGCAGTGTTCATTCCCAGAGTGGACAACTGGGAAGCAGACTTTCTCAGCAGGCACGACCTCCACCCGGGAGAGTAGGGACTTCATCCAGAAGTCTTCAAAATGATTGTACACCATTGGGAAAGGCCACAGGTGGACATGATGGCGTCCCGCCTCAGCAAAAAGCTAAAAAGATATTGCGCCAGGTCAAGGGACCCTCAGGCGATAGCTGTGGACGCTCTGGTAACACCGTGGTGGTACTAGTCGGGGTATGTGTTCCCTCCTCTGCCTCTCATACCAAAGGTACTGAGAATAATAAGAAGGATAGGAGTAAGAACTATACTCGTGGTTCTGGATTTGCCAAGAAGAGCTTGGTACCCAGAACTTCAAAAAATGATCAGAGGACCCATGGCCTCTGCCGCTCAGACAGGACCTGCTGCAGCAGGGGCCCTGTCTGTTCCAAGACTTACCGCGGCTGCGTTTGACGGCATGGCGGTTGAACGCCGGATCCTGAAGGAAAAGGGCATTCCGGAGGAAGTCATCCCTAAGCTGATTAAAGCTAGGAAAGAAGTGAACGCAAACCATTATCACCGCATATGGCGAAAATATGTTGCGTGGTGTGAGGCCAGGAAGGCCCAACGGAGGAATTTCAGTTGGGCCGTTTTCTGCACTTCCTACAGTCAGGGGTGACTATGGGCCTAAAATTGGGTTCCATTAAGGTCCAGATTTCGGCTCTGTCGATTTTCTTCCAGAAAGAACTGGCTTCACTGCCTTATGTTCAGACATTTGTTAAGGGAGTGCTGCATATTCAGCCCCTTTTGTGCCTCCAGTGGCACCTTGGGATCACAACGTGGTGTTGGATTTCCTAAAGTCACATTGGTTTGAGCCACTAAAAACCGTGGATTTGAAATATCTCACGTGGAAAGTGGTCATGCTGTTGGCCTTGGCTTCGGCCAGGCGTGTGTCAGAATTGGCGGCTTTGTCATATAAAAGCCCTTATCTGATTTTCCAAATGGATAGGGCAGAATTGAGGACTCGTCCCCAGTTTCTCCCTAAGGTGGTATCAGCTTTTCATTTGAACCAACCTATTGTGGTGCCTGCGGCTACTAAGGACTTGGAGAATTCCAAGTTGTTGGACGTAGTCAGGGCCCTGAAAATGTATGTTTCCAGGACAGCTAGTGTCAGAAAAACTGACTCGCTATTTATCCTGTATGCACCCAACAAGCTGGGTGCTCCTGCTTCAAAGCAGACTATTGCTCGCTGGATTTGTAGTACGATTCGGCTTGCACATTTTGCGGCTGGACTGCCGCATCCTAGATCAGTGAAAGCCCATTCCACGAGGAAGGTGGGCTCTTCTTGGGCGGCTGCCCGAGGGGTCTCGGCTTTACAACTTTGCCGAGCAGCTACTTGGTCGGGGTCAAACACATTTGCTAAATTTTACAAGTTTGATACCCTGGCTGAGGAGGACCTAGAGTTTGCTCATTCGGTGCTGCAGAGTCATCCGCACTCTCCCGCCCGTTTGGGAGCTTTGGTATAATCCCATGGTCCTTACTGAGTCCCAGCATCGACTTGGGACGTCAGAGAAAATAAGATTTTACTCACCGGTAAATCTATTTCTCGTAGTCCGTAGTGGATGCTGGGCGCCCATCCCAAGTGCGGATTGTCTGCAATACTTGTATATAGTTATTGTTAACTAAGGGGTTATTGTTGAGCCATCCGTTGAGAGGCTCAGTTATATTTCATACTGTTAACTGGGTATAGTATCACGAGTTATACGGTGTGATTGGTGTGGCTGGTATGAGTCTTAACCGGGATTCAAAATCCTTCCTTATTGTGTCAGCTCTTCCGGGCACAGTATCCTAACTGAGGTCTGGAGGAGGGTCATAGAGGGAGGAGCCAATGCACACCAGGTAGTCCTAAAGCTTTCTTTAGTTGAGTCCAGTCTCCTGCAGAGCCGCTATCCCCCATGGTCCTTACGGAGTCCCAGCATACACTACGGACTATGAGAAATAGATTTACCGGTAAGTAAAATCTTTTTTTCTTTTCCGGGGGGGGGGGGGGGGGGGGGGGGGGGTTGGGGTTGTTTAGCTGCAGTGCCTTCCCAGCCCCTGACCTCACCGCACGTCACTGGAGGGTGCTGCTGCCACGGCCCATGGCTAGATCTTACACCTCTGGTGCTGCCCGTGTGGGGTCACTAGTGCAAATTTTTCCAGGGCCGCTTTTTGTTCCCAATCCGCCCCTGACTATATATAAACATAGAAAGCAAAGAAGAACAAATGTTGGCCTTGAATCACACACACAAAATGCAGCAGCATCAATTCATCCATATACCCACCCTCCAAAATATCATTATGACCAACAAAAAGATAATCTTTCAAAATACAACAAAATAGTATATGATGATGATTACTTTGGTTTAACTTATATTGGGAATCAAGAGCAACCAAAACCAATGTGTTTTTATATGGTAAAGTTCTAGCCACAAAAAGGAGAATGAATATGGGTGGTCATTACGAGTTGATCGCTAGCAGAAAATGTTCGCTGCGCAGCGATGAAGCAAAAAGCCGGCACTTCTGCGCATGCGTCGCAATGCGCACGCGCGACGTACTTTCACAACGATGCAGTTTTACACAAGGTCTAGCAAAGCTTTTCTGTCGCACTGCTGGCCGCAGAGTGATTGACAGGAAGAGGGCGTTTCTGGGTGTTATCTGACCATATTCAGGGAGTGTTCAAAAAACGCAGGTGTGCCAGGAAAAAACGCAGGCGTGGCTGGCCGAACGCAGGGCGTGTTCGTGACGTCAAAACAGGAACTGAATAGTCTGAAGTGATCGCAAGCGCTGAGTAGGTCTGGAGCTACTCTGAAACTGCACAAAATTATTTTGTAGCCGCTCTGCGATCCTTCCATTCGCTATTCTGCTAAGCTAAAATACGCTCCCAGAGAGCGGCGGCTTAACGTTTGCACGACTGCTAAAAGCAGCTAGCGAGTGATCAACTCGGAATGACCACCATGGTTTCTTACTCTAATAATACAGTTGTGACAGGAATCACATACACCAGAGTAAAATCCAAGATACATTTATTTTCAACCACAGTTACACTAGCAGGTGCTGAGTTCATAGGTCAGTTACAGCAAAGCAGAGTTCACAGAGCCTTCAGTATGCAGAAACACAATTTCTCCACTGGACCTTAATGTCCCTAACAGTAGCAACCCTCAGGCCTATCACCTGGACAGCTTGTTCACCATCAGGAGCCATGCTTCATGTCGTTGAAACCCTGATGCCAGAGTCTACTGCGCCATGATCAACCAATTGAAGAATATTTACTGTTTTGGGTGGCCAACATGTTATTCTGCTGGTACAGACTGAGGTGAGGAGGGTTTCATGAGGCACAGTTCTTGTGTGCTTGTTTGAACTTAGGGGGTCATTCAGATCTGATCGCTGGGCTGCTAAAATGCTGTCCTGCGTTCAGATAGTCGCCGCCTTCAGAGGGAGTGTATATTCACTGTGCAAGTGTGCAATCCTATGTGTACGCCGAGCTGCTAAAATCCACTTTGTGCATTCTTGCACAGCCCAGGACTTACTCCTACAGTGCGATCACATCAGGCTGATCGGGGCCGGAGCTGACATCAGACACACTCCCTGAAAACGCTTGGGAACACCTGCGTTTTTCAGGACACTCCCAGTAAACGGTCAGTTACCACCCACCAACGGCTTCCTCCAGTCAATTACCTCGCAAACGTCCATGCGATCAGATTTTTCGCACCATCCCATCGCTGACTAGGGATGCCCTTTGTTGCTGTCTGACACACATGGCATTAAGGTGCATACGCATGTGCTGTTAGAAAACCTGAACGCCCGCTGTGCGAAAACGCACAGCAGCAATCAGATCTGAATGAACCCCTTAGATCCAAAGTACAAGTCTTCTTAAGATCACCTATTTGACCTCCCTGGCTTAATGGCAATGCTTTATCACTCCAAAGGCTGATATATTTAGCAGATATTTTTTCATAAATTTCTCCCTTTAAACTTTTTTAATGTGCAAAACTGAATTGAGTCCATGTTTAAAAAATTGTGATTTTGGGAGCAATGTTTGGAAGAAAATGTAATTTAAAGATTGAGTACCCTTCATGATTTTGTGACAGAGGATATAATTCAGAGATGGATGCCGTAGCGCAGTAGCTGTGTTTTTAAATGCAGCTACTGTGCTTAAATATGCTAACGCCATAGGCGGCATCTTGTGTAAATAGACATTTCCTGCATGCATGTTGGGGAGTCGGTGGTGGCTGCGGTGGGGGATGATTGCAACGAAGGTACATTCATACAGTGCAAAACATATTATTTCAATCTTGTATTATTTCACATTTTTTAGAAACATAAAATTTGACGGCAGATAAGAACCACTTGGCCCATCTAGTCTACCCTTTTTTGATCCTTTAGGTAGCCTCAACTCTATTTGATCCTTAGTTCTTTGTAAGGATATTCATATGCCTATACCAAGCATGTTTAAATTGTTCTACTGTTTTAGCCTCTACTGCCACTGGCAGGAGGCTATTCCACTTATCCACTACCCTTTCTGTGAAGTCATTTCTCCTTAAGTTACCCCTGAACCTGCTTCCCTTCAGGTTCAGTCCAAGTCTGGCTGCCTCCTCCGGGAGGAGGCAGTTAGGTCATTTCAAAAGGAGGCGGGGAATCGGCATATGTGGGCGGGGGTGTGAAGATGCCGTTGCATCATTGCAGCTCCGCCCCCTGCTTTACAATGCCCTCCTGATTACCGGCATGTAAAGCGGGGGGAGGGGCTATGTTTACGCAATTAAGAACATATTGCATCATCCCCCGTCCCCTTTAGGTCTACGAGCAGGGTGTGCAGACGAATTTGGGGGGAAGAGCAGGCATCTGACATCTCTGGAAGTGCTACCCAATTTTCGGGAGCCTCCCGGCGATTTCGGGAGCCTCCCGGCGATTCCGGGAGAGTAAGCAAGTATGGTGCAAGTCCTCATGTTCTGCCACTTTTCTTACTTTGAAGACTATTTTGTTCCTGTACCTTGCTAAAAACCCTTGAAATTTTCTCTTACAGTTTAGGAAATCTGTCATGCCTGTGGATAACCATGCTTTAAATCTCCCCATAAGCAAATTGCTAATTTATTATGTGTTGAAACAGCATATACAGAGTGATGGGAAAGCTGTATGGCTGTATGGTTAAACAACTATTATTCAATTATTATAGGTAATACGGGCACTTATAGATGTGTAAGTGACACACAGAAAATATTAATTCACTGAATTTTATATTGAGCATTGCATTATTATTATTACATTAGTAGTATCTCTCATTTATCTAGCATGTTCTGTATTGCTTTGCAATGGTTATAGACAGGTCACATACAGTATATGCCCGTGGGTGTGTTTCTGTGTGTACTACATTCATTGATCTTAGAGGAGCAAACAACATCAAAGGACATGTTTGCCTTTGGATATGTCCTTTAAAAATATATGATGATCAGTAGCAGTTCTTGGTTTGGGCAAGCAGTGCCTGCGCCCGGGGTGCTGCGGCCTGGGGGCGTGGCTGCAGTCACCCCACAGGCGCCCGCCGCCTACCCACACCCAGCTCCCCAGCTACAGCAGATGCCATGGGCTGTGTGGGCGTCCGCTGCAGCCGGCGCACCTGTCAGACACTAGAGGTCAGTATTGACCTCTAGTGTCTGTGTGGCACTGCTATGGTGGAGATGTCATGACGTCTCTCCCATAGAGACGAGCCGCGGGTGACCAGACTGAGCAGCAGCAGCGGTCGGGAAGCAGGAGCGGGCTGGTAAGTATTGTTTTTTGTGTGTGTGTGTGTGTGTGTGTGTGTGTGTGTTTGTAAGCGGCTACCAAGGGGCACAGCAACAGGGGGCACAGCGACAGGGGGTGCAACTACAGGGGGCACAACTACTGGGGCAAATCTACTGGGGGCATAGCTATAGGGGCAAATCTACTGGGGGCATAGATACAGGGGACAAATCTACTGGGGGCACAGCTATTGGGGCAAATCTACTGGGGGCACAGCTACAGGGGGAACAGCTACTGGGGGCAAAACTGTGGCCACGCCCCTCCCCTATGAAGCCTCGCCCCTATTTTTGCCACGCGCACTAACTGTTTTACCACTGGAGGGAGGGGGGGGGGTGCCAGTAGAAACTTTTGCACTGAGTCCCACAAGGTGTAGAACCGGCCCTGCCCATGATGTCTGGTATACATGCCTGTATAGTGATGAAATCCCCTGGCATGTCCGCCTTCTACATACAGATGTGTTCTTGTACACTGTGGCTTCAGCTGTCCTAGGTCCAATGCAACTCGGCCGCACCAAGTGTCTTTCTCAAAATGTGTGTCTTATTTGCATAAATAAAATAACTGGGAGTGACAGAAGTACTTTGCTAGATGATCACTGATCAGCTTGATGTGGCGGCAGTGGGTGACGGCAGGTGGGGTTGGTGTTTGCAGTGCTGGCCAGTGCCTTTACTGTTTCCAGCAGTCACCAACATTCATTACATTTGGAACAGGTTTCACAATGTTTATTACTAAGAACAAATAAATGTATCTAAACATACTGTAAGTACATATTATTTAAACTGGAAACAAAAACTTTCGGCTGTATACAGTTTGAATATATATTTATTTTCCCTTGAATCGCAAGTGTGTTGTACATTGTTTAGATCAGTGGATCTTAAACTCGGTCCTCAGTACCCCACACAGTGCATGTTTTGCAGGTAACCCAGCAGGTGCACAGGTGTATTAATTACTCACTGACACATTTTAAAAGGTCCACAGGTGGAGTTAATTATGTCACTTGCGATTCTGTGAGGAGACCTGCAAAACATGCACCGTGTGGGATCCTGAGGACCGAGTTTGAGAACCTGTGGTTTAGATACAACAAAAACCTACAGCTCAGCAGCTATTCAAAGCAAAATAGTCCAAAAGTAATGCATGATAAATTGTGATTATTTTGTGTCATTTTAGCACATACTGTAGTTGTGTCAACTTTTTTTCATTTGTATGTCTGTTTTTTATTTTAATTTTAAAAGCAACTGAATATTTAATACTAACAAGTAATGCATTGTGCTAAGGTAATAAATACATTTACCCCGATTCTGAATTCTGTTGCCTGTGACACAGATCACATGATTTAACGCCTCTGTTGGTTAAAAATATCTGTCTAAATACACGTTATTGGGGGTAATTCCAAGTTGATCGCAGCAGGATTTTTGTTAGCAGTTGGGCAAAACCATGTGCACTGCAGGGGAGGCAGATATAACATGTGCAGAGAGAGATAGATTTGGGTGGGGTGTGTTCAATCTGCAATCTAAATTGCAGTGTAAAAATAAAGCAGCCAGTATTTACCCTGCATAGAAATAAAATAACCCACCCAAATCTAACTCTCTCTGCAGATGTTATATCTGCCACACCTGCAGTGCACATGGTTTTGCCCAACTGCTAAATAATTTCCTGCTGCGATCAACTTGGAATTACCCCCATTGTACGGTGCTACAATACAGATGTGTGAGCACTAATTACTGTGTTGTTTAAAAAATTTGGCTCAGCGTAGAAAGTGTAAGGGAAATAAATCAGGAACGATAATATAGTGTAATGGATTGTTTGAAGAAAGGGGGCCCCAAATCGGTGTCATGCTTAGGGCTCCGTGAGGTTGAAATCCACCTCTGGTTGGATGACAGACACTGACCTCGGCACTTCCTGAAAATGGGGACAACAAGCTCCCGTGTTTATGAATGCTGCCCAGCTCTGCCCCCTCTACATCTGTCAGTCAGGATGTGGTTTAGGGGGTACACTGTAGGTGTGCATTGATGTAGGACCCATTCTGCATGAGCAGTTGTGGAGATGTGCCCTGTGTCCCAGGGCACATCAGACGTGCAGACCCTAGCTGTGGGCAGCGCTGGGGCAGCTTGTCTGTCCCCAGCGCCTGTCGGCGTACAGCAGCGGTGGGTGTCCGGTGCAGGGATTAGACTTTTCCCTGCACCGGACTTACAGTGTCGGCGGGATTTGAAATCCGGCGCCGTCCGCGAGCCAATCGCGGCTCGCCGGCCAATCAGAAGCGGGCGCGGCAAGCCAATCGGTGCTCGCCGCGTCACAGGCCCCGCCCCCGGCGTCTGACGTCAGACGCCGGGCGGGAAGAGGAGAGAAGAAGTGCGCGGAAGAGCGCGGAAGAAGAAGAAGCTGCCGGGACCCGGAGAAGGAAGTCGGCGCGGGAGAGAAGACGTCGGCCGCGGGAAGAAGAGCTCCGGTGGCCGTTGAAGAGGCCAGAAGACGTCGAGCTCCAGAGGAAAGATGTCCAGTGGCGGCTGGACGCTGAGGAGTGGAGGCGGCGCCGCTGGCCAGGACGGGTCAGCGGCAGAAGAGGGCACCAGAGACCCCCGGATCAGGTGAGGCCTCAGTGAGGCTACTCTCACCCCCTCCCCTCTTTCCTCCCTAGACCACCGGGTGTTCGGGCATTAGGCCCGTGGGCAAAGTCAGGCCCTTCCGGCCTGTGGGCAGTCAGTCGGGCCCTCCCGGTCCGTGGGTGCATTTAATCGGGCCCTCTGGGTCCGAGGCCACGTGCAGTCGGGGTTCCCCCCGGCCCGTGGCCCAGTTAGGAGGTGGGGGTCAACATTCCGATTAGGTGGTTTTGGCGTTAGGCCCAAGCCACCTCGGCATCGCGGTAGGCGGGCACTAGGCCCGGGGGCAAGATCAGGCACTAGGCCTGGGGGGCAGTAGTGGGCATTAGGCCCAGGTTCATTTTGGCCTAGGGTTATAAGGTGACCCAGGGCATTAGGCCCAGGTCACCCAACGGGTGGCAAGTTAGGCGGGCGCTAGGCCCGAGGCACAAAGTCAGGCCTCCGGCCTGTGGACCCGAAGGTGAATACAGGTGGTGCTGGGCACTAGGCCTGGGCCACCCCAAAGGGATATAGGTAGGCAGGCTCGCTGGGTCTGAGCCCCATATAAGAGAGGGTATAGGAGGTGGGAAGGTTGTGCGGCGTCCACCCCCCCAGAGCGCAGGTAGGGATATAAAGGAACTGCACCGTTTGATGCTGTACTCTGAGGATGTTATGTGTGTTGTTACCGTGCAGGGCAAAATGTTGTGTTAAAGTTGTGCATAGTTTTGTGTTGCACCACCCACACTTGAGCCAGTTTGAGGGCTTTGTTTATGTAGTTAGTGTAGAGGATGCACACTAGGTTAGAGTGAGGCCCTGCACGGCTGTTTCTCTCTTTGCCTCCTTACAGGGACCTGTAAGTGGAGAAGATCGGAGTACAAGACGTAGGACGGTGAGTAACATCTGTCTGTGTGTTCCTTCTGTGTTTGTCCCTATCTGTCTCCCTTCCTTCAGGGCGAGCGGTGAGCCTTGCACACCGGTGCAAGGTAGAATTTCTACCTGGTGCGAGAGTGCCAATAGGTGAAATTCGGGCTCTGAGGCGTACGCCTGGGATGACCCTCACCTAGCCCGAAAGCGCTATCCTACTCTGTTCCGCATGACGTTTCGGTCCAAAGTCAGGAGGACGGCACTCAGCAATCTCCTTCCTCCTAGGTCATCATGTCCGGGTCCGACTGAAGAATTCCAGGTCCGTTGAAGGTTCCGGTACCTGAAGGTGAGAGAGTGCGGCGCCTGGTAAGTGGTGAACCTACACCTGCACGGCAATAGGCACTACACGCACCGCCACCCTCTTACACAGTCATGACACCATTATAGTTGTATAAAAATCAGCCCCAGAAAAATGACCTACTCTGTAGTTACTCAAAATCCCCGTCGCAACTAAGATGCTGAGGCTAGAACCACTGTGTATGAGGACATTCAGCTCCAGTAGCGGTTTTGCTAAAACAAAAGCAAAAATAGGATTTTAATTACCTACCAGTAAATCCTTTTCTCGTAGTCCGTAGAGGATGATGGGGTCCACATTAGTACCATGGGGTATAGACGGGTCCACTAGGAGCCACTGGCACTTTAAGAGTTTAATAGTGTGGGCTGGCTCCTCCCTCTATGCCCCTCCTACCAGACTCAGTTTAGAAACTGTGCCTGAGGAGACGGTCATACATCAAGAGAAGGATTTTACACAGATAGTGGCGAGATTCACACCAGCTCACACAAACAAGGCAAACCAAGCTAACTAGCATGAAAACACAGCAACAGCTGAATAACATCACTGAACCAAGTAATAACGCAGTACTTAACTAAGAACAAAGCAGTACTGACCAAGTAACCACTGCAGGATAACAAAGCGCTGGGCGGGCGCCCAGCATCCTCTACGGACTACGAGAAAAGGATTTACTGGTAGGTAATTAAAATCCTATTTTCTCTTACGTCCTAGAGGAGGCTGGGGTCCACATTAGTGCCATTGGGATGTACCAAAGCTCCCAGATCGGGAGGGAGTGCGCGGAGGCTCCTGCAGAACTGATTGACCAAACTTTAGGTACGCAGAGGCCAAAGTATCGAACCTGTAGAATTTAGCAAACGTGATCGACCCAAACCAAGTAGCCGCTCTGCAAAGCTGTAAAGCCGAGACACCCCGGGCAGCCACCCAGGAAGAACCCACCTTACGAGTAGAGTGGGCCTTAACAGATTTTGAACACAGCAATCCTGCCGTAGAATATGCATGCTGGATAGTGAACCTGATCCAGCAAGAGATTGTCTGCTTAGAAGCAGGACACCCAATTTTCTTGGGATCATACAGGACAAACAGAGAGTCCGATTTTCTGTGACGAGCAGTCCTCTTCACATAAATTTTAAGAGCCCTTACAACATCCAAGGACTTTGATGGAATTGAGGAGTCAGTAGCAACTGGCACCACAATAGGTTGGTTGATATGAAAAGCTGACACAACGTTTGGAAGGAACTGCTAGCATGTCTGGAGCTCAGCTCTATCTTCATGGAAGATCAAGTAGGGACTTTTACATGACAAAGCCTCAACTCCGACACACGTCTAGCAGAAGATAAGGCCAACAAAGTGACAGCCTTCCACGTGAGAAACTTGACCTTAACCTCCTGTAGAGGCTCGATCCAATCCGTTTGGAGGAACTGTAACATCACGTTAAGATCCCAGGGTGCCGTAGGCGGCACAAAGGGAGGCTGGATGTGCAGAACCCCTTTCAAAAAAGTCTGAACCTCAGGGAGGGAAGCCAGTTGTTTCTGGAAGAATATGGATAAGGCTGAAATCTGGACCTTTATGGATCCCAAACGCAGGCGCATATCCACACTTGCTTGCAGGAAGAGGAGAAACCGTCCAAGTTGAAACTCCACCGTAGGACACTTTTTGGATTCACACCAAGACACATACTTTTTCCAAATGCGATGGTAATGTTTAGACATTACTCCTTTCCTAGCCTGTATCAGGGTAGGAAAAACCTTGTTCGGAATGCCCGTCCGAGCTAATATCTGGCGTTCAACCTCCATGCCATCAAACGTAGCCGTGGTAAGTCTTGATAAGTGAACGGCCCCTGTTGCAGAAGGTCCTCCCGAAGAGGAAGAGGCCTCTGATCTTCCAGCAGTAGATCGAGAAGATCCACGTACCAAGCCCTTCTTGGCCAGTCTGGAGCAATGAGGATTGCCTGAACTCTTGTTCTCTTTATGAGTATTAGAATCCTTGTAATGAGTGGAAGTGGAGGAAACACGTACACTGACTGGAACACCCACGGAGTCAAAAGGGCGCCCACTGCCACTGCTTGTGGGTCTCTTGACCTGGAACAGTACCTCCGAAGCTCCTTGTTGAAACGGGAGGCCATCATGTCTATTTGAGGTACACACCAAAGATTTGTCACCTCCATGAACACCTCCGCATGGAGGCCTCACTCTCCTGGATGGAGATCGTGTCTGCTGAGGAAGTCCGCTTCCCAGTTGTCCACTCCTGGAATGAAGATTGCTGACAGCACTAATGCATGTCTTTCTGCCCAGAGGAGAATCCTTTTTACCTCTGACATTGCAGCTCTGCTCTTCGTTCCGCCCTGTCGGTTTATGTAGGCCATCGTCGTTACATTGTCCGACTGCACCAGAATGGCCCGATCTTGTAGAAGATGTGCCGCTTGTAGAAGACCATTGTACACGGCCCTTAGTTACAGAATGTTGATTGGAAGAATGGATTCCAGACCTGACCTCCTTCCTTGGAAGGTCTCCCCTTGGGTGACTGCGCCCCAACCTCTGAGACTTGCATCCATGGTTAGAAGGATCCAGTTCTGAATCCCGAACCTGCGGCCCTCTAGAAGGTGAGGCATGTGCAGCCACCATAGGAGTGAGATCCTGGCTGTCGGCAACAGACAAATCCTCTGATGTATGTGTAGGTGAGATCCCATCCACTTGTCCAGGAGATCCAGTTGGAAGGACCGTGCATGAAATCTTCCGTACTGAAGAGCCTCGTAGGAGGCAACCATCTTCCCCAGAAGGCGAATGCACTGATGAACCGATACCCGTGCAGGTTTCAAGACATCCCGGACCATAGTTTGGATCACCAACCTTTCTAATCCGGTAGAAACACCCTCTGCAGTTCCGTGTCGAGGATCATCCCCAAGAAAGACAATCTCCTCGTCGGTTCCAAATGTGACTTTGGAAGGTTCAGGATCCAACCATGTTCCCTAAGCAGATGAATCATGAGAGCAATGGACTGCAACAACCTCTCCCTGGATTATGCCTTATCAGCAGATCGTCCAGATATGGAATTATGTTCACTCCCTGTCTGCGGAGAACCATCATCTCTGCCATCACATTGGTGAACACCCTTGGTGCTGTGGAGAGCCCGAATGGCAGTGCCTGAAACTGATAGTGACTGTCTAACAGTGCAAATCTGAGATAAGCCTGATGCGGCGGCCAAATCGGGATGTAGAGGTATGCATACTTGATATCCAGGGATACCAGAAACTCTCCCTCATCCAGACCTGAGATCACTGCACTCAGAGACTCCATTTTGAATGTGAACTCCCTCAAAAAAGGGTTTAACGATTTCAAGTTCAAAATTGGTCTGACCGAACCATCCGGTTTCGGTATCACGAAAAGGTTTGAATAGTAACCCATGTGTTGCATATGAGGTGGAACTGGAGCAATGACCTCTGACTTTTCCAATTTTTGGATGGCTTCCTGTAGGATAGCCGTCTGTCAGTAAAGCTGGCAAGCCTGATTTGAAGAATCGGTGAGCCGGGAGTTCTTGAAACTCCAGTCTGTACCCCTGGGACACAATATCCTGTACCCAGGGATCCAGGCTGGATGACACCCAGACATGGCTGAAATGTCTGAGCCTTGCACCCACCAACCCGTTCTCCAGGCCATGCGGTCCACCATCATGCTGGGGTTTTTGAGGAACCAGAAGCAGGCTTCTGGTCCTGGGAGCCTGCAGGAGCAGGCTTCTTGGATTTTGCCTGACCACCTCTAAAGAAAGTGGTAGGAGGCTTGGACTTTTTCGTCTTGGTGGCCCGAAAGGACTGTGATGCCGAGGAAGAAAAGGGTTTCTTCATAGAAGGGGCAGCTGAGGGAAGAAAAGGTGACTTACCCGCGGTGCCGTGGAAATCCATGCATCCAACGCTTCCCCAAATAGTGCCTGACCTGTGTAGGGTAGGTTCTCCACACTTCTCCTGGATTCCGCGTCAGCAGACCATTGGCGTAGCCAGAGTCCCCTACGAGCTGAGACCGACATGGAAGATATCCTTGCATTCAGCGTACCCAGGTCCTTCATGGACTCCACCATGAAACCTGTAGAATCCTGTATGTTACGTAAAAATAGTTCAATGTCACTTCTAACCATGGTATCTAAGTCTTCTAGTAACGTGCCTGACCACTTTACTATAGCTTTAGAAATCCATGCACAGGCAATAGTGGGCCTTAACGCCACCACTAAAGCAGTGTATATGGATTTGAGCGTAGTGTCAATTTTACGATCAGCCGGTTCTTTTAACGCGGTAGATCCGGGAACAGGTAAAACCACCTTTTTTGACAGTCTGGAGACAGATGCGTCAACTATGGGCGGGTTTTCCCATTTTTTTCTATCCTCCTCAGGGAAGGAAAAAGCAACCAGAACCCTCTTGGGAATCCGGAATTTTTTCTCCGGGGTCTCCCAGGATTTTTCAAATAGAGCATCTAATTCTTTAGACACAGGGAAGGTTAGCGAGGCTTTCTTATTGTCTGTGAAGTAAGCCTCCTCAACCTGCTCAGTAATGTTTAACACATCCCTAATGGCCTCAATCATGAGCTGCACCCCCTTTGCAAGGGACGCCACCCCCCTCAGCACATCCCCATCACCGTCTACTGTATCAGAGTCGGTATCCGTGTCGGCTTGCATAATCTGGGCAAGCGCACGTTTCTGTGGGTATATCCTAGGGGCTTTAGAAAGAACAGGAACAGAACCCGACCAAACTGCCATATAATTCCTTAAAACCTGAGTTTCAGACTCAGTATGAGCCACCCTAGTATTAATCTGAGAGATCATTCCCTTAATTGAAGACAGCCATTCTGGCTCAGAGATAGAAGCCTCAGTCAAGACATTACATTCCTGGGCACATGGAATGGATTCATCTGGAGAAGAAAGTTCCTCTGCAGCATAATACACAGAGTCCCTGGACATGGCTATGTGAGAGAACATACACCCACACACACACACAGGAAAATGTCAGACACAGTTTCCCCCCCAAGTACCTTCAGAGAAACACAGAGCTTGGAGCCAGAACACACACAGCGCTTAATTAGGCAGTAGTAAACAAAATACCTAGCGCTGACTGTGTGCCCTTAATAGACAGGGTCCTGAAAAAAACAATCTGTGAAACGCGTGTCGGCGGTTCACACTGTGCTCATGTGTTTAAAATAAGTGCATGTTAATATGTTGTGTGTTATGGATAACCAGGGATATGTGATGCTGGAAAACTGAGACGCTATGGAGCTGTGATAAAAACCAGCCATACATATAATAAGCCCTGGCATCCGTTTTAGAGAATTAGTTTAGAAACAATAAATCTGTACACAGATCGTGACCTCATAGGGGCCAATAGAATTTTGTGCAGTTGCACATGTTACAATAGAGCTACATTCATTTATTATAGATACAAGAATTTGATGTGTCTTATGTAGCAAGCGATACGTAGTGTAATATCCCTGTGGTGCATTGGAGCCAGGACACAATACTGACCACATGTGCAGGAAATCTGGTCATTTATTTTTGGATAATCAGTTTAGCAACAGCACAACAGGATTGATACATAGACTGTTGCCTTATAACAGGGGTGGGGAACCTTTTTTCTACCAAGGGCCATTTGGATATTTACAAAAATTATCAACTTAAAAATAAGCCTGCCCCAAGTAGTTATGCCCCAGTAGATATACCCCTAGTCAGTTGTTATGCCCCCAGTCAGTAGTTATGCCCCCAGTAGATATACCCCTTGTCAGTTGTTATGCCCCCAGTAAGTATGTCCCCAGTCACTTGTTATGCCCCATTAGATATGCCTCCAGTCACTTGTTATGCCCCATTAGATATGCAAACCAGTCAGTTATGCCCCATTAGATATGCCCCCAGTCACTTGTTATGCCCCATTAAATATGCAAACCAGTCAGTTGTTATGCCCCATTAGATATGCCCCCTAGTAGCGACGCTTACACACACACATTAAAAGAAAAAAAAAACACAATACTCACCAGTCCCGCTCCTGCTTCCGGACTGTTGCCCTCCGCCTGGCCGCTCGCTCCTCAGAACTATGGGAGAGACGTCATGACATCTCTCCTATAACACCGTACAGCAGCACACGCGCACTGCCAGTGCCGGAAGCCGGAGCTCAGGAGCGAGCTCCTGCCTCCGACTGCTGCTGAGGGTAAGATGCCGGGCGCTTGCTAGTAACAAAATCTCAGCGGGCGCCCCGGCTAGGTGAGTCTGGCCGGGCCAGATCAAGTGGCTCTGCGGGCCTTGTACGGCCCTCGGACCTGAGGTTCCCCACCCCTGCCTTATAAGAACTGACAGACCTTTGTATAGTTGCACATGCTGCAGTGCATACTTGCCTACTTTTGAAAAAGTATTTCAGGGAGATGTGAAAGTAACACCTATCAGCGCGGACGTGTACTACTACATCTGAGAGGTCTGTCATGAAAATGACTTACATCCAAATGTAAATGAGCCCCAAAGTTAGTAAGATCTACTTGTTGAAGAAAAGACTCTTATATTTTGCAGGATTTGTTTGTGTATTGTGTTTTACAAGAGGTTCCACATACTGTAAGTGGCCACAAGAAACCTTTAAAATGCATGTAGCCATATGGATCATTGTGTCTTATAACCAATATAGGGAAATGGCACTGATGATACCATTTAAATGTATGTATCTATGATTTATTTTTTTCAGGGAGATTGAGGGACCATTCAGGGAGTGAGGGAGATTGCTACTATTTCAGGGAGTCTCCTGCAGAATGAGGGAGGGTAGGCAACTATGCTGCAGTGTTGACAGTATTATAGCAACAGTAGGGAAAGTAACCATTTCACTGATTAGAGGCTGTATGCCCATTACAAGTAACACAGTATCCCTAGAGCTACATTTCACACTCTGCCAAGCAGCATACAATATCGCTGAAGGTGTTTGTCCCACACAGCGATAAATATATCAAATTTATTGGTCTTACGTATGTCACACAGTAGCCAGGTCTCAGGTATAATATAGAACTGTGTAACTGACAGTAATCTGAAAACTAGACCAATACCAATATACTTACCAGTTAGATAGTGAGATGAATATTCCAGCAATATTAAATATTAATTTTATTTTATGAAGTGTTCCCTCTACACTAATCCATATATTTAAGCACACAGCACTATACCTATATCAGCAATCAAGATATGAGGAATCATCAAAATACATATTAAAGTCCTGGACAAGGCTGCCTAAATATAGGGACAGTATTACTAATTATCCATTTGAGGAATTGCATGTAGAAAATTACAAATGACTGGACAACGTTGACAGCGGTGACTGAGAACGTCTGCGTACAGCCATTGATACTAAACAGATCAGACTGGAGCATATATAGGCAGATTCTGCCAGCACCAGCAATCATACTAGGGATCATAAGTTTGTGACCCCTATCAAGCAACATTGACAGCAGAGACTGAGAATGTATGCTTTCATTAACTAGATATAGCAGGTGTCATGCAGAGGGATCACTAGCCATTGTTAATGTGCAGGAATACACATTAGAACTCTCTTTTTACTCACTGACTAACACTAATCTTACTGGATCCGACATATGTAATATCTTATTGGAAGAATCCAGAATTAATCTCTAGACAACATTTGGGAAATTTATGATATGAGATACACATGTCATAAGATGAATTGATTGGGACAAACACATATTGAGTAGCTTATTTAACCTCATTGAAAGATAAATTACCCAGAGGTCCCATTATTGCATAGACACATAGAGCACTGTGTGTGGTTTTTAACGATTTATGTAGCACATTGTTTGTTTATTTGTATGTGTTTTGTGTTTGTATGTGTTTTTAATATTTCAGAGTTTTGGGTCTTTATATATATATATATATATATATAATATATATATATATGTCTAATTAATTCTATCCAGTGCGCCACTTCAAGTCCAATCTTTTTCTTTTTTTGTAAAAGGGGCTCATTTGCACTCGCCCAGCTGTCGGTATGCCGGCGGTCAGGATCCCAGCGCCGGTATGCTGTCCGCCGGGATCCCGGCCGCCGGCATAACATACTACACACATATTGTTTCTGTGCTGGGTTAATACTGGCTGCTTTATTTTTACACTGCAATTTAGATTTCAGTTTTAACACAGCCCACCAAAATCTAACTCTCTCTGCACATGTCATATCTTCCCCCCCTGCAGTGCACATGGTTTTGCCCATTAGTTAACAAAGTTGCTGCTACGATCAGGTCTGAATTAGGGGGGTAATTCCGAGTTGATCGCAGCATCAAATTTGTTAGCAGTTGGGCAAAACTATTTGCACTGCAGGTGTGGCAGATATAACATTTGCAGAGAGAGTTATGGGCCCTACTCATTTCCCGATGCGCCGCTGAGGTGCCCGACGAGCGACCCGGCGGCGGGGGGGCAGTGACGGGGGGAGTGAAGTTTCTTCACTCCCCCCGTCACGCGGCTGCATTGAAGTGCAGGCAAATATGGACGAGATCGTCCATATTGGCCTGCATGCACAGCCGACGGGAGACCAGCGATGAACGAGCGCGGGGCCGCGCATCGTTCATCGCTGGAGTCTCCACACTGAAAGATATGAACAAGTTCTCGTTCATTTATGAACGAGATCGTTCATATCTTTCAAAAAATCGGCCAGTGTGTAGGGCCTATTAGATTTGGGTGGGGTGTGTTCAAACTGAAATCTAACTTGCAGTGTAAAAATAAAGCAGCCAGTATTACCCTGCACAGAAACAAAATAACCCACCCAAATCTAACTCTCTCTGAAAATGTTATATCGCCCCCCCCCCCCCCCCCTTCCCGCAGTGCACATGGGTTTACCCAACTGCTAACAAATTTGATGCTGCGATCAACTCGGAATTACCCCCTAGGTCCTATGGAAGCACCCAATGGTGGTCTGAGTGCTGGAAGTTCCAGTTGTAAACAGCACAGACTGCCAGCTGAAACTGCAGAATATTGAAGTGACCAGCTTTGTGATCAGACCCAGTTTAAAATGCAGGCTAGTGCCTTCTTTATGTGAGCTCTTCTCTTTTTGTGGTCTTGCAGTTAAAAACTAAGTTAATATTACATTTTTACAACGTAATCTCTAAAAAAAATCAAGGAATTAATTATTCCAATTGTAAACTATCTAGTTAATACCCTTGAAATTAAGTATGTACTGTCTTCTAAATCCTGTGAAGCGCTGTGAATTTGGGGTTCACAGGTAAATAAAAAATCTGTAGTTCCCAGTGTAATAAAAGTTGGGAACCAGTGCCCTACCTATATTAACTGACTGTGGACCATATATTAGGCTGTGATTTGATGGTACTAGTGCAATTCTGGCAAAATAGCCATTAGCTTTACAGCTGCACCTATTTGTAAGGCAAAACCAGGTTATTTTTGCCTTGAAGCTAATTGCCGCCGTAAAATGCAGCATATGGAAGCTTATTACATTTGGGCTTATAAAATCAGTCAGTGAAGTTACAAATAAATTACAGATTGGTGGAGCAAAATTGGAAACCGAAGATTGTATAGCTGTTACATGTGCTGTCTGCAGCTCTGTTCTGTCTGCTTAATTACTGTAGCAGCTGCATGGGATTAGTGGTCTTTGGAGGCTTGGCTGTAGTCTGGTGATTGGCTCCTGTTCCCTTTATCTCCTGAATCTGCCTTGCACTGCTTGCTGGACATAGAGCTCGGTTTCAGCGGAACCCCTTGTCTCTCTGTGTCAAGTCCCAGTTCTGTTGTGACACTGCTTCCATTCTTTCATAGCTACAGCTCTGCAGAATCCTTGTTTATTTGTCCCTGCAACCAATCCATCGTTTCATGTGCCTTTTGTAGGTGTACATTTATTTTATTTATTTATTAACAGTTTCTTATATAGTGCAGCAAATTCAGTTGCGCATTACAATTGGAAATAACAATGATATAACAAAACAATGATATAACAAAACTGGGTAATAACAAAGTCATAGAGGTAGGAAGGCCCTGCTCGCAAGCTTACAATCTATAGGGAAATAGGCATGGATACACACGGATAGGTGCTATATATTGCATAGTTGTTCACCAGATTGCACAGGTTCTTGGTGGGCTGCAGGCTTGCACTGGCCCACAGGGGTACAGGGGAAACCACCGGTGGGCCTCACTGCCTGGGGGCCCACCTCCTGCTCTAAGGATCAGGTTCCAGACTGCACTTGAATTATACATTATACATATGTTACCTTATACTGGACTATGGTGTATTTTCTACAGTGCATTGCTGTTATTAATCTGGTACATTATCATGCATGCAGCAGCTGAATTCACTGTATATATTTATGAAGGGACCCAAAAGTTTAACTCTCTAATGGTTAGTCAAACCAATGAGGTGGCAGACCACACCCCCTCTGCAGACTGGCCACTCCCCTAACATGGGCCCCTACCACTGAATTCCCTCGGTGGGCACTACATGTCCCAGTCCGACACTGGTGGGCTGTATGATATGGTCATACAGCAATGATGAACCGGGGTCGAGAGGAAGGATTCATTGGGGAGTATTCAGTTGTTTGAAAAGTCAGTTGGGTGTCTGTTGTTTCCGATCTAATAGACAGGAAAAAACAGACACCCAACCGACTTTTCAAGGAATTGAATTTCCCCCATTGTATAGTTTGGATATATTGGATACTGAATAGCAAACACAACCTGAGTACCTAGCACTCTTGCTATACTGTAATCATCTCCTAAAGCTAGGTACACACTATACAATTATCTGTCAGATAATCTGCCAGATCTAGCTGGTTGGAATGAAAATCTGGTAATGGATGAGAGCAAATGACAAACGACCATTTGTTAGCAAACACTGGAAAACTAACAAAACCTGTTGTTCATACAAACTGGTTAAACACAAATTTAACCAACTTGGATGAATGACTGTTTTTGTCCATTTTGTAGTTTTTGGGAGCAAATGGTCGATTGCCATTTGCTTTCATCCATTACTAAATTTTCATTCCAACCAGCTAGATCTGGCAGATTATCTGACAGATAATTGTATAGTGTGTACCTAGGTTTACAGTAGTATTGCTCCTCCGTGTCGGTTACTGCAGTCGTTAGGAGCATTTGTGATGGCCCCCTCTTGGGGTACCCCTCTGCTAGTTTAAACCAGCCTCAGCCAGACACTGTAAGGATTAAAACCCTTTTCAGCTGGTTGCTAAGCAACCATGGCACCCAGGAGAAAAATGTATATAGCACTAGGACCCTGGGCTTTTCAGCAGGATTCCTGGCAGAGCGCGAAGCTGGGAGCGCTCTGATTGGCCGTGGTGTGTGTGGAGAGAAGCAGGAAGGAGAGCTGCAGAGAGCTGAGAGGAGCATGGCAGTGAAGCAGGAACTGGTGTGTGTGAATAGCTGTGTGCGGAAGTCCGAAGGCACGCTGCACTGGGAGAGACTGGGCACTGAGAGAAGGCTGTCACCCTGCAAAGCAGCAGTGAGGAAAAGTGACCGTCAGGAGCTGGTAACCGCAGCAGATAATACAGGTACTGTACCTCACCCCAGACAGCCCCCACCTATGGGCACCCAGGCCAACAGTGATCACCCTGCCAACTTTCAACGTCACAGCCCCCCCCCCCCCCCCCTTGGGACAGATCACAGCGGGACTCTATGTACAAGGAGAGGTACACGTGTGATTTATTTGGGCCTGCCAGCCACTTTACCAGAGAGCCTTAAGGGATAGGGTTGTGTGATACCCTCTACTTCCCTTTACCACTTCAATTGCAAGGAAAACACGAACAGTTCCATTTATCCCTTGCCTGCTTGAACTACAGCACTATGTGTGTGCCAGGAGTGTGTCATTTGCTCTGCATCCCACTGTATGCTGACATCAGTTCAACTCCACAGTGCCCTCTATTAGAAGCTCATTACTACACTGTGCTATGACTTACTCCACAGCGCCCTCTATTGGAAGCTCATTGCTACACTGCAATATTATCGACTCTACAGCACCCTCTATTGGAAGCTGGTGTGAGGGATCGCTAGTAAGCACTTCACCGCATTATCTATGGGATTACAAATACTGGGTCCAGTACCAACTCATGTTGCAACGTTCTTTGAGGGACATCGACATATGTGGGGACTTTTGTTAACAGGTTAGACTGAGCCTAATAAACCTAACGCCATCTTGTGGACATTCCAGTTTTCACATGGTTGATAGGAAAGGAAGGTTATTCTTTATTTGTGCATTTACATGGTAAATATCTAAGATGCGGACATATTTCTTGAATGTTACTATTGTTGTTTGATTATGCTGCCAAGTACCTTATTGAAACATTATACAGTACAGCTATGATTAACGTTGTTACAAGATGTGATATGACTTAACTTTTACAGTGATTTGTTATACACTTGATTGGGTATAGCCCCGGTTCAGTCACAGTAGTGACCCATTGATTATGGCACAATACATTATCAACATCGCCATTTTGTGTATTACTCTATCTGTTGGGTTCTCCTTGGGGTGTCCATCCTTCTGCCACAGGCTCCTGCGGAAGAAGCCGCGAGAGGTCCTGAACCAGCAAGCGTCATCTGGAAACACAGGTACGACACTACACCATCATAGGGGCTGACATTACACATTCCCTGTTGTTTGTGTATCTGTTCTGCTCTCCCTGTCTAATCATCTCCTAAAGTAGTATTGCTCTTTTGTGTTGGTTACTGCTGCTGCCAGGAGTAACATCCACTGGCCTGGAGCATTCTGTGTTATTTGTGTATCTGTTCTTCTTTCCCTGTCTGAACTACATTGTCATGGACTTCTGTTGTTGCCAGTAGCTACTACTGCTGGTTCAGAGCATTCCTTGTTATTTATGTACCAGTTGCTTTATGTTCCTTGCCTGTCTTTTTAATTGATTACCCTGTCTGTTAGTCAGTTATTGCCATCTCTCCAGACTACTTCCTCATTGCTATTACCAATGATGCACCACTCTTTCTGTGTCTCTCAATAACCAGGTATCTCGTTAGGACCTTTATTCTATTACAGTGGTTCCCAAACTGTGTGCCTAGGCACCCTGGGGTGCCTCAGGACACTTGCAGGGGTGCCTTGGATTGGTGATCCAGGACCAATTTAAATTATTTATGATCAATGTAATAGGCAAAACCAGTGCCGGTGACTGCCAATCATAAAATATGTGGACAAACAGAAGCAATTGCTGTTCCACACCACACAATTGAACCTAAGGATAACATATAAACATAATTCACTTCATTTAATATTTTTTCTAAATCTCTCAATAAAAAACTTTTGGCCTAGGGGTGCTGTGAAAAAAATTCTGATACTCTAGGGCACCGTGATTCAAAAACGTTTGGGAACCACTGGACTATTACTATTCTTTGTTATGAATTAATTATTCTCTTATCTCATTCTTGTATTTTTGGTCTTGTCCTTGTCTTTTTTTTTCTACTGGCATTGATTCAGGTCACTCGAGGGTTAAGCTCATACTACCGCCAGTGGCGAAAGTCCTGGTGGGCATCCCAGTACCGGTAGGCACATCAAGCCATATAGGAAAAGCGTCTCTCATATGCAAGAATACCTGCTCTCTGGGTTCTAGGAGACTTACTTAGGGTGTACAGGGGTTACTGGCCAGAAGACTATAATCAACCTCAACTCCTGCAAAGAACCTCAGTTGCATTCATAACAATAGCCAGTTTCTACTCAAACTAGATTTGAACAAAATGTTACTGCAATTTCATCTATCTCTAGCTGTGCACCAACATGCATAAATAACCCTTTCTTGCATAATAAATTCTTGTTTTTCCACTTCAAAGCAAAAGTAGTGCTTTACGTAATGTGCACAAAGCCAGCAACTGCCAAATCTCTTCCATTTGATGATGCAAAAGTTCCACGTTTTTTAGATTGCATGAGCTTGTCCTGCAAAGCTGTAAAAATGGTGTGCATTTGTACCAGAATAGTCATGTGGAGTGAGAATAACATTTGCCTTGTTATTTTGCACATTCAAAACTTACCATTATTAAAGGGAAAATGTCTATCTGATTGCCATAGTTTAGCAAAAAAGCTGCACCTAACTGTAATGTTGAGGTTTTGAGTCTTTTTTGGATAAAAATATTATATAAAATTAACATTATTATTATTATTATTATTATTATTATTATTATTAATAAAATTATTATTATTATTATTATTATTACTACTATTATTATCAATGGCCATCAGTGACTGTGTACGTGAAATAGTTTCGGAAATTGAAGTGGCAATATCATACCTCCCAACAATTTTCACGGGAAAGTCCCTCCTACGATGGGGGGGGGGGGGGGGGGGTTAGTTGGGAGGCTCCTGTAGTCACTGCTCTGCCTAGCAGAGCAGCGGTGAAGAGATGCTGTGCACACAGCGTCTATTCATGGGAGTCAGAGGGATTGGGGGCATGCCAGCAGCTCACAGAGCGCTGGCCATGCCCCCATAGTGATGGAAAACGGGGGCGTGGCTCGCGATCGAGGCACTCTCGCCAAGCCACGTCACCCTTTTCTGCAGGCCACGCCCCCTTTTCAGGCTGGTGCGGCACTCCACAAAAGAAATTCAGACTGCGATCATTGCCGCTGCAGCGATCCAGTCTGAATTAGCCCCTTTATTTAGTTCAGAAATGCTTTGTGTCTCAGATCAAGATTGTATAGAACATAAATTACATGTATAAACCAATCAATAAACCTCACTATCTATATGAAAGAGCACCCACAGTAAATATAGGATATACCTGCCAAAGTACAATAGAACTTCAATTGATCAAAGCAAGGTGTGGATGCCATATAGAGGGAAGCAGTTACCTTCCCGATGGTCGATTTACAGATGCCAGGATCCCAAGGGAGTACACAAAGCCGGCAAAGATATACCGACGCCTGGCGGAATGCCGACCACAAAATACAGATGACCGTCGTTTGGACAGCAGGACGTGGGGGCTTAGGTTTAGGCAGCAGAAGGGGGGTTAGGGTGCAGCCATGGGAAGGTTAGGGTTAGGGACCAGGGGTGGAAGGTTAGGGTTAGGCACATAGAGGGGAGCTTGGTGTTAGGCCCCCAGCAGGGAGGGTTAGGTTTAGGAAGTGGGGAAGGGAGGGTTAGGGTTAGGCACCAAGCAGGGAGGGTTAGGGTTAGGCAGTGCTGAAAGTAGGGTGGTACAGAGTACCATTAAGAAATATGCATACCACCAGCCCACCACTGGGGCATAATTTATAAGGGGCATTTTTGTAAAAATGGTGTCACTATGTGTGGCATAATATGTAATGGGCATTACGGTGTGTGGCATAATGTGTAATGGGCATTACGGCGTGTGGCATAATGTGTAATGGGCATTACGGTGTGTGGCATAATGTGTACTAAGCATTATGGTATGTGGCATAATGGGGGTAATTCTGAGTTGATCGCAGCAGGAATTTTGTTAGCAGTTGGGCAAAACCATGTGCACTGCAGGGGAGGCAGATATAACATGTGCAGAGAGAGTTAGATTTGGGTGGGTTATTTTGTTTCTGTGCAGGGTAAATACTGGCTGCTTTATCTTTACACTGCAATTTAGATTGCAGATTGAACACACCACACCGAAATCTAACTCTCTCTGCACATGTTATATCTTCCTCACCTGCAGTGCACATGGTTTTGCCAAACTGCTAACAAAATTCCTGCTGCGATCAACTCGGAATTACCCCCAATGTGTAATGGGCATTACAGTGTTTTGCATAATGTGTAAGGGGCATTACGTGGTGTGGCATAATGTGTCCATGCCCCTATTGTCAAATAGCCACACCCCTAGTTTCTTTTGACCACGCCCCCTCATAACACGTGACCACGCCCATGTTTTACTATAAGTGCCACTAAGAAAAAATCTCTACTTGCACCACTGGGGTTAGGCACCCACAAGGGAGGGTTAGGGTAGGGAAAAGGTGAGGGTTAGGGGGTTTAATTGCGGGCTGTAGGAATTTTGATGGACGGAATGCCGCTGTCAGAATACTGACTTCCATCATCCTGTCCATCGGCAACTCATACTGAACCCCATATAGAAAGTGACTGTACAAAACAAACATGCACACTGAGTAGACAGCAATTATCAGAAAATAATTGTAAGCTATAGATTTCTTTTTCCTGTGTCATATGCAATCTGCATTCTTTCCACAGTAACCAGGATGTCAGTAATATCTTCTCTACATTAACATTACCCAAATATTAATATACCATTCATTCAGTATGTATTATTAATGATTAGTAGAGAACTTAGATATTTTGCAGTGCTGTATAGAGAAACTCTTGGCAAGTGAGCAGAGCCAGCCCTAACCAATATGATGCCCTAGGCAAGATTTTGGCTGGTGCCCCCTAGCACCACCGCTGGTTCTGCTTCTGACCTTGCACCTCTTTCCCAGCACCATCACCCCTCACCCATAGCAGTCTTTGTACCCCTTATATTTTAAATAGGAACAGTTCGCACATTTGACGCACAGCCCAAAAAGGGGCATCTTCTTGCTGGGAAGGGGCATGGCCACACAATAGTAACCCCAATTACGCCACACAGTACTGCAACTTTATTCACATTTTATCTTGGGATAGTGTCCATAATTCATATTACATCCCACAGTAGTATCACTTTACCTTATAAACGTTATTCTTCACAGTAGAGCCCCTTATTCACATTACATCACACTGAATTGCTCCTTATTCACATCACACCACACCTTATTGCTCTTTATTCACATTAGACGACACAGTAGTGCCCTTTCTATATGCAACGCCACATAGTAGAGCACCTTATACACATAAAGTCACACATTAGTAATGCATTTATACACAATTCCACACAGTAATGCCCCTTACACATATGAGACACATTAATGTCCTTATAAACATAATGCACCTTACACATTATGACAACCTTTATTAATTCCCTTTTACACATAATGTCCCTTACACATATGCCGCACATTATTAATGCCCTTATACACATAATGACACACATAGTGCCCCCTACACATTTGCTGCACATTATTAGTGCCCCTATACACATAATGGCACACATACAGTAGAACCCTGTTACATATATGCCGCACATTATTAATGTCCTTATACACATAATGACACACATAGTGGCCCTTTACACATATGTTACACATTATTAATGCATTTTTACATGACACACATAATGCTCCTTACACATATTCCGAACACTACTGCACAACCAACCCACTCACATGCACACAGTACTCACACTTCCACTAACACTGCGACCTTTGCCTCTGCTTGGATACAGATGTGTCCTCACAAATCTTGCATCAATGCTAACGTTGGGCACCTTTTTTGTTTTAATGAAAATACATCTTATTTGCATTGCTATGTGGCTAGGATGCACAAGCACCTTCTGCTGATTAAACTGATATGCAGCATGCCTATATACTGTGTGAGACTGTGGCTGTATCTGCATATGAAATGCTACATACAGAATATAGGCATGCCGCATATCATTTTAATCAGCAGAAGCTGCAGATGCCCCTAGGCATATCAAATGCCCTAGGCAATTGCCTAGTTTGCCTATGCCTATGACCGGCTCTGCAAGTGAGCCAATGGAGAAGTTGCCCATAGCAACCAATCAGCTGCTCTGTATAATTTTATAGTATGCAAATTACAAATGTTATGTCAATGCTGATTGGTCGCCATAGGCAACTTCTCCACTGCTTCACTTCTCCACACTTTTCACTGCTTTATGAATAGACCACCTAAAGAGGATGTATAGAGGAAGAATAGGAGGGATCCAAGAACAGACTCTTGGGGGACACCAACATTTAGTGGGGTGGGGAGTCATTAGAGGAGACAGAAAAGGTATGGTCAGAGAGTTGGAAGGACAGCCAGGAGAGGGCAGTATCAAGTAGACAAAGTGGGGTATATATTATTTACTAAGAATCGTGTTTCTGCCGAGGTCAGCCGAGATCAATTTCGGCTGACATTGGCCGTTTGAGATTGCAACTTTTTGAGGAAAAACATGGTAATTTAATAAACTGCCGTGTTTTTTCAATTTGAACTCACCAATGTCGATGTTCTTCGTATTGTCCGGCAGTATTTTTCGGGAGAGATTAGTAAAACACTGCCAGACATCACACACTGAAGCCCGGCCGGATCAGTGAGATCCGTGAAGGCTTCATTGTGTACAGTATTTAAATAGTTTAAATATTTTTTAAAAATTGCGTGGGGTTCGCCCCTCTAAGCATAGCCAGCTCCGGGCTCTTTGAGCAGATCCTGGTTGTTAAAATACCAGGGAAAAATTGCACAGGGGTTCCCCATATTTTAACAACCAGCATCGGGTTCTTGGACCGGTCCTGGTTTAAAAATATGGGGGACAAAAGAGGTAGGAGTCCACCGTATTTTTGAAACCAGCACCGGGCTCCACTAGCCAGGGAGCTAGTGCAGCCCGGTGGAGTCCTGTTTAGGACTATTCCTATAATGCTTCCTATTTGTACTAAATATGTCTGGGGGGCAAGAAAGGGTCCCATTTACATCCCCCTACATATTACCGGCCACCTTCTTCGCTCCATAAATGAATACCAGCCATCTCAAACCCAGCCATCTCTCCCTAACTTTCTATTGCATGCTCACTGTCTACCCCATCAGCGTCACCGTTGTCTGTCTGCCCTCCCCTCTTAAGAAAGTAAGCTCTTATGTGCTTTGCCTTCCCTTACTATCATCTACTCTATGGGCCTAATTCATACCTGATCATAGTAGCAAATTTGTTAGCAGATGGGCAAAACCATGTGCACTGCAGGGGGGGCAGATATAACATGTGCTGAGAGAGTTAGATTTGGGCGGGCAGAGGACCAGGGGCCCCCTTCAAGTTGAGACAGTAGTGGCAGGCAGGCGGTAAGACCGACTCCCCCTATCACCTTCATGGATGCAGCGCTGGCATTAGCAGAGGTCTGCCGTAGCCCCCTGCCACAGCACGCTGTGGAGCAAAGAAGAAGACATCATTGGTGAATATATATATATATATATATATATATATATAGGAAGAATCGGCACTCATCCAGAGTAATACAGCATGCTCGGGTGCCCTCTGGAACTATAAATGTATGTAACAGTTTCCAACATGCAACAGCACTCAGAGACTAGGCACTGCAGATGATAACAAAAAAAAAAACTTTGTTTTTTAATCCATCACTATTTATTATTATTATTTATTAACAGTTTCTTATATAGCTTAGCAAATTCCATTGCGCTTTACAATTGGAAATAACAATGATATAACAAACTGGGTGATAACAAACAGTCATAGAGGTAGGAAGGCTATCACTAAAAATCACTAAATCACTAAAAGTGCGACCAACGATTTGGGGCCGTGGAGCCCCTTTCTCAAGGTGATACGATATATACGACCCACTGGGCCACCAGGGAGTGCGGGCAATTTGTATTATATCAAAATTGGAAATTACCATACAGGTCAAGGCGCTTTAATATTACAGCTATACCATGGCATGGGATTATATGGAGAACCAGCCGATGACCTTCTTCTGCCGGAAGTAGACTACATGTCAGACGCGGATGCCATTTCACCCAGAAAAATGGGATTTCCACATTGTGTGTCATGAGGAAGCACTATGGACTATTTCTGGACTGGAGTTTCATTAATAGATATAGGGATTATTAGATGATAGTCGATCTGTGTCTGGTATTAGGTTATACTCATGTTTTGTGATTTGAGTTCATTAAGAGGGGTTTAAATACTCCTCCTGTATCATTACCTCCTATACCTTGAAAAAGATAACCCAGTGTTATCGAAAAAGCGTTGGTTGAGGGAACGGGAGGATACGTGAATCACTCACCTGCTTGCATGACGGTTCCTGGGGACGCCTGGATCAGTTCATTATATGCTTGTGTATCTTTCTACATTTGGTGAGAATCCACTATCTACCCAAGTTTGTTTTTATTGGATGTTTTTAATAAACAGGATTACACTATTTGGAGTCTCTTTCCATTTCTATATTGTGAACACCTCATTTTGGGAAGACTTCCGGTTCTGAGGAAGGTTGGAAAAAGGATTGGGATACACCACTCTGTTGGCCCGCCCCCCAAGCAAAGCGATTTATGTCTACTCTCAAGTAGACCATAAGTTAGGGTACGAGTCCAATATATTTATGGTTGAATGTTAGTCATGTTATACTTTTATACTATGATGGTGTTTTATCTGTTTTAAGTAACTTCTGAGCCAATGGAATCCACATATGCTATGGTATATCTGTAATATTAAAGCGCCTTGACCTGTATGGTAATTTCCAATTTTGCTGTTTCTTGTGTTGGTGACACTTATTACTATTAGGACACGGGCTGCTAATAGCGCACAGTTTGTGACCACGAATATTTGTTTGTAGCTTCACTTTTTCACCTGGTGGTCACGAATATTGCTGCTACCATGTTTCGTTATAGAGAAGAGAGAATGAGAAAATTTGATTCCGCGTTCTCTTTACCTGATGTAAATGTATCAGATGAAGATCTTGATAATAATTTGCATAAAACAGAGTCCATGCTTTTAAAAGAAATAAAGTATGGTGGGAGGTGGTGACCTTAGAAAAATATTTAACATCTAAAATTATTCCAAGGGGTTTGAAATTCTCTAAAAAAGCCAGTTTCACCACATCTACAGAACATTTTAGAAATGAATGGGATTCGATTATCTCTAATTGTTCCTTTCAATTAATGGAACTTATTATAAGTGAGAGAAAGAAGGACTTATCAGTCCTGGACGATGAGATAAAGAAGCTCAAAGAAATAACCATCCCATTCATGAATTCACCTGATTTCAAAGAGAAAGAAAAAGTGATAGAGGAGAGGATAGAAAGATCAGGGAGGCAGCTTATCTCTAGGAAAACAAATAAATTCCATAGAGATAAAAATGAATAATAATTGTTAACACAGCCTATAGTAAGAATACAGTCCAAAGAAAATCCAATTCAGGATAAGGAAAGATTTAATAGGTTAAATAGAGGATATAGGAAAAATACGGTAGAACAGAGAGGACAACCCGTTAGGAATAAATATGATAACTATAGAAACCAATGGCCTACAAGGAAACATGATACTGGTTATTCAACCAGCGATCATCAAGAGGAAACTACTCCCAATTGGAGGATTCCGAGAAAGAGATATGCACAGCCCAGAAATTATTGGGAGGAAGATGGGCATTCTAATAGGTTTAGTCCTGTCTCCACACGAAATAGGTTTGCCCCTTTAAGGGAAGACGAACATCAGAAACCTTTTTTAGAGAGAGGGAGGAGATATGTAGACCAAAGGTAAATAGACACCGAGGTAAAAGGGGAGGTGTTAAGAGGAAGAGAATAAATAAAAATAAGGGGAGAAAAACGAAAAACAATAAAGCAAAGTTAGATCATTTGGAGGAAGGAATTCAACAAGAAAGTCCAAAAGGAAGAGTTATAATTTTTAATTTGAGCACTCATGTCCTCCTAGCGGAAGAAAGGACCCTATTGGAGAAAGGGCTGAAATATGCGCCCTCTACTAAGATAGACATCGAGAAATGTACTAGAAAATGGACCCTAAATTTTTTTTTCAAATTAAAAGAGGGGGATTCTATAATACATGAAAATGATGAGATTTCCTCATTTAAACCTAGGTCTACTTTTTATCCATCCTATTTGAAAGGATGCTTTGTGGAATCATTTGCCCATTTAGTAAAAGAGGACCTTGAAAAGTTGGATATGCAGAAAATAAAGTACAATTTAACCATAAAGGAACGAAAGGCCATTAAAACCCTTACCTCGGATGAGGAACTTATTATCAAACCCGCAGATGGGGGGGGGGAGGGGATTGTCCTCAATAAAAAAGACTACGAAGCAGAAATACATCGTTAATTGGACGATAAGGCCACATATAGGAAAATGCGGGGAGACCCTACTAAAAAGATCCAATTACAACTTAAGGAGTTAATTGAAAAAGTACAATAAGAAAGGGGTTATAACAGAGGAAGAAAGCAAGTTTTTGTTTGTGGAATATCCAGTGATACCCACAATTTATGTATTACCTAAAATACATAAGAATCCAATATGTCCCCCGGGGAGACCTATAGTCTCCGGGATAGACTCTTTGATGGCCAATCTGTCCAAAATGATTGATTGTAGTCTTCAACCGTTTATATTACACAATCGGTCACATCTGAGGGACACATGTGATGTTCTAAATATATTAAGGGATTTCAAGTGGGAAGATGATTATTTGCTGGTGACGGCAGACGTCAATTCCTTATATACGATTATAAATCATCAACAAGGCATTAAAGCAGTGAAACAAGTATTATTAGGATTAGAGTTGTCCAGCAGTTTTCAGGATTTTATTTTGGAGGGGATACATTTTATTTTACAAAATAATTATTTTATCTTCCAGGAAGAGTTCTACATTCAGAAATGCGGTACTGCCATGGGCACCAGGTTCGCCCCTAGTTATGCGAACATTTTTATGGGCGCATGGGAGGATCAGTTTGTTTGGACTGATTGTCCCTATGGGGCGAACCTGGTGGCCTGGCATCGATATATAGATGACGTATTGTTTATTTGGAAGGGGGACAGAGAGCTATTGGAGTCATTCTGTTTCTACTTGAATGATAATGAATATAATGTCAAATTAACATTTGATATTAGTGCTATGGAAGTTAACTTTTTGGACTTAACTATATATACTGAAAATGGAACACTTAAGACTAAGACTTTTGTAAAGCCAACTGATTCCCGATCTTATATTGATAGACTAAGTTGTCATCACGACAACTGGCTTAGTACTATCCCTACCAGTCAATTCAAAAGACTTAGAAGGAATTGCACAGACCCACAGGTGTTTACAACCCAGGCATCTGTTATGGAAGAATGTTTCCTCAAATGTGGGTATGATGAGAGAGAAGTAAGAGAGTCTTTGGATAAGGTCACTAAAATTGAGAGATCAGACCTTATGATAAAAAAAGACAAAACAGTCAGAAAAGGAAATGATAGGTTCAAATGGGCATTTACAACAAATTATTCCACTCAACACAAAGTGAAAAACATTCTAAAAAAACATTGGCCCCTATTAAAAAGGGACCTGGTTATTGGAATGGAATTACCAGATGAACCTGTCTGCATATATAGGAGAGCCCAGAACCTTCAGTCAAAATTAGTTCATAGTTTCCTGGATAAGCCCTTGCCAGGACAAATCCTATCACAAGGGTTTTTTCGATGTGGATCTTGTCTGCCATGTAGGAATATTACCAATACCTTTGATAATAAGAAATTGGAGGTAGTGATTCATGGGAAAAAGTGCTCTATTAAGGACTTCATTACCTGCCATTCAGTTAATATTATCTACTGTATTGAGTGCAGTTGTGATAAATTTTATATAGATCGAACCAGTCGGGGTCTAAAGATTAGAATTGGCGAGCATTTACGTAATATAAAAAAAGGCCTGGACACACATGCACTGTCACTACATTTAAAAAAAAATGCATGATTGTGATCCAAAACATATAAAGAATTTTTTTGGCTTAAGAAAAATTAATCCTGATATTAGGGGTGGCAATATGCAGAAAAAAATGGGCAAAAGTGATGTCAAAGTCAGAAAAATATCTCTATGCACACTACCATATTTGCACCTCACACAGGTCCGTGCTGCGCATGCGTACGCTCTCCCGTACGTGCGCATACTCACAGTCGCGGGCACCCGCAGGCGCATGGTATGCGTATTTACGGTAGAGTTTATGTGGTTGTAGCGTGCGACTCAATCGTTACATATTTTCAGTAATAATGTATTTTGTAGATCATGGTCCCTTTGATAGATTCTGAAAGTTTGGTTAATATAGAATGTTTATGAACAGAGGAATCCCTCTTTGTTTGATACGAAGGGTCAGACAGGAGTAATACAGTGGTGTTTAGTATCCATTGGAAGAATATTTAATTAGAAATATTCCGGTGTTGGTTTGAAGCAGATCAATCGCTCGTGCGAATAGTTATGGACATAAGAAGTTTATGAACATTTACTTTATTTGCACTTTATTACCCATGCGGCGGGAAACCCAGTTTCCCTCCCACCTGAGCAGTTGGAAATAGTCACAGCCCACCTGTATGAATCAACCTATGACCTTTTGTTATAATGCGAAGCCGAATTCCTATGTCCAATGAACAATGAGATTGTAGGGACCATTGAATTGTATTGTGTGTGGGGCATAAATAGGCAGGCCGACCATATCCAACTTCACTCTCTCTTCAACGGTTCTCATTGCTGATAATCGGGAGCTGGATATCGAGGCGCATGCGATCGTTCCCCTTGTGCGTAAGTTTTCTCCGTAATCATATTGTCTTACTGTGAGCCATCTCTCTCTCTCCATCTCTCTCTCTCTCTCTACTCTTTCTCTCGTATTTTCCTTAAATTGTATTGTATTGTATTTCCTGTGTAGTTTATCTGGTTAGTTGGTTTATGTTATATTGTAGTGTATCATTTGTACTGTGATTCTTTTTGCAAGTATAATAGTCATAATACATATAATAGGTTTCGGACCCTAAGCCCAGGTATCTGTGTATTCTTTATAGTGTTAAGTATTCTCTGAGCGTCGGTGACGCTCAAGCAGCTTTGTAGTTAATCAGGTTACACCAGGTTGCACTTACACTCTGTCTCTACACTAAGGTATACTGTGTATCTCACTGTTAAAGGTATAGATATAAAGGTTTAACGTTGTAAGCGTCTGCACCGCTGGTGATCTCCTCGTGGTCCCGAGCGTACGCTACGCTATAGCGAATCATCACGTTAGTCGGCAGCCAATAGCATGCCTGCCTGTGATCACTGGGCCGTAAGCGAACGTGACGCTTGAGCGTCTCGACTACGGTTGAGCGATCGCTACACAACTTGCGTACCCTTACGGTACTTCTTACGTAGATAGCGTACAGTGTTCTTAGACCTCTTAAGGTGTTTTATATACGATAAATATTCAGCTTTATCAATTGGCGGCTCGCCCGTCCTTCACATATCTGCACTAGGTAGATCAGCAGACATTATCCCTCAGCAAAGGGCGGGAGGTTGTATCCCTCGTAGTGCTGACAGGATAAGCGTCTGCTTCGCTTAGGTAAAGAGTGCTGAAGGAATCCGGGAACCGGAGGTAAGAACAAAACGCTAGTGTCTTTTAAAACTGTTTATTTTTCTGTCTTGCGTACACACGCACGCGCACATATATATATCTGCATTTCTTTTTCTTTTTCATTTTCGTATATCACTCTCCTGTCTGCCAGTTTTTATAGTTGATAGAAGTGCTAAAAGAGAGTTGCCGTTATTTCATAGTTTAAGAGTAAAGGTAATATAGTTAAAAGATAGACAAACACACAGTTTCGCCTGGGAGATAAGGCGAAGTCAGTGTGTTTGTGTGGTAGATGATCAAGGATCATCTACATTGATAAAAGTATAAATTGTGTTACGGTGGATCTTTGCTTTGCGTATACGTGTCTCTAACAAAGACTTGCGTACGCAATCCAAAGGCCGACGCACGCAGCGTACGTTACGCAACGGAGCGTCCGGTTACGCCCACGTAGCTCAAGTCACGATAAGTTGATTTTTAACGCAAAGCGATAAATAACGCAAAGCGATAAATAACGCGAGGCGAGAAATAACGCAAGTCTATTTTTGGGTGTCCGAAATTTAAATTAACAGATCCTGCTCCTAATTGGTAACACAGCTAGGCTAAAGAAAAAATTTCTGCGAAGAAATAGAAATAGAAACAAAAGTGTACATGTGATGAGTGAGTGTTTTTACAATTTTTAAAGGTTGAACCACAAGAAAAGTCGAGTACTCGTGAGGTACATGCGTGTAAGTGACGTGCACGGTGGCTAGGGAGGCATCTCTGGTTAAATACAATTTTGAGCATTAGAGTATAGCAGACCAGGAGGTCATACTGTAACAAGACCAGGAGGTCATACTGTAACAAGACCAGGAGGTCATAACAGACCAGGAGGTCCAGGTACAGCCGACAAGGAAGTCCGCTATACAGTTCACAGGCACAACACCGAAAAGGGTTGGTGCAACACCCATATAGGCCACATAAGCTCTGGCTGAAGGAATTCGCAGTCGTAAGTTTCGATTCCATTGGTCTTTCCGTACATAAGCTTAGTTGTTTGTGTACTGAACGACTGGACCGCACGTAAGTGTGTGCAGTAGTTAGTAATCTGACCTAATACCATTAGAGTAAAGGGGTCACAAACGCTATCTGTACACTCTAACGTGATTTGTGTAATTTTTTTATTTTAAGGGAAGTTCGCTGCTCACTCAGGAACTATCCAACAACCAATAGTTACTGGAAAGAGTAAGTGTTCTTCGGATAACCCTCGCAGGTTCCAGTAAATAGAGGTTCAGGTCGCAGGGGCCCTAGGTCGAGTACGCCAGCACCATATCGGTGTGATCAGGTCGTATTGGTCGGCGTGGGCGAGTGAGTGGGGTACTCAGTAAACCGCCACCGTCAGCCTATTGTTGGCATTTGGTTTTTCGTAAAGGGTTGGCTAAATAAAGCAACACTTTCGAATTATGGGGGCCACTTGTTCAGGTAGGGGGCGATCAACCTCGGTTCGGGTTGATTCAGTGGTCCGGCCAATTGGGTCGGCCAGGTATATAATGTGTGAGAAATATGGAAGTCACACAGAAACTTTATGTGATGAATGGGAGAGAATGACTGTACATGACGGGGAGAAATTCCCAAGAATAGGGAGCTTCAGCTCAGAAGTGTTACAAAATTTAAGGAGGAGGATATGTCTCATAAAATCAACAAAGAGACGAATCCAGCATTATGATTATTTACAGTTGTGGCAACAGGAAGGTGAGATACAGAGAGGTTTGGCTCAGGCGGCGGGATCTGGCTCTAACAGAAAACTGATTGCCACGGCCCCGCCGCCACCATACATATCAGGAGAGAAGTTGATTGCGGAGAAAGACGCACTAAGGTGTAACACAAAATCACTTAGTAACTGTGTAAATGTTAATGATAATGTTAACCCATTAACCCATGCAAGTATTAACCCGTGCAAGTTGTACCCTGTTTTGAACTTTCCTCAGGAGTGTGATCAAGAGGACGAATCGGCAACGATTTCAGCGCTCTCTCTAGCAGCCACCATAGCAGAGACCACAGTAGGCACAGCTCCACCCACGAGATTAGTAAAGGCCCCTAGCGGAGGGATAGGTGAGGTCGTATCAACTGGTAAGTACGGCACCATGCATTATGCTGAAACTATTTCACCACAGCCAGTAGAATCTACACAGAATGAGGTTGTTAGAATTACACCTGTCAGAGTAATAGCAGTGCCAAATGGGAAAACAGACGCATCAGGAGCCACTCCCATTAGGAACATTGCCATGTACACTCCATTTTCCCGAATGGAATTAAGGACCATAGTGTCTGAATTTCCTGACCCTAGAAAAGACTTAGTTGCCAGTCAAAAATACATCAGAGACTTAGGTAACACTGTAGAGCCCAACAATAAAGACTGGCAGATATTGCTGAGAGCATGTTTACCCTCAAATGTCGACGCAACTCAATTTTTAGCTGATTGCGGACTAGGTCATGATGTACCTCTTACAGATGTGTACAACCAAGATAATGTGAAAAGAATAAACTTGCAGCTAAAAGAGTATTTCCCAGCAGTAGCTAAATGGAATAAGATATTCTCCATTAAACAGAAGGCGTCAGAGACAGCTGCAGAGTATTTTCACAGAGCATTATTAGAAATGGCAAAATACACAGGCATAGAGGACATTAAAACAGACACAAACCATCGGGAAGTAGCAGTATCGGTACTGATGGATGGTTTAAAAGAGTCATTGAAGACTAGGGTACAGACCACGCAACCATGTTGGCGAGGTCTGTCTGTGGCTACTTTGAGAGAGGCTGCTATTGATCACGACAGAAACATCACCAGACACAGGGAACAACAAGGTGACAAATTAATGTCAGTAAGTATACAGGCTCTGACCACAAGGCAGCCTTTGTTTGTATCACCAAATCCTGTGGGTAAGTCAAGTATGGTTACTTGTTATTCTTGTCACAAACAGGGACACATGGCACGAGATTGTAGAGTAAAGAATCCACGAAACTCATACCAAACCCCTAGACAACGACACGACACACGACATTGGGAGCAAGGTCCGCAGAAACGGAGTCATGAGCCACATACAGGGGAAACAAAAAGATATCCCCCAAACAGAGACTGGCATGCCTCTGGTAGTTCCCAACTATCTCCCTCACAAGTAGTTGCTGCCAGCGGGATTCAGGGAGGTCACCATACCCAATAGGGGTGTGGCCATACCTGTAATCTGCAGCCAGTAAAATTAATTGCCAATCTTGGAAGTGAACCCGAGATCGCAATTAATGTAGCTGGTAAAACTTTAAACTTTCTTGTAGACACAGGGGCGGCCAAGTCAGTGATAAATTCGACAGTGGGCATGAGAACCACTGGTAGGACAATTCCAGCCATGGGAGTAACAGGAGTAGTCCAGCACTACCCTGTTAGCAAACCAGCCGAGATTACAATAGGGCCTTTGCATACCAAGCATTCCTTTTTGCTGGCTGCATCGGCACCAACCAATCTCCTGGGAAGAGACTTACTGTGTAAAATGGGGTGCGTCATTTATTGTACTCCTGAAGGTGTATTCTTGGACATACCTGAGAAACACGCTCAGGAAGTGCGAGACATGTTAGACTCCCCATCAAAATTAATGTCACATACCATTATGACAAATAGGAATCCATCCCAAATAGAAGAGATGACATCTCAGATACCAGAGTCACTTTGGACAAAAGACGGACAAGACACTGGATTAATGGCAAACGTAGCTCCAGTAGTTGTACAAGTAAAAGATGGTAGGATAGCTCCAAAAATCCCACAGTACCCTCTGAAGCCAGAGGTGGAGTTAGGAGTTTACCCAGTAATAGAGCGCTTGCTACAACAGGGCATTCTGGTAAGAACGTCCAGCACTGCCAATAGTCCCATCTTCCCTGTTAAAAAGAGTGGGGGGAGGGGTTACAGACTAGTGCAGGATCTAAGGGGGATTAACAAAATAGTTGAGAGTCAGTTCCCCGTAGTGCCAAATCCAGCTGTCATCCTAATGCAAATCCCTCCCACTGCCAAATTTTTCACTGTTATTGACCTCTGCTCCGCTTTCTTTTCGGTACCTCTGCACCCTGACAGCCAATATTTGTTTGCATTTACATACAGAGGAGTCCAATACACGTGGACTCGATTACCCCAAGGTTTCATAGATAGTCCAAGTATATTTTCTCAGGCTTTGCATGATTGTTTACAGTCTTTCCAACCAAACAGTGGATCAGTATTGATACAGTATGTGAACGATTTATTACTGTGTTCAGATTCACTGGAAGCATCTCTGAAGGATACGAAACAGCTCCTGTTTCATCTTTCAGACACAGGACACAAGGTGTCCAAAGACAAGTTACAATTATGCCAAACTAAGGTAAAATATTTGGGACACTGTCTAACACAAGGACTGAGACACCTGACCGCTGATAGAATCCAAGCAATTAGAGACATGACTCTGCCACAAACCCAGCAACAGATCAGAACGTTTTTAGGAATGTGTGGGTATTGCCGTAATTGGATCCCAGGGTTTTCCATTTTGGCGTTACCTTTGCAGGAAATGGTCTCCTCGAACAAACCTGATAGGATTTCGCATACAGACGAGTCCGAAACAGCATTTGAGAGACTCAAACAGTGCCTAACACAGGCACCAGCACTAGGTATGCCAGACTATGGGAAACCCTTTGAACTATACGGAACAGAAAGTGCTGGTTGCGCGGCAGGTGTACTAACCCAAAAACACGGTGATGCCAGCAGGCCAGTTGCATACTACAGCGCTCAGCTAGACACGGTAGCGCGATCCCTCCCCACATGCTTGCGAAGCGTTGCTGCGATAGCATTGCTAGTGACAAAAAGCGAAGATGTCGTGCTAGGCCACAACCTCACAATCCATACGCCACATGCAGTATCAGCCTTATTGAATTCTGCCCAAACCAGACACGTCTCATCAGCGAGATTTACAAGATGGGAATTGGCACTAATGGCCCCCGTAAACATCACCATAAGGAGATGCAGTGCATTAAATCCTGCAACGTATCTCCCAGGTGTGCCTGGTCAGGCACAAAGGGTGGAAGGTGAGAGTGATGGGGAAGGAGGATTTAATACAAAGGAAGATACACATGATTGTATGGAATATTTGACCCAAAATTTTACCGCAAGGCCTGACATCAGTGACAACCCACTGGAAGATGCAGAACTCACGTTCTACACGGACGGTAGTTGTCATAGACAGTCAGACTCGGGAGACTTGTGTACTGGATACGCAGTCGTAGATGACCAAGACACCATAGAAGCGGAACCGCTAGGCCCACCTCACTCAGCCCAGGTTGCTGAACTGGTCGCCCTAACCAGAGCATGTGAATTGGCTAAGGGTAAGTCAGCCAATATCTACACCGATTCTAGATACGCATTCGGGGTAGTCCATGATTTCGGAGCCCTATGGCGCCTCAGAAATTTCATGACGGCAGCTGGTACACCGGTAGCGCATGCAGCTCACATAAAAAGGCTTCTAACAGCGATACAGGAACCCGACAGAGTGGCTGTTATCAAATGTAAAGCACACACATATAGCCAAGACCCGGTATCACTTGGTAACAGCCGAGCAGACGAAGCTGCTAAGTTAGCAGCTGCTACCCCCATACAGACAGACACCACACAATTAATGGTATTTAATACCATTAACACACAGAAGTTGTGTGAAATGCAAAATTTGTGTTCCACACAGGAAAAGGCAGTCTGGAAGGCAAAGGGATGTGGCCAGGAGTCCTCAGGACTCTGGACGGATGGACATGGTAAACCAGTGGCCCCCAGAGCATATCTTCCATGTCTGGCTGAAGCAGCTCACGGGCTGACTCATCTAGGCAAGGAAGGAATGTGCAAATTGGTGAGAGCCTATTGGTGCGCCCCAGGATTCTCCTCTCATGCGAGTAAAAGAGCAATGTCATGCCTTACCTGTTTGAGAAAGAATATTGGAAAGGCAATACCTACAGAACCATCCCATATCCCACCTGCCGGCGGCCCTTTCCAGGTAATACAAATTGATTTTATACAATTACCCCCTTGTCGGAATTTGAAATATGTACTTGTTTGTATAGATGTTTTCTCGAATTGGGTCGAAGCATTTCCTGCAGCTACAAATACCGCTATGTTTACTGCTAAGAAAATTGTGCAAGAATTTGTATGTAGATATGGTATCCCTAGAATAATCGAAAGTGATAGGGGTACCCATTTTACAGGTGATGTCTTTCAAGGAATGTGTAAGTTGATGGGAATTGATAGCAAGCTGCACACTCCGTACCGTCCACAGGCGAGTGCGAAGGTCGAAAGAGTGAACAGCACTATTAAAAATAAATTGAGTAAAGTGATGGCAGAGACAGGATTGACATGGCCAGAAGCTTTACCCATTGTATTGTACAGTATCAGAACCACTCCCAGGTCCCCTCTTAATCTGTCCCCTTTTGAAATCTTGTTTGGTCGACAACCGCATGTCATGATTAACCCTCAGGATGATTTGAAATGTAACAATGAAGTAACTGTAAAGTACTTGATTAACATGAGTAAACAGTTAAGGAATCAAAATGATAATCTGAAGTTGGTGATTCCTGATCTACCTGATAGTAATTGTCATGACATTAAACCTGGGGATTATGTAATGATACGGAATTTTCTACGCTCAGGTTGCCTTATTGACAGATGGGAAGGACCATACCAGGTCTTATTGACTAGCACTACAGCACTGAAGGTTGCTGAGAGAGAGACTTGGGTCCATTCATCCCACTGCAAGAAGGTTGCTGATCCAGAGAAGTCCCGTGATAAGGAACAGACGGTAAAGGTTGTATCACTGGAGTGTCTGTTCCAGGAGGACTGAGGCGGCACCTGAGCCTTGAAGACCGAGAGCTGTTGTCGACTCCCCACTCCCTTTTATTGTTTTTCTCCACTTCCCATCCCCTCTCCCTCAAATTTATTTTTCCTCCTTCTCATTCTTCTCCGTTTCCTCCTATAAGATGGACTTGCCCCAAGAGACTGTGATCCGGATTTTCCTGTTGACCATGATGTTGACCAGAGCAGTCTGTTCCGGCGAGAGTACCATGGAGGTCGATAGAGGTTCTGGAATGGGTTCTGATGATAAAGATGGAGGCGTAGTTTTCCAAGATCAACCTAACCAACAAGCAAAGGCGAGTATCAGAAAACGATCCGATAGCATTGACCATAGTAGAAATTGTGACGGATTGTTAGCTGAAGAAAACTGTATCTGTAGGCTCTGTAACAATGTCATTGAAGATGGGTGCATTAAGAAATGCCAATCCAGTTTTAATATCCATATGGACCGGCATCCATTGAGTGACTATCACTCCTTAGTGGGTAATGTGTTAAACAAAACAGATTGTTGGGTATGCTCTCAAGTACCTCAAGGTCACAGCAAATCAGGGCTAGTACCATTTCCTTTAACGATAGGGGAGGTACTTGAGTTAAATGGTGGGAGACCGGTGGACCGGAGGTTTAATATCTCCAGCCCTCCTAGTTTGAAGCTCCACCAATACCACGTGGATAGGTCCCTATTATGTTTTAACATCTCCAATCCCAGAAAGCCGGGAAATTGGGAAGTATCATGGAGTAACCACACCATGACCTTTTCACATAGAGCAGATAGAATGCCTACAGATACAGAGCTTGTACGCCACATAGCCAGTAGAGGAAAATCTTTCCGGTATAGATACACCTTAGGAAATAGGATTACTAGCGTTGGAGAAGTATCACCAGGATACTGTGCACATATCGTACAACCTGATACGTGTATTAAGCAGATGGAAGAATTAGGGTTAGGAGATTTCACCTGGAAGGTGTGTAATATGGTTATGTCCTTCTCCGTCCCATATGTTCTCCCCGATGATGCATATTTCATATGCGGGAGAAAGGCGTACAAGTGGCTTGCCCCAAACTCGGAAGGATTGTGTTATATTGGAAAAGTATTGCCTGAAGTAATGACTGTAACACATGACAAAATGAAAGACATACACCGTGGTGCCCAAGCTCCTTATACTCACACCCATTACGAGCACGTTGTTAAAAGGCACCTGATAGAGAAGACAGAGCATCCGGCCTCTGATCTGATAAGTGAATCCACCGGGATTCAATTCTTAATCGCGTTAGATTTCACCCGCACCGCTAGAGGAGTGCTAAATTATAAATACATATCGGCGCTCGCAAATTTGTTAGATAATATCACTGAAATGTATGATGACACGTTTAGATATACGGGAAGGGAACTTCAAGCTTATAAAACAGAACTGGTGCAGCATAGAATGGTTCTTAATTACCTCACAGCAGTGACAGGTGGATATTGTGTTACATTGGCAACACAGTACGGCGTGAAATGTTGCACGTATATCACAAATAGCACAGAGGATCCGGTCGAGGTCATAGACCAAAAGATGGACGATATTCTCCAATTGAAGTGGGAATTTCGCCGAAAACACAATCTCACTCTTGCTGCTGTAGGTAATGAGCTGACTGGTTGGGTGTCATGGTTGAACCCGCGAAATTGGTTCTCCGGTTTGGGAGACTGGGCTCAAGGAGTCATAATGGATGTTGGGAAGTTTCTCCTATGTATCTTAGGTGTTATCATAACGATCGGTTTGATATTTAGATGCGGTCAGGCTTTAATGAGGTGCAAACAAAGTACTAAGGTAATGAGTTTAAGGAGTGAGGAAACTGTAATTAACCTGGATTTGATTTATGACCCAATGATAGAAACAATGATGTGATGAAAATGCGATTTCTACGGTCCGTTTCTTTCACCTGTTTTTCTGTTTTTTCTCCAAGATAAAAAGACCCACTTGGACGAGGAAGTTGACGAGACGCTATACAGACAACGGATAGACCAAAGAAGAAGTTTTGACCACTTGAGATATGGACATTTGATGAACTTTGCCATGGATCCCCAGTTTCCCTAGAATTCTTAAAGTTACGCTAGCCCAACATTTTTTTGTAAATCTAATGGCATTGACAAAGCTTATTGCTCACGCCTAATGAGCAAAACAGCGCAAAGAAGACGACTTTCAACTGATACCGAACAAAACTTCAACCGACAGATGTACATTAACCTGACATAGAATACCACCGCATTTACCGTAATTATGTCTTTTCTTCATTTCTACAACCCTCAGGTAATGACACACATAGTATAGGGAATACAGGCACAGATATCAGCAATCACATATTCCCCCATTCATGTATCATCAACTAAAATGTGCTCCCCATTTTGTTCAAAATCCGTAAAGAGCTCGGTAAAGTTTGACAGCCCATCCACAGACCCGTACCACGGGATAAGAAGGAATTCAAATGTATACTTCGCAATACCTCGAAGCTTGATTTACAACACGTACGGCACGATGATACATGACCCCCCAAACACGGATTCATACACACATGCTTCTGCTATCACACTAGGTCATACCCTCTTCACACCTACTCCTCTCTCCTCCCTCACCCAACCATGGAAATGAATTAACCCCTGACATATATTTTTCTCCTTTTGAAATGTTTTAGAAGGTGGCAGTTATTATTGACTGCCAAAGGGTGGACTGTCAAAGTCAGAAAAATATCTCTATGCACACTACCATATTTGCACCTCACACAGGTCCGTGCTGCGCATGCGTACGCTCTCCCGTACGTGCGCATACTCACAGTCGCGGGCACCCGCAGGCGCATGGTATGCGTATTTACGGTAGAGTTTATGTGGTTGTAGCGTGCGACTCAATCGTAACATATTTTCAGTAATAATGTATTTTGTAGATCATGGTCCCTTTGATAGATTCTGAAAGTTTGGTTAATATAGAATGTTTATGAACAGAGGAATCCCTCTTTGTTTGATACGAAGGGTCAGACAGGAGTAATACAGTGGTGTTTAGTATCCATCGGAAGAATATTTAATTAGAAATATTCCGGTGTTGGTTTGAAGCAGATCAATCGCTCGTGCGAATAGTTATGGACATAAGAAGTTTATGAACATTTACTTTATTTGCACTTTATTACCCATGCGGCGGGAAACCCAGTTTCCCTCCCACCTGAGCAGTTGGAAATAGTCACAGCCCACCTGTATGAATCAACCTATGACCTTTTGTTATAATGCGAAGCCGAATTCCTATGTCCAATGAACAATGAGATTGTAGGGACCATTGAATTGTATTGTGTGTGGGGCATAAATAGGCAGGCCGACCATATCCAACTTCACTCTCTCTTCAACGGTTCTCATTGCTGATAATCGGGAGCTGGATATCGAGGCGCATGCGATCGTTCCCCTTGTGCGTAAGTTTTCTCCGTAATCATATTGTCTTACTGTGAGCCATCTCTCTCTCTCCATCTCTCTCTCTCTCTCTACTCTTTCTCTCGTATTTTCCTTAAATTGTATTGTATTGTATTTCCTGTGTAGTTTATCTGGTTAGTTGGTTTATGTTATATTGTAGTGTATCATTTGTACTGTGATTCTTTTTGCAAGTATAATAGTCATAATACATATAATAGGTTTCGGACCCTAAGCCCAGGTATCTGTGTATTCTTTATAGTGTTAAGTATTCTCTGAGCGTCGGTGACGCTCAAGCAGCTTTGTAGTTAATCAGGTTACACCAGGTTGCACTTACACTCTGTCTCTACACTAAGGTATACTGTGTATCTCACTGTTAAAGGTATAGATATAAAGGTTTAACGTTGTAAGCGTCTGCACCGCTGGTGATCTCCTCGTGGTCCCGAGCGTACGCTACGCTATAGCGAATCATCACGTTAGTCGGCAGCCAATAGCGTGCCTGCCTGTGATCACTGGGCCGTAAGCGAACGTGACGCTTGAGCGTCTCGACTACGGTTGAGCGATCGCTACACAACTTGCGTACCCTTACGGTACTTCTTACGTAGATAGCGTACAGTGTTCTTAGACCTCTTAAGGTGTTTTATATACGATAAATATTCAGCTTTATCAGTGAAATGCAGCTGATACACACATGTTAAACTTTAGAGCCTTCCGGTTTAAACAAAGATTTTGAAATGAAATGGTTTTTATAAAATGATGTTTTCTCTAACGTCCTAAGTGGATGCTGGGGACTCCGTCAGGACCATGGGGAATAGCGGCTCCGCAGGAGACAGGGCACAAAAATAAAGCTTTAGGATTAGGTGGTGTGTACTGGCTCCTCCCCCTATGACCCTCCTCCAAGCCTCAGTTAGGTTTTTGTGCCCGTCCGAGCAGGGTGCAATCTAGGTGGCTCTCTTAAAGAGCTGCTTAGAAAAAGTTTTTTAGGTTTTTTATTTTCAGTGAGTCCTGCTGGCAACAGGCTCACTGCATCGAGGGACTTAGGGGAGAGAATTTCAACTCACCTGCGTGCAGGATGGATTGGATTCTTAGGCTACTGGACACCATTAGCTCCAGAGGGAGTCGGAACACAGGTCTCACCCTGGGGTTCGTCCCGGAGCCGCGCCGCCGACCCCCCTTGCAGATGCTGAAGATTGAAGGTCCGGAAACAGGCGGCAGAAGGCTCTTCAGTCTTCATGAAGGTAGCGCACAGCACTGCAGCTGTGCGCCATTGTTGTCACACACTTCACACCAAGCGGTCACGGAGGGTGCAGGGCGCTGCTGGGGGCGCCCTGGGCAGCAATATTTTAATACCTTATGGCAAAAGAATACATCACATATAGCCATTAAGGCTATATGTATGTATTTAACCCATGCCAGTTATCTAAAACTACGGGAGGAAAGCCCGCCGAAATAGGGGGCGGGGCTTATTCTCCTCAGCACACAGCGCCATTTTCCTGCTCAGCTCCGCTGTGAGGAAGGCTCCCAGGACTCTCCCCTGCACTGCACTACAGAAACAGGGTAAAACAGAGAGGGGGGGCAGTTTTTGGCGATATATTGGATATATTTAAGTTGCTATAAGGAACAACACTTATATAAGGTTGTTCCCATATATATTATAGCGCTTGGGTGTGTGCTGGCAAACTCTCCCTCTGTCTCCCCAAAGGGCTAGTGGGGTCCTGTCTTCGATAAGAGCATTCCCTGTGTGTCTGCTGTGTGTCGGTACGTGTGTGTCGACATGTATGAGGACGATGTTGGCGTGGAGGCAGAGCAATTGCCGATAATGGTGATGTCACCCCCCAGGGAGTCGACACCGGAATGGATGGCTTTGTTTATGGAATTACGTGATAATGTCAGCACATTACAAAAATCAGTTGACGACATGAGACGGCCGGCAAACCAGTTAGTACCTGCCCAGGCGTCTCAGACACCGTCAGGGGCTGTAAAGCGCCCTTTACCTCAGTCGGTCGACACAGACCCAGACACAGACACTGAATCTAGTGTCGACGGTGATGAAACAAACGTATTTTCAAGTAGTATAAAAGTAGTGCAGAGAACGAATATGGCGCCAATAACAAAAGAGCAGCTTCCCCTTTGCACCAGTGGTATTCCCTTATACCAATGTAGAAATGGTGAACAGATAGATTAGGTGCAATAGGATGTGCTAATTGTGAAAAATGATTAAAAAATGTGGATTTATCTTGTGTGCAATATATAAAAAAAATAGTACTTCCCTTAATACTTCCTATATGCGTATACTCTTAAATTCATTCCACATGTAAAGAGATAGAAAAAAATGCATATAGTGTAGTATATTTGAGTAGGGCAAGATTTAATACAATATCAATCGTAATATACAGTGTACATTTAAAAACACACAGGAAATGCTGATTCAATTTGTAAAAAACTTTTGCACCCAAATGGTGGGTGATAAAAGGTGGAGGATTACCAGATGAAAGTATTCAGTGGGCGTTTCAGATGTAACCTTAGGGTAACTGGCTCCGGAACCGGGTTCCCTCGTCCACGTCCCAATCGTCTGGTTAGCCTTTCACCTGCTAATGATTCAATGGATACTCCACTCTCCTGCTGCTACGCGTTTCGGGAATGTCCCTTCGTCAGGCAGTGAGAGTGAAGTGAACTAGACATCCTATTTATACCTACAACCCCTTTTACTTCCGGTTCAGGGGTCACAACTCCACAATAATTAATATAACTTAGAATGATATAAAATGTCCAATGAACATGATCAAAAAAATATAAATAAACATTAAAAACGTAAAACAATGCTAAACATTAAACATAAGTTGTTTAAAATAGCGTTATCGTCACCGGAAGTGATGTTAATGTGACTTCCGGTCCGAACAGTGGTAAATACTACTATAAAAACCTCAGGAAAACCAAAGTTCCAAAGTGTCTTAAAGTTTCTGTTAAAGTGCAATAGAAAGTTTCTCAATCTATGAGTGGATAGTGCTTGATGCGTCCCGATCATATGTAGCGGGATGCTCAGCGTGTAACCTGTTGGAACGCACTTGAAGCGCACCTCTGCGTCCGGTGACGTACTTCCGGTTTTTCGGTGGAACGCACTTGAAGCGCTTGGGGGTTTCTTGCGAAGCACTTCCGGTCGCGGTCACCAGCGCCGACGGATAAAAGCATGCTTTGTGTGTCTGATCCAGTATTTTTGTGTTGTCCCAATCCTTAATACAGTTACATGGTCAAAACGGAAGGCATAACCATCCACGGGATATATTAGGAAACACAGGATCTGTTGAGGCACACACTTCCTGGATCCCAGTTCCATTTTGCTTGTGGGCAACATTGCCCATACTGCTAACTTAATGTAAATAACAATTAGAAATCTCATCAGAGTGATATAAATAACATAACATGTTTATAAGTGAAGGACTAAGAGCTATTCTAATGGTGGAAAGAAAAAGAAAGAGAAATGGTGGTTCAATTAAAATTTAAGGATAGGGATGGAGAATATTGAATTAAAGTTTAAAGGAACCATTTTAATTCAAAATCTGCGTTAAGTCCATACGGGATAAGGCTTTTAACTTTATGAATCCATTTCATTTCATTTTTAGCCAAGCGAGTTGCTTCATCTCTATATCTCCAGTTGTTCTTGATGTTTTCTATGGCTAAAAAACGGATGATGTTATTGGTTGAACAGTTATGTACTTCTTTAAAATGATTCGATAGAGAATGTGTCGTGAGGCCCTTCTTGATATTTCGGAGGTGTTCACTTAGTCTGGTTTTCAATGCTCTGCTTGTTCGACCAATATAAACCAGATTGAAGCTGCATTCAATTAAATAAATTACATTGGTGGTGTGGCATGTCATGAATTGTTGTAGTTTATATCTGGTATCCTTCACTGTGAATTCCTCATATTTGGATTTTTCCGATTTAATCTCTCGGCAAGCCTGACACGTCCCACACCTGAAAAAGCCTTTATTTCTTATAAGATGATGGTCCTGGTATGGTAAGGCGCTTCTAGTGAGTTTATCCTTAAGATTCGGGGCTTTTCTATAGATAAAACGGGGTAATTGTGGTAGTACTCCTTTCAAGACTGGGTCTTTCAGTAGTAGATGCCAGTGTCTTCGTACAATGGATTCCATTTTCTTGTGTTGGCTGTTATATTGAGTAATAAAGGCAAATTGAGTTTTTTCCTCCTTTTCTGTTACCTTTTTCTCCTTCTCCACTAAGAGTTCAGTCCGATCTTTTTGGAGGGCTTCGTTCTTAAATCTCTCTAACTTATTCACATCATAGCCCTTCTTTATAAAACCTGTTTTCATGGAGTCTATTTGTTCTTCGCACACTGTTTTTTTACTGCAATTCCGTCTAAGTCTTAGGAATTGACTTTTGGGGACGCTAGTAAGCCAATTAAAATGATGTTCGCTAGTTGTCGCAATATAATTATTGGCGTCTGTCGGTTTTTTAAAGCATTTGGTCTCCAGTTTACCGTCTGCGATGTATAGTGACAGATCCAAGAAACTTAATTCTGTTTGGCTGATGGTTACACTTAATTTGATGTTCAAATCATTAGAATTTAATTCTTCTGAGAAAGTATCCAAGGTTTCTTTATTGCCTTTCCAGAAAAGGATGATGTCATCAATATAACGGTACCACAAAATAAGTTCATTTCCGAATGTTGGATTCACTTTGATGTTTTTTTCTTCCCAATAGGACATAAATAAATTCGCAAAACTTGGGGCGAATTTTGTCCCCATTGCGGTTCCGATGAGTTGGTTGTAATATGTCCCATCGAAGTAAAAGTAATTATTTTTAAGTATGAATCTTATTCCTTCCAATAAAAATTCTTTTTTATCCTCCGAATACTCTGTCTTATCTAGGTAATACTTGACAGCTTCTACTCCCTTGTCGTGTGGTATATTAGTGTACAGTGCTTCCACATCGGCCGTTGCCATCCACATTTCCTCAGACCATTCCAATGTATTTTCAAGTAGGGCCACACGTTATATGATCACGGCAATGAAGGAGGCTTTGCATATCTCTGATACTGCAAGTACCACAAAAAGGGGTATTATGTGGGGGGTGAAAAAACTACCTGTAGTTTTTCCTGAATCAGAGGAATTAAATGATGTATGTGATGAAGCGTGGGTTAACCCAGATAGAAAAATGCTAATTTCAAAAAAGTTATTAGCATTATACCCTTTCCCGCCAGAGGGTAGGGCGCGCTGGGAAACACCCCCTAGGGTGGATAAGGCGCTCACACGCTTATCAAAACAAGTGGCGTTACCGTCTCCTGATACGGCCGCCCTCAAGGATCCAGCGGATAGGAGACTGGAAACTACCCTAAAAAGTATATACACACATACTGGTGTTATACTGCGACCAGCCATCGCCTCAGCCTGGATGTGCAGTGCTGGGGTCGTCTGGTTGGATTCCCTGACTGAAAATATTGATACCCTGGATAGGGACAGTATTTTATTGACTATAGAGCAATTAAAGGATGCTTTCCTTTATATGCGAGATGCGCAGAGAGATATTTGCACTCTGGCATCGAGAGTAAATGCGATGTCCATATCTGCCAGAAGGAGTTTATGGACGCGACAGTGGTCAGGTGATGCGGATTCCAAACGACATATGGAAATATTGCCGTATAAAGGGGAGGAATTATTTGGCGTCGGTCTTTCGGATCTGGTGGCCACGGCAACTGCCGGAAAATCCACTTTTTTACCTCAGACCCCCTCCCAACAGAAAAAGACACCGTCTTTTCAGCCGCAGTCCTTTCGGTCCTATAAGAACAAGCGGACAAAAGGACAGTCATATCTGCCTCGGGGCAGAGGAAGGGGTAAGAGAGGGCAGCAAGCAGCCCCTGCCCAGGAACAGAAGCCCTCCCAGGGTTCTGCAAAGCCCTCAGCATGACGCTGGGGCCTTATAAGCGGACTCAGGAGCGGTGGGGGGTCGACTCAAGAATTTCAGCGCACAGTGGGCTTGCTCACAGGTGGACCCCTGGATTCTGCAGGTAGTATCTCAGGGTTACAGGTTGGAATTCGAGAAGTCTCCCCCTCGCCGGTTCCTAAAGTCTGCTTTGCCAACGTCTCCCTCAGACAGGGCGACGGTATTGGAAGCCATTCACAAGCTGTTTTCTCAGCAGGTGATAGTCAAGGTACCCCTCCTACAACAGGGAAAGGGGTATTACTCCACGCTATTTGTGGTACCGAAGCCGGACGGCTCGGTAAGACCTATTCTAAATCTGAAATCTTTGAACCTGTACATACAAAAATTCAAGTTCAAGATGGAGTCACTCAGAGCAGTGATAGCGAATCTGGAAGAAGGGGACTTTATGGTGTCCCTGGACATAAAGGATGCTTACCTGCATGTCCCAATTTGCCCTTCACATCAAGGGTACCTCAGGTTCGTGGTGCAAAACTGTCATTATCAGTTTCAGACGCTGCCGTTTGGATTGTCCACGGCACCTCGGGTCTTTACCAAGGTAATGGCCGAAATGATGATCCTTCTACGAAGAAGAGGCGTATTAATTATCCCTTACTTGGACGATCTCCTGATAAGGGCAAGGTCCAGAGAACAGCTGGAAGACGGACTAGCACTAACCCAACTAGTGCTGCAACAACACGGGTGGATTCTGAATTTTCCAAAATCTCAGTTGACCCCGACGACACGTCTGCTGTTCCTGGGAATGATTCTGGACACGGTTCAGAAAAAGGTGTTTCTTCCGGAGGAGAAAGCCAGGGAGTTATCCGAACTTGTCAGGAACCTCCTAAAACCAGGGACAGTGTCTGTGCATCAATGCACAAGAGTCCTGGGAAAGATGGTGGCTTCTTACGAAGCGATTCCATTCGGCAGATTCCACGCACGAACTTTTCAGTGGGATCTGCTGGACAAATGGTCCGGATCGCATCTTCAGATGCATCAGCGGATAACCTTATCGCCACGGACAAGGGTGTCTCTTCTGTGGTGGTTGCAGAGTGCTCATCTGTTAGAGGGCCGCAGATTCGGCATACAGGACTGGGTCCTGGTGACCACGGATGCCAGTCTGAGAGGCTGGGGAGCGGTCACACAAGGAAGAAACTTCCAGGGAGTATGGTCAAGCCTGGAGATGTCTCTTCACATAAATATACTGGAGCTAAGAGCGATTTACAATGCTCTAAGTCTGGCAAAACCCCTGCTTCAGGGTCAGCCGGTGTTGATCCAGTCGGACAACATCACGGCAGTCGCCCACGTAAACAGACAGGGCGGCACAAGAAGCAGGACAGCAATGGCAGAAGCTGCAAGGATTCTTCGCTGGGCGGAAGATCATGTGATAGCACTGTCAGCAGTATTCATTCCGGGAGTGGACAACTGGGAAGCAGACTTCCTCAGCAGACACGATCTACACCCGGGAGAGTGGGGACTTCATCCAGAAGTCTTCCACATGATTGTGAACCGTTGGGAAAAACCAATGGTGGATATGATGGCGTCCCGCCTCAACAAAAAACTGGACAGGTATTGCGCCAGGTCAAGAGATCCTCAGGCAATAGCTGTGGACGCTCTGGTAACACCGTGGGTGTTCCAGTCAGTGTATGTGTTCCCTCCTCTGCCTCTCATACCAAAAGTACTGAGAATTATACGGCAAAAGGGAGTAAGAACGATACTAGTGGCTCCGGATTGGCCAAGAAGAACTTGGTACCCGGAACTTCAAGAGATGCTCACGGAGGATCCGTGGCCTCTACCTCTAAGACGGGACCTGCTTCAGCAGGGACCGTGTCTATTCCAAGACTTACCGCGGCTGCGTTTGACGGCATGGCGGTTGAACGCCGAATTCTAAAGGAAAAAGGCATTCCGGAAGAGGTCATTCCTACACTGGTAAAAGCCAGGAAGGAGGTGACTGCACAACATTATCACCGCATTTGGAGAAAATATGTTGCGTGGTGTGAGGCCAGGAAGGCCCCCACGGAGGAATTTCAACTGGGTCGATTCCTACATTTCCTGCAAACAGGATTGTCTATGGGCCTCAAATTGGGGTCCATTAAGGTTCAAATTTCGGCCCTGTCGATTTTCTTCCAAAAAGAATTGGCTTCAGTTCCTGAAGTCCAGACTTTTGTAAAAGGAGTACTACATATACAGCCCCCGGTTGTGCCCCCAGTGGCACCGTGGGATCTTAATGTAGTCTTGGATTTTCTCAAATCCCATTGGTTTGAGCCGCTCAAATCGGTGGAGCTGAAGTATCTTACATGGAAAGTAACCATGCTACTGGCCCTGGCTTCAGCCAGGAGAGTATCAGAATTGGCAGCTTTATCATATAAGAGCCCATATCTGATTTTCCATACGGACAGGGCAGAACTGCGGACGCGTCCTCATTTTCTGCCTAAGGTGGTGTCAGCGTTTCACCTGAACCAGCCTATTGTGGTGCCTGCGGCTACTAACGAGTTGGAGGATTCCAAGTTGTTGGACGTGGTCCGGGCATTGAAAATATATATTTCAAGAACGGCGGGAGTCAGAAAGTCTGACTCACTGCTTATATTGTATGCACCCAACAAGATGGGTGCTCCTGCTTCTAAGCAGACGATTGCTCGTTGGATTTGTAGCACAATTCAACTTGCACATTCTGTGGCAGGCTTGCCACAACCTAAATCTGTCAAGGCCCATTCCACAAGGAAAGTGGGCTCATCCTGGGCGGCTGCCCGGGGAGTCTCGGCATTACAACTCTGCCGAGCTGCTACTTGGTCAGGGGCAAACACGTTTGCAAAATTCTACAAATTTGATACCCTGGCTGAGGAGGACCTTGAGTTCTCTCATTCGGTGCTGCAGAGTCATCCGCACTCTCCCGCCCGTTTGGGAGCTTTGGTATAATCCCCATGGTCCTGACGGAGTCCCCAGCATCCACTTAGGACGTTAGAGAAAATAAGAATTTACTTACCGATAATTCTATTTCTCGTAGTCCGTAGTGGATGCTGGGCGCCCATCCCAAGTGCGGATTGTCTGCAATACTTGTACATAGTTATTGTTACAAAAAAATCGGGTTGTTATTTGTTGTGAGCCGTCTGTTCAGAGGCTCCTACGTTTGTCATACTGTTAACTGGGTTCAGATCACAAGTTATACGGTGTGATTGGTGTGGCTGGTATGAGTCTTACCCGGGGTTCAATATCCTTCCTTATTGTGTACGCTCGTCCGGGCACAGTATCCTAACTGAGGCTTGGAGGAGGGTCATAGGGGGAGGAGCCAGTACACACCACCTAATCCTAAAGCTTTATTTTTGTGCCCTGTCTCCTGCGGAGCCGCTATTCCCCATGGTCCTGACGGAGTCCCCAGCATCCACTACGGACTACGAGAAATAGAATTATCGGTAAGTAAATTCTTATTTTATGTGGTATTATAACCTTTCATTTTTCTCTGTCCCCATTAATATGGAACAAAATCAATATATCCTTATTGACGGACCACATGACACGCAAATGTTGGAATGCAAGGGAGATGGTATTTCCGCTATAAAACGGGAGATTTCCGCTGAAGCATAGAAAATCATATAGACGGATATGCTGGAGACCGCCTTCCGCCGGAGGCAGGAGATTCTCTGACGACCTCCTTCCACCGGAAGTGGGGCATATGTTAGGACGCGTCTATTGACGAGCGGGATTATATGGAGAACCAGCCGATGACCTCCTTCCGCCGGAAGTAGACTACATGTCAGAAGCGGATGCCGTTTCACCCAGAAAAATGGGATTTCCACATTGCGTGTCATGAGAAAGCACTAGGGGATGGACTATTTCTGGACTGGAGTATTATTAATAGATATAGGGATTATTAGATGATAGTCGATCTGTGTCTGGTATTAAGTTATACTCATGTTTTGTGATTTGAGTTCATTAAGAGGGGTTTAAATACTCCTCCTGTATCATTACCTCCTATACCTTGAAAAAGATAACCCAGTGTTATCGAAACGCGTTGGTTGAGGGAACGGGAGGATACGTGAATCACTCACCTGTTAGTAACAGGAAGAAGAGAAAAAGTATACAGCGCTAATTGACACAATATATTCCAAAAATATAGATATTTAATAATTAAAATAATAATAATTTAAAATTGTTTAGAAATAAAAGATTAAACAGTTTTATGAGACTTGCAATCTAAGATATAGTATGTCTCAATATTGACTTCAGGTGGACTTAAATTTCTGTTAGTACTGACACCAAGTATACTGAGCACCCATCAACATATTAGCAACCAGCACATATACAGTCATGAGAATGGACCAGAAGTGAAATGATTCATCCGATTGGATGTGATTACCAAGTCTGTGTTCCGTTTAAAAGAGGCTCCCTTGAAGTGCAAGTCCGTGTGGCAACGGCAACAATTGTTGGGGTCCTGGTTCACAGTTCACTCGGAACTCCGTGTTCCATTAGGTGGGTTCTCCTATGAATGTGGTGGGCAATGGCAATGCCTGTAGGAGTCCTGGTTCACGGAGGCAAAAAGAAGGCAAGGTCCTGACTGTAGGTGGTGGCGTGATGATGGTGCTGGTCAGCAAGTGTCCACACAGGTCTCAACCTAACGTGACCTTTGACAAAGCTGCCTGGAGCAGCGAAACGTGTTAGGTTGAGACCTGTGTGGACACTTGCTGACCAGCACCATCATCACGCCACCACCTACAGTCAGGACCATTGCCATTGCCCACCACATTCATAGGAGAACCCACCTAATGGAACACGGAGTTCCGAGTGAACTGTGAACCAGGACCCCAACAATTGTTGCCGTTGCCACACGGACTTTCACTTCAAGGGAGCCTCTTTTAAACGGAACACAGACTTGGTAATCACATCCAGTCGGATGAATCATTTCACTTCTGGTCCATTCTCATGACTGTATATGTGCTGGTTGCTAATATGTTGATGGGTGCTCAGTATACTTGGTGTCAGTACTAACAGAAATTTAAGTCCACCTGAAGTCAATATTGAGACATACTATATCTTAGATTGCAAGTCTCATAAAACTGTTTAATCTTTTATTTCTAAACAATTTTAAATTATTATTATTTTAATTATTAAATATCTATATTTTTGGAATATATTGTGTCAATTAGCGCTGTATACTTTTTCTCTTCTTCCTGTTACTAAAGGGTTTGACTACCCCTTATTTATTCAGCTGCTAGGAAAAGCACACTCATCACAGCGCCTGTATATATACTTGATATATATAACCTTCCGTGAATCACTCACCTGCTTGCATGACGGTTCCTGGGGACGCCTGGATCAGTTCATTATATGCTTGTGTATCTTTCTACATCTGGTGAGAGTCCACTATCTACCCAAGTTTGTTTTTATTGGATGTTTTTAATAAACAGGGTTACACTATTTGGAGTCTCTTTCCATTTCTATATTGTGAACACCTCGTTTGGGGAAGACTTCCGGTCCTGAGGAAGGTTGGAAAAAGGATTGGGATACACCACTCTGTTGGCCTGCCCCCCAAGCAAAGCGATTTATGTCTACTATCAAGCAGACCATAAGTTAGGGTACGAGTCCAATACATTTATGGTTGAATGTTAGTTCATGTTATACTTTCACACTATGATGGAGTTTTATCTGTTGTTTTAAGTAACTTCTGAGCCAATGGAATCCACATATGCCATGGTATATCTGTAATATTAACGTGCCTTGACCTGTATGGTAATTTCCAATTTTGCTGTTTCTTGTAAGTGTTGGTGACACTTATTACTATTAGGACATGGGCTACTAATAGCGCACAGTTTGTGACCACGAATATTTGTTTGTAATTTGTATTATATATAAAACTGGAATATAACGCCACTCCACAGGCTTGAAATAAAGTTAAAAGATCATACTTTTTTGGTCCAATGGCGTTGCGGGGTCTAGCCCTGTCGTCAAGGACGATCGTTCCACATACAAATAAAATCCATACAGATATTCATACAATATGGTACAAGGCAATTACAGATTGAATGCGGCTCACCTGTCCAGCGCTACCGTCCCGCCATGTCCACAGTCATATGCCCAGTCATGACGTCAACAACAGCGCTGGTCATGTGGCCGATTCGGGGAGACACAACATCTTGGTTGCCACGAAACGCTACACAAACATAAACAAAGAGAACAAAAAGCTGAATACATTGACAATAACAATCACCTCCACCAAAATTAGTGCAGTAAATATGAATGGCTATGTTGTAATCACTGATTTTTACACATAATATTAAATCTTACAGCTATATGTTTATAAATAACATTGCAGGGAGAAGTATTCATTAAGGCCCCTTGGAGCTATAGTATTTAGATCATGAATTCACCTACATTCACGCTGTAATAGGAGTTTATTGTGATCCCCACCACTAATAGACAGGGGTATGTGGTCTATGATCATTGCTCGCATACTAGAGAGGTTATGTCTAGCTTCTAGACAGTGACGCGCTACAGGTTGTTCGCTAATACCTTTCTCAAAGGCTTGTTTTATTGCACTGTGATGCAAAGCCATCCGTTCCCGGAACTGCCGCTGGGTCTTGCCCACATAGACAAGACCACAGGGGCACTTTAACAAATATATAACATGTGTCGTAGTACATGTGACTCTATGTTGGATTTTATAAGGTATACCCGTGTGGGGATGGTTGAATGTAGATCCTGTTATCAAGGTATTGCAAGTGGAGTACCCCAAACAACGTTAACAACCTAGTTTTGGTCTTAAAAAAAATGGGATTGTAGTTATCTAGTTAAGGGAAAAACATCTAGTTTAACCACTTCATTGCCTTTGCTCCTATTCCTCATGTGACATGATAGTAACCTGGTTTGCTGTAACGCTGGCAAACTAGCGTCCGTTTGTACAATGGGCCATAAAGATTTTGCTTTTTTGACTATGCGATGGGAAGAAGTTGTATATTTGTTAACCCGAGGTATAATGGGGCCCTTATTCTGTTTTGTTTTTTTTAAACCCAGTTCTCTCTTGGCCATTTAATAGAGATTCTCTTGGTATCTGCATGACTCTTGCTTTAGTTTTTAACAGATCCTTTCTCGGGTACCCCCTCATTACGAATTTTTCTAGCATTTCATCAATAGTTATTTCAGTATGTGCTGGATCAGAAGTTATACGTTTTACACGCAAAAACTGTGATTATGGGACACCCTTACGTAAAGGTAATGGATGGAAACTCCCATGATTAAGGTGTGTATTCCGATCCGTGGGTTTTATGAGCAATGATGTTTGTAATTTACCTGCCTTGACTGTCATAGCTACATCTAAAAAATGTATATATTGTTTACTCATTTGATAGGTGAATTTCACCACATTGCTGGTATTGTTATGATTATCCAACAGTGATTTGAGATAATTTTCAGAACCTTGCCAAAAAATTAAGAGATCGTCTATATACCTTCTATAAAAGTATACTGACGAATCTACCAGTGCGTCAATGTATAACAAAGATTTTTCAATATTATACATAAACGCGTTGGCGTACGATGGGGCCACTGGTGACCCCATCGCACACCCCACGCACTGCAAGTACATAGAACCATTAAACACAAAATAATTTCTGGTCAACACTAAAGTTAGCAGCTGTACAAAGAATTCCACCGCTGGTCATGTATACAAGGGGTTATCAGTAATAAGTACTTTCACAGCCTCTACACCTGCATCATGTGGGATGCAGGTGTAGAGGCTGGTTACATCCGCACTACAAAGTATCAAATCTGTTGGTATTTGTCCCAGCTACTGTAACTCTACAAAAATGGATGTAGTATCCTTTAAGTGTCAACCGTGGCACTCTAAAGTAACAAGACACCTACAAAAACTGTCATGTAAAGTTGAACGCCAGTGGCGTAAATCTCATATTCCAAGTGACTTCCTCGCATATAAGACTGTCTACCACTCTTATCGTAATGCTCTGGACACTGCCAAACAAACATATTTCCAAACTCTTATCTCTGCTCAAGCCTCTAACCCCAAATTACTTTTTAATACATTTAAATCACTTCTCAACCCTCCTTCACCCAACCCGCCAGCCACTATCATGGCGCAAGATCTTGCTTCCTACTTCAAGGACAAGATTGATAAGATCCAAGATGAAATGGTATGCTCTTCCTCAACCAGTGACCTACTCAGTTCCTTATCTGAACCCTCTGGCATCTTCTCTTCATTTGATCCCACAAGTGAAGATGAAGTATCAACACTCTTCTCATCCTGCTACTCTACTACCTCTCCTCTTGATCCTATACCCTCACAAATAAGTAAATCTCTGTCTCCTGTGCTCATCTCAACCTTAAGTAACATCTGTAATCTCTCTCTCTCTACTGGTATCTTTCCTTCACTGTTCAAGCACGCAGTGATTACTCTCATTCTGAAAAATCTAAATTCTGACCCTAACTCTCTCTCAAACTACCGTCCCATCTCTCAGCTCCCATATCTCTCCAAGCTACTTGAGAAACTTGCTTACACTCACCTCACACACTTTCTTAACTCATACAACTTATTGGACCCACATCAATCAGGCTTTCGCTCCCAACACTCCACAGAGACAGCACTGACTAAAGTAGTGAATGATCTGGTCACTGCAAAGTCTAAAAGCCATTACTCACTACTTATTCTTCTAGATCTCTCTGCTGCTTTTGACACTGTTGACCACTCTCTTCTCATACAAACATTACAATCCCTAGGTCTTCAGGACACAGCCCTCTCTTGGTTCTTATCCTACCTATCTAATCGCTCTTTCAGTGTCCATTTCTCTGAATTCACCTCCTCTTCACTACCTCTTTCAGTTGGAGTACCGCGGGGCTCAGTCTTAGGTCCTCTGCTTTTCTCAATCTATACCTCATTTCTTGGGAAACTAATCAGCTTTTTTGGATTTCAGTATCAACTGTACGCAGATGATACTCAAATCTACCTATCCTCCCCTGATTTGTCTCTATCTGTATTGGCCCGGGTCACTGAATGCCTCTCTGTCATTTCATCTTGGATGTCATCTCGCCACCTCAAACTTAATATTTCCAAAACAGAGTTAATTATATTTCCACTGGCCAATAGCAGTTACCAACCTGATATTTCTATTACTGTTGAGAACTCTACAATCAACCCTACACAATAAGCTTACTGCCTAGCTGTCATACTTGACTCAGAACTGTCCTTTGCTCCCCACATTCAATCTGTCTCTAAATCATGTTACATGCATCTAAGAAACATATCCAAAATACGATCATACCTTACACAAGACACTGCTAAAACCCTAATCCATGCTCTCATTTATCTCCCGCATTGATTATTGCAATAGTCTTCTTACTGGTATTACTAAAAAGAGACTCTCACCATTACAATCCATTCTGAATGCAGCTGCGAGGCTAATATTCCCTGCTAGACGTTCATCGTCTGCGGACCCACTTTGTCAGTCCCTCCATTGGCTACCTATATTCTACTGTATTCAATATAAGATATGTTTACTTACACACAAGGCTATTAACCATACTGCACCAACATACATCTCTTGGCTTATCTCAAAATATCTCTCAACCCAGCCCTTTCGCTCTTCACAAGATCTAAGTCTCTCATCCACACTTAGTACTTGCTCCCATGCACAATTACAGGACTTTCTTCGGGCTGCACCCACTCTGTGGAATGCCCTACCACGTACAATAAGACTCTTCTCTAATCTTCAAACCTTCATGCGTTCCCTCAAAACTCACCTATTCAGACAAGCTTATCAAATTCCAGAACCGCTCACATTACCTTCATAACTTTCCTATCCAATTATATCCCCACAGTACAGTCCACGTCTGGTGGACAACTATGCAATAGATAGCACATATCCTTGTGTATCAATGCCTATTTCCCCATAGATTGTAAGCTTGTGAGCAGGGCCCTCCTACCTCTATGACTGTTTGTATTTACCCAGTTTTGTCTACTAATTGTGTCTAGTTGTAAAGCGCAATGGAATTTGCTGCGCTATATAAGAAACTGTTAATAAATAAATAAATAAATTAGTATGATGGTAGACCTTGTATACAGGGCTTTAGATGTGCATCTAGATACACAGATATTGGAAAATATAGTGAATCTATTGGCGACACTATCGGGCGGCCTGGCGGTTTATCTAGAGTCTTATGGACTTTTGGTACCATATAGAATGGTGGCACCCGAGGATGTTCGACCATCAGGGCCGAAACCATTACTTTAGATATAACTCCATTATTGCAGGCTGCTGACAGGATACCATCCAATTGATTCGTAGGGTCTCAATGTAATAATTCATAGGTAGATGGATCTGACAGTTGTCGTTTACATTCTATCATATAGTCCTCCAGGTCCATAACCACTATGGCACCCTGCTTGTCTGCACTGCATATTATTACATCCATTCTGAGTCAAATCATTCAAGGCCCGCCATTCTTCTTTATTCAAATTATGGTACATACTGGTAGAAGACTTTTCATGATAACTCTGTTCAAGCATGCGTGTGAATGATTTGATGGATGGATTGTATGACACTGGGTCAAACTTTGACCTTGGCTTAATCTTCTGTAACTGTGGGGGTATTGTGTTTATAGAAGCATTTTCCTGATGCGATGAAAAATATTCCTTTAGGCGTAGTGTTCTGTTTAATTTATACACTTCTATTTTCCCCTGTAAAGGGTCAGGACGCACAGTAGGAACAAAAAGTCCTTTTGACAATACCCGTGTCTCTATATCTGTAAGCGGTGAGGATGACAAATTGAATACTAGCTCTGTCATCGTCGTGGTCGCTGCCGTCCGGTTCTGTCTCTGATTCTGCCCCACCATCTGCGTCCGAAGACGGGCGTTAATCCCCGAGCTGATCTGGTTTGAACCCCTAAAGGGTAAGGTCCATCTGAAGATAATGCTGTCTGCGTTGGTACATCAGAATCACTCATAGAGGTGTTGGATGCTGTATTATCAGTGTGTCGTTTACGTGCTCTATACCAGTGGGAATGTTGCGGGCATTCAGTATTGGTATTAGGATTCGAATTGCCAAGCCAGGAATATACCCATCATAGGTGGTAATCCTGCTGAACTTTAGCCAGCTTTTCCTTTTTGAATCTGATAAGATCACGTTTGTATTGCTCCATCTGGACATTTAATTTGTCCACCCAATTGGTATTTGTATCCTTAGCCAGTGTTGCACCATGGTTTTTTTTCAAATTCCACCTGGTGTTCCTTAGTGATATTTAGCTCTCTAGTAGATTCTTCCACCACTAGCAGTAGTAGATCCATGGAGCATTTATTCAGGATTACGACCCATCGGCGGCAAAATGGAACACTAAACCTATCGATGGTCGGTGTATTGCATATGCTGAAGCCCCTCGGAATCTAGTTGTTATGGTAATAATCTGAGAGGCTAATGCAATGGTACGTATAATCACATTCTTGCTGCTTAAGTCAGAGCCACTGTCGATATAATTCCTCTGTAGTTGATGTGAGTGGATCATCCTCCAGTTTCTGTGTGATCAGTATTTCCATGTGCTTCTGCATCCGAATAGCTGAATCTCTCACAGGTGCCTAAATGTACTAGCTCCAATGCTGCTTCAATTTCTGGGCAGGCGCCCGCCATTACGTACAGCTTTTAATAGGTCAGGATTCAACAAGCCGTGAAGAAAAAGATAAAAAATCACCCACGTGAATACATCCAAAACTGGAATCGTCTGTCCATAAGAATATCAAAAGTCCCAAGGGTGCCCTTGTTTAGGGCCGTCTGTTAAATGCTGCTCTCTTTTCAACATACAGTCAGTCCCAATATATAGAACCATACGCCCGGCACTCCGTTTCTGGGTATTTTAAGTATTTGCTGCGGAGCCCTCCATAGGTCAAAGCAATGGCCCAATATAAAACTGGAATATAGCGGTACTCCATAGGCTTGAAATAAAGTTAAAAGATCGTATTTTAGTGGTCCAACAGCGTTTCGGGGTCTAGCCCCATCGTCAGGGACAAGCGTTCCACATACAAATAAAATACATACAGACATTTATACCATATGGCACAAGGCAATTACAGATTGAATGTGGCTCACCTGTCCGGCACTACCGTACCGCCATGTCCACAGTCAAACGCCCCGTCATGACGTCAACAAGCAGCGCCGGTCATGTGGCAGATTCGGGGAGGCACAACCTCTCGGTTGCCACGCAACGCTACACAAACATAAACAAAGAGAGGGACCGAAACGCCGACCATGTACCAGCCTATTGGCTAGTTTGATGCTGCTATGACTGAATAAAACACTTTACTTTTGGATTAAGTGGTGAGTGCCTATACCTTGTGAATATTATTGTTTGGTCTGTTGGCCATTATGGAGCACTGCCTGATGGGACATTGAAGCTGTGAGTGTGGTCTCAATCTCTATATGTGTGTGTATGTGTATATATATATATATATATATATATATATATATGTGTGTGTAGTGTTCACTATAGGTGCGGTGTGCCCGTCAGTGATGAGGGCATATTTACATTTTTGAGTGACGTATCACTACAGCTATTGTAGCTGTAGGTTAGAATGTGATTTAAATTTTGCCCTTCAAAATGTAAATATGCCCCCTTCACCTCACACTTTTATTGTGTTTATTGTGGACAAGGCTGAAATGTTTGTTTTAAAAATAATTTATTTTATTTTACAGCCATTATAGGTGCGTACACACTTTGCAATACGCTCCAGGAGCAATATCGCATAGTGTTTCCCGGCCCGGTCACTAGACATTTTTATTTTAAAGGTGTATATAATGATATGTTTTATGGTTTAAACATATGTATTTATGTTTTTTTTTCATTATGTGTTTTTCAGAATGATGGAACACCACAAGGAATTCTTGACTTTATTAATTGACTTGTACCAGGCCAACGAGTGCCTCTGGAGGGTCAAATCCAGGGATTACTCCAACAGGCAAAAGAAGGTTTGGGCACTCCAACAACCTGTCGACTACAGCAAAGCACTGAACTGAGATGCCGACATACCATGGGTCAAGAAGAAGATCCAAAATCTGCGGACCATCTTTTTAAAAGTATGTGACTTTTAGTATACATTGTATTAACTAAAACAATATTTAGTCAGTGAGTGCCCAATTTAGGAATACTGTCTCTCTTTGGGTTTTCTGTATGTACATAGATTACTCCAGGGGCACCTTCCAAACTATAATAAGCAAAAAGAACATGAAACAATAACTAGGAAAGAACTAAACCAAATTATATTGTCTGTGCAACTCCTACAATCTTCCATGTAGGTTTTGATAAAGGTAAAGCAGGCATTCCCAACCACGGTCCTCAAGGCACACTAAAGGGCCCTACAGACACGGCGATACGCCGCCGAGCTGCCCGACCGCCGATACGGCAGATGGGCGACCCGGCGGCGGGGGGGGCAGTGACGGGGGGAGTGAAGTTTCTTCACTCCCCACGTCACACGAGATTGTCCATATTGACCTGCATACACAGCCGACGGGGCACCAACGATGAACGAGCGCTGGGCCGCGCATCGTTCATTGCTGGTGCCTCCACACTCAAAGATATGAACGGTATCTCGTTCATTAATGAACGAGATCATTCATATCTTTGAGTATTATCGCCCAGTGTGTAGGGCCTATAACAGTGCAGGTTTTAGTAGTGATGAGCGGATTCGGTTTTACTCGGTTCTCAAAATGGCATCTTATTGGCTCACGGATGTCACGTATTTTGGATAGCCAATAAGATGCCGTATTGAGAACCGAGTAAAACCGAATCCGCTCATCACTAGGTTTTAGTGATATCCAGGCTTCAGCACAGGTGACTTAATTAGTAGCTCAGTTATTTTGATTTAACCATCTGTGCTGCAGCCTGGATATCACTAAAACCTGCACTGTTGGTGTGCCTTGAGGACCGTGGTTAGGAATGCCTGTGGTAAAGGTTTAATAATGGTAAAGGGTGTAGCTCTCTTGACAGCTTGGGTGTGTCACTGTCTAGTTACTGAAATTAGAAAAGGTTAAATACAGCTGTTCTTAAGACACACAGCTTTCCAGCAAGAGCTTACGTTTTCACCCAAGACTCTTTGCAAGTAAACTGATTTTTGTCAAACTAGAAGCTTTTACCAAGGTGCATTGCATTGAAGTTTGGAGTGTTTTAAGTGTGTGCATTATAATCATAAGGGAAAAAAGGCCAAGAGTTCTATTTGAATGTACAATAACATTAATATTATTGGTGTTTTGCCTTTTAAGTATTACTTTAAATACTGTATGTTTTAATATTGCATTTGATGTCTTGTAAACTAATAGACATTAATATACATAATAATAGAGTGCATGATTATTCTGATAATGTATTAGAATTTAATAATGTATTAGATTTAATATTTTATTATATTTTGATAAACTAGTTTTAGTTAACTTATTAGTCACAATACTTTTGCAATGTTACATTAAAGGTGCATACACATTGAGCGCTTTCCCCCCCTGCCCAGCGATGTCAGCAGGGGTGAACGGCTTTCCATAGCAGGACGTTGGGGCATAGACACTGGGCAGTTTTGAGCTGAAAGCAGCTGAAAACACCAAAAGTAAGCTGCATTCAGCTCAAAATCACCCAGTGTGTATGGGCCTTAAGTCTGTAAATGTATTATCTAATCAGCTTAAGCACTAGTGGGGAATTCAATTGCCGGCCGAATCAATGTGGCAATAGCCGCACTTTATGGCAGCCTGATCTTGCACAAAAATATTTGATACCCCATAGGGTGGCGAGCAATTTTGTGAAAAGTCAATAGCAATTCACACCCTTCACCTGCAATTAAATTCCTTCTAGAGACCTTATTCATAGTTGCACTTAAACGCAAATTGTTGCTAATTTTTGGCAACAACTTAGTTCTTTTTTTTTTTTTATAGTGTACGTGTCTATTTTTTTTTTTCCCAAGCAACTTGTGCTTGCCACTTTCTATGCCTAGGGCATAGTGTTAAAGGTTGGAGAGGGCATTTAGACAAGGCCAAAGTACAGTAAGGGCATATTGTGGGAGTGTTGACATGAATTGTGGCTAAGATTGTTAGCAAGAGGTGTATATATGGCTTATGTCTGATTGGAGAGACATGACTTGTAAGTACACAAACCCTGGTGAAGTTGGGAGCTGATGATGATCATGTCCGTAGGCAGCCTCTGATTCTTCAAATGCGTATAAGCCTCGCCTATTTATGCAAATTAAGTAAAAGTGTTGCAACTGTGATTTAAAAACAGATTTACAATGTACTGAATGTAGTATACTGTGTGTATATATGTGCATAAATATATACAGTAATGTAATCTTGCTTTTAACCCCTTCAGTGGTTTAACCGGAAATCTTCTGGGCATATTACGGACTGATTCCCCAGAGACAGCCGTGCAGCGTGCATGGTGCCCAGGAATCAGTTTACTTCATTATGGAGTTTATCCAACCCAGCGCACTCCTGTTGCTAGGGGGGCGGGCTTAGCAGTAAAATGGCTTATGCTGATTCCCGGGAGCTGCAAGGCGGCCTGGAATCAGCGCTGGGGCTGGCAATCCCCGCAGGCGATCGTCAGACGATTACCTCGCCCTGCCCCATCAGTGGCCCCTACCTTCCCCCCCAGCTCCCACTTCAATTTAAAAACAGACCCCCAGGGTGTGTATTTATATGGAAAACTTGCAACTGAAGAGATTACATCAGTCTTTGATCACATGATTTTTGAGTGGGGAAAATGGATAATATGTTTTAGTGTTGTCTGTTAAGTAAAAAAATAAGATTTTACTCACCGGTAAATCTATTTCTCGTAGTCCGTAGTGGATGCTGGGAACTCCGTAAGGACCATGGGGAATAGATGGGCTCCGCAGGAGACTGGGCACTCTAAAAGAAAGATTGGGTACTATCTGGTGTGCACTGGCTCCTCCCACTATGACCCTCCTCCAGACCTCAGTTAGGATACTGTGCCCGGAAGAGCTGACACAATAAGGAAGGATTTTGAATCCCGGGTAAGACTCATACCAGCCACACCAATCACACCGTATAACTCGTGAAACTACACCCAGTTAACAGTATGAAATATAACTGAGCCTCTCAACAGATGGCTCAACAATAACCCTTAGCTAGGCAATAACTACATACAAGTATTGCAGACAATCCGCACTTGGGATGGGCGCCCAGCATCCACTACGGACTACGAGAAATAGATTTACCGGTGAGTAAAATCTTATTTTCTCTGACGTCCTAGTGGATGCTGGGAACTCCGTAAGGACCATGGGGATTATACCAAAGCTCCCAAACGGGCGGGAGAGTGCGGATGACTCTGCAGCACCGAATGAGAGAACTCAAGGTCCTCCTCAGCCAGGGTATCAATTTTGTAGAATTTAGCAAACGTGTTTGCCCCTGACCAAGTTGCAGCACGGCAAAATTGTAAAGCCGAGACCCCTCGGGCAGCCGCCCAAGATAAGCCCACTTTCCTCGTGGAATGGGCTTTTACTGATTTAGGATGCGGCAATCCAGCCGCAGAATGCTCCAGCTGAATTGTGCTACAAATTCAGCGAGCAATAGTCTGCTTAGAAGCAGGAGCACCTATTTTGTTGGGTGCCTACAGGATAAAAAGCGAGTCAGTTTTCCTGACTCCAGCCGTCCTGGAAATATAAATTTTTAAGGCCCTGACTACGTCCAGTAACTTGGAATCTTCCAAGTCCCTAGTAGCCGCAGGCACTACAATAGGTTGGTTCAAGTGAAAAGCTGATACCACCTTAGGGAGAAACTGGGGACGAGTCCTCAATTCTGCCCTATCCATATGGAAAATCAGATAAGGGCTTTTACATGACAAAGCCGCCAATTCTGACACACGCCTGGCCGAAGCCAAGGCCAATAACATGACCACTTTCCACGTGAGATATTTCAAATCCACAGTTTTAAGTGGCTCAAACCAATGTGATTTTAAGAAACTCAACACCACGTTGAGATCCCAAGGTGCCACAGGAGGCACAAAAGGGGGCTGAATATGTAGCACTCCCTTTACAAATGTCTGAACTCCAGGCAGTGAAGCCAGTTCTTTCTGGAAGAAAATCGACAGAGCCGAAATCTGGACCTTAATGGAACCCAATTTTAGGCCCATAGTTACCCCTGACTGTAGGAAGTGCAGAAAATGACCCAGCTGAAATTCCTCTGTTGGGGCCTTCCTGGCCTCACACCACGCAACATATTTTCGCCAAATACGGTGATAATGGTTTGCGGTTACTTCTTTCCTGGCTTTTATCAGCGTAGGAATGACTTCTTCCGGAATGCCCTTTTCCTTTAGGATCCGGAATTCAACCTCCATGCCGTCAAACGCAGCCACGGTAAGTCTTGGAACAGACAGGGCCCCTGCTGTAGCAGATCCTGTCTGAGCGGTCATGGGTCCTCTGATATCATTTCTTAAAGTTCTGGGTACCAAGCTCTTCTTGGCCCATCCGGAACCACGAGTATCGTTCTTACTCCTCGTTTTCTTATTTTTCTCAGTACCTTTGGTATGAGAGGCAGAGGAGGGAATACATAAACCGACTGGTACACCCACGGTGTCACTAGAGCGTCCACAGCTATTGCCTGAGGGTCCCTTGACCTGGCGCAATATCTAGTTTTTTGTTTAGGCGGGACGCCATCATGTCCACCTGTGGCCTTTCCCAACGGTTTACCAACAGTTGGAAGACTTCTGGATGAAGTCCCCACTCTCCAGGGTGTAGGTCGTGTCTGCTGAGGAAGTCTGCTTCCCAGTTGTCCACTCCCGGAATGAACACTGCTGACAGTGCTAAGACGTGATTTTCCGCCCATCGGAGAATCCTTGTGGCTTCTGCCATCGCCATCCTGCTTCTTGTGCCGCCCTGTCGGTTTACATGGGCGACTGCCGTGATGTTGTCTGATTGGATCAGTACCGGCTGGTTTTGAAGCAGAGGCCTTGCCAGACTTAGGGCATTGTAAATGGCCCTCAGTTCCAGAATATTTATGTGTAGGGACGACTCCTGACTTGACCAAAGTCCTTGGAAATTTCTTCCCTGTGTGACTGCCCCCCAGCCTCGAAGGCTGGCATCCGTGGTTACCAGGACCCAGTCCTGTATGCCGAATCTGCGGCCCTCTTGAAGATGAGCACTCTGCAGCCACCACAGTAGAGATACCCTGGTCCTTGGAGACAGGGTTATCAGCCGATGCATCTGAAGATGCGATCCCGACCACTTGTCCAAGAGGTCCCACTGAAAGGTTCTTGCATGGAACCTGCCGAATAGAATTTTGCTTCGTAAGAAGCTACCATTTTTCCCAGGACTCGTGTGCAGTGATGCACCGATACCTGTTTTGGTTTCAGGAGGTCTCTGACTAGAGATGACAGCTCCTTGGCTTTCTCCTGCGGGAGAAACACTTTTTTCTGTTCTGTGTCCAGAACCATCCCCAGGAACAGTAGGCGTGTGGTAGGAACCAGCTGTGACTTTGGAATGTATAGAATCCATCCGTGCTGTTGTAGCACTTCCCGAGATAGTGCTACTCCGACCAACAACTGCTCCTTGGACCTCGCCTTTGTAAGGAGATCGTCCAAGTACGGGATAATTAAAACTCCCTTTTTTCGAAGGAGTATCATCATTTCTGCCATTACCTTGGTAAAGACCCTCGGTGCCGTGGACAGTCCAAATGGCAGTGTTTTGAATTGGTAATGGCAATCCTGTACCACAAATCTGAGGTACTCCTGGTGAGGATGGTAAATGGGGACAAGTAGGTAAGCATCCTTGATGTCCAGGGATACCATGTAATCCCCCTCCTCCAGGCTTGCAATAACCGCCCTGAGCGATTCCATCTTGAACTTGAATTTTTTTATGTATGTGTTCCAGGATTTCAAATTTAAAATGGGTCTCACCGAACCGTCCGGTTTCGGTACCACAAACAGTGTGGAATAGTAACCCCGTCCTTGTTGAAGTAGGGGCACCTTGACTATCACCTGCTGGGAATACAGCTTGTGAATTGCCTCTAGCACAGCCTCCCTGCCTGAGGGAGTTGTCGGCAAGGCAGATTTGAGGAAACGGCGGGGGGGAGACGCCTCGAATTCCAGCTTGTACCCCTGAGATACTACTTGAAGGATCCAGGGATCCACCTGTGAGCGAGCCTACTGATCGCTGAAATTTTTGAGGCGGCCCCCCACCATACCTGGCTACGCCTGTGGAGCCCCCGCGTCATGCGGTGGACTCAGAGGAAGCGGGGGAAGAATTTTGATTCTGGGAACTGGCTGACTGGTGCAGCTTTTTCCCTCTTCCCTCGTCTCTGTGCAGAAAGGAAGCGCCTTTGACCCGCTTGCTTTTCTGAAGCCGAAAGGACTGTATCTGATAATACAGTGCTTTCTTAGGCTGTGAGGAAACCTGAGGTAAAAAATTTTCTTCCCAGCTGTTGCTGTGGATACGAGGTCCCAGAGACCATCCCCAAACAATTCCTCACCCTTATAAGGCTCTATGGGGTATATTTACTAAGGTCCCGATTTTGACCGAGATGCCGTTTTTTCATCAAAGTGTCATCTCGGTAATTTACTAAGCAATAATCACGGCAGAGATGAGGGCATTCGTAATTTTTTGGAAGTCCAACAAAAAAAATACGAATGAATACACCATCGGTCAAAACGCGGCTGTTTAAGTATGAATCTCGGTAATTTACTAAGAAGTGCAAAGCAAAAAAAAAAACAAACACTGGCGTGAAAAATTACAACTCGTAAAAAAGTGCTAAAAAAAAAACAGACCTGCTTTTTTAATCCGTGATTGTATAGGCATGCAGGAATCCATGAGATCCGTGCATGTATATCAGTGGGAAGGGGTGGGAAAGTGGTTATTTTCTTAAAAAAAATTGCGTGGGGTCCCCTCTCCTAAGCATAACCAGCCTCGGGCTCTTTGAGCCGATCCTGGTTGCAGAAATATGGGGAAAAAATTGACAGGGGTTCCCCCATATTTAAGCAACCAGCATCGGGCTCTGCGCCTGGTCCTGGTTCCAAAAATACGGGGGACAAAAAGAGTAGGGGTCCCCCGTATTTCTAAAACCAGCACCGGGCTCCACTAGCTGGACAGATAATGCCACAGCCGGGGGTCACTTTTATATAGTGCCCTGCAGCCGTGGCATCAAAAATCCAACTAGTCACCCCTGGCCGGGGTACCCTGGGGGAGTGGGGACCCCTTCAATCAAGGGGTCCCCCCCCCCAGCCACCCAAGGGCCAGGGGTGAAGCCCGAGGCTGTCCCCCCCATCCAATTGGCTGCGGATGGGGGGCTGATAGCCTTTTGTGAAAATGAAAAGATATTGTTTTTAGTAGCAGTACTACAAGGCCCAGCAAGCCTCCCCCGCATGCTGGTACTTGGAGAACCACAAGTACCAGCATGCGACGGAAAAACGGGCCCGCTGGTACCTGTAGTACTACTACTAAAAAAATACCCAAAAAAAAGACAAGACACACACACCTTGAAAGTAAAGATTTATTACATACATCCACACAAACATACATACATACTTACCTTATGTTCACACGAGGGTCGGTCCTCTTCTCCAGTAGAATCCATGGGGTACCTGTTGAATAAATTCTACTCACCAGATCCAGGGTCCCAGGCTCCTCGTAGCATCCATTTGTAATCCACGTACTTGAATAAAATAAAAAAACGGAGAGCCGAGCCACGCACTGAAAGGGGACCCATGTTTGCACATGGGCCCCCTTTCCCCGAATGCCAGAAACCCACTCTGACTGATGTCTAAGTGGGTTTCTTCAGCCAATCAGGGAGCGCCACGTTGTAGCACCCTCCTGATCGGCTGTGTGCTCCTGTACTGTCTGACAGGCGGCACACAGCAGTGTTACAATGTAGCGCCTATGCGCTCCATTGTAACCAATGGTGGGAACTTTCTGCTCAGCGGTCAACCGCAGGCACTAACTGATTTGCCGGCTGTCTCATGTCGTCAACAGTTTTTTGCAAAGTGCTGACACTGTCACGTAATTCCTTCCATACTACCATCCAGTCAGGTGTCGACTCCCTAGGGGGTGACATCACTATTACAGGCAATTGCTCCGCCTCCACATCATTTTCCTCCTCATACATGTCGACACAATCGTACCGACACACAGCACACACACAGGGAATGCTCTGACAGAAGACAGGACCCCACGAGCCCTTTGGGGAGACAGAGGGAGAGTTTGCCAGCACACACCAGAGCGCTATATATATGCAGGGATAACCTTATATAAGTGTTTCTCCCTTCTATAGCTGCTGTATATGTATTTTCTGCCAATTAGTGCCCCCCCTCTCTTGTTTTACCCTGATTCTGTAGCAGGACTGCAGGGGAGAGTCAGGGAGCCGTCCTTCCAGCGGAGCTGTGAGGGAAAATGGCGCTTGTGTGCTGAGGAGATAGGCTACGCCCCCTTTTCGGCAGCCTTTTCTCCCGCTTTTTTTAGGAAAACTGTCAGGGGTTAAATGCATCCATATAGCCCAGGAGCTATATGTGATGCATTTCTTTAGCCATATAAGGTTTAAAACATGTTTTATTGCGTCTCAGGGCGCTCCCCCCCAGCGCCCTGCACCCTCAGTGACCGGAGTGTGAAGTGTGCTGAGAGCAATGGCGCACAGCTGCAGTGCTGTGCGCTACCTTATTGAAGACAGGAACGTCTTCTGCTGCCGATTTTTCCGGACCTCTTCGCTCTTCTGGCTCTGTAAGGGGGCCGGCGGCGCGGCTCCGGGACCCATCCAGGCTGAACCTGTGATCGTCCCTCTGGAGCTAATGTCCAGTAGCCAAGAAGCCCAATCCACTCTGCATGCAGGTGAGTTCGCTTCTTCTCCCCTTAGTCCCACGATGCAGTGAGCCTGTTGCCAGCAGGTCTCACTGAAAATAAAAAAAAACTATTTAAAACTTTTACTCTAAGCAGCTCTGGAGAGCTACCTAGCATGCACCCTTCTCGGCCGGGCACAAAAATCTAACTGAGGCTTGGAGGAGGGTCATAGGGGGAGGAGCCAGTGCACATCAGCTAGTCAGAAAGCTTTTACTTTTGTGCCCAGTCTCCTGCGGAGCCGCTATTCCCCATGGTCCTTACGGAGTTCCCAGCATCCACTAGGACGTCAGAGAAAACACGAATGACATCGACATCGGAACAAATGAAAAATCCGAATACGGCAGCTTAGTAAATTAGGCGTAGTAAATTCAAAAAGTTGCAGTTTTACACTTTCGATGTCATTCGTGATTGAACTTTGACCTTTTTCCGAAAATTAAGAATGTTAGTAAATATACCCCTATGTGCCTTTTAAAGTCAGCATCACCTGTCCAGTGTCGGGTCTCTAATACCCTCCTGACAGAATGGACATTGCATTAATTCTGGATGCCAGCCGGCAAAATATCCCTCTGTGCATCCCTCATATATAAGACGACGTCTTATGTTCGCAAAATAGTATCCCTGTTTGACAGGGTTACAGACCACGCTGCAGCAGCACTATCTGCAGGTCTCAGTCTAGTACCTGAGTGTGTAAATACAGACTTCAGGATAGCCTCCGGCTTTTTATCAGCAGGTACCTTCAAAGTGGCCGTATCCTAAGACGGCAGTGCCACCTTTTTTGACAAACGTGTGAGCGCCTTATCCACCCTAGGGGATATCTCCCAGCGTAACTTATCCTCTGGCGGGAAAGGGTACGCCATCAGTAACTTTTTAGAAATTACCAGTTTCTTATCGGGGGAACCCACGCTTTTTCACACTTCATTCACTCATTTGATGGGGGAACAAAACACTGCCTGCTTTTTCTCCCCAAACATAAAACCCTTTTTTAGTGGTACTTGGGTTAATGTCAGAAATGTGTAACACATTTTTTATTGCCGGGATCATGTAACGGATGTTCCTAGTGGATTGTGTATTTGTCTCAACCTCGTCGACACTGGAGTCAGACTCCGTGTCGACATCTGTGTCTGCCATCTGAGGGAGCGGGCGTTTTTGAGCCCCTGATGGCCTTTGAGATGCCTGGGCAGGCGCGGGCTGAGAAGCCGGCTGTCCCATAGCTGTTACGTCATCCAGCCTTATATGTAAGGAGTTGACACTGTCGGTTTATACCTTCCACCTATCCATCCACTCTGGTGTCGGCCCCACAGGGGGCGACATCACATTTATCGGCATCTGCTCTGCCATCACATAAGCCTCCTCATCAAACGTGTCGACACAGCCGTACCGACACACCGCACACACACACAGGGAATGCTCTGACTGAGGACAGGACCCCACACAGCCCTTTGGGGAGACAGAGAGAGAGTATGCCAGCACACACCAGAGCGCTATATAATTTTGGGATTAACACTATATTGAGTGAATTTTTCCCAATAGCTGCTTGTATATACAATATTGCGCCTAAATTTTGTGCCCCCCCTCTCTTTTTAACCCTTTGAGCCTGAAAACTACAGGGGAGAGCCTGGGGAGCTGTCTTCCAGCTGCACTGTGAAGAGAAAATGGCGCCAGTGTGCTGAGGGAGATAGCCCCGCCCCTTTTTCAACTGACTTTCTCCCGCTTTTTCTGGAATACTGGCAGGGGTAATTTTACATCTATATAGCCTCTAGGACTATATATGATGTAGATTTGCCAGCCAAGGTGTCATATATTGCCCTCAGGGCGCCCCCCCCAGCGCCCTGCACCCTCAGTGACCGGAGTGTGAAGTCAGGAGCGGTCCTTGGTGCGGGCAAGCAGTGCCTTTGCCCGGGGCGCTGCGGCCTGGGGGCGCGGCCGCAGTCACCCCGCAGGCACCGCCGCCTGCCCGCACTCCGCTCCCCGCTCCACGGCTGCAGCAGACGCCGTGGGCTGTGTGGGCGTCCGCTGCAGCCGGCTCCAGGCACAGACACTAGAGGTCGTTATTGACCTCTAGTGTCTGTGCGGCGCTATGGGAGAGACGTCATTGACGTCTCTCCCATAGAGAGGAGCGGGCGGCCAGACTGACGGAGCAGCAGTAGCAGCAGCAGAAGAAGCAGGAGCGGGGCAGTGGTAAGTATTGTTTTTATTATTTTGTGTGTGTGTGTGTTTGTAAGCGGGGGGCACAGCGACAGGGGGCACATAAAGAGGGGGCACAACAACTGGGGGCAAATAAAGAGGAGGCACAAATACTGGGGGTACATAAAGAGGGGGCACAACTACAGGGGGCAAATAAAGAGGGGGCACAACAACTGGGGGCAAATAAAGAGGAGGCACAAATACTGGGGGTACATAAAGAGGGGGCACAACTGCAGGGGGCAAATAAAGAGGGGGCACAACAACTGGGGGCAAATAAAGAGGAGGCACAAATACTGGGGGCACATAAAGAGGGGCCAAAAATACTGGGAGCAAATAAAGAGGGGGCACAACTACTGGGGGCATATCTACAGGGGCAAATCAACTGGGGGGCACAGCTACTGTGAGCATAACTGGCCACGCCCCTCCCCTATGAAGCCACGCCCCCGCACACTGTTTTGCCACGGGGGGGGGGGGGGCGCGCCAGTGGTAACTCTCGCACTGGGCGCCACAAGGAGTAGAACCGGCCCTGTGTGAAGTGTGCATGAGGAGCAATGGCGCACAGCTGCAGTGCTGTGCGCTACCTTGGTGAAGACCGAAGTCTTCTGCCGCCGATTTTCCGGACCTCTTCTTGCTTCTGGCTCTGTAAGGGGGACGGCGGCGCGGCTCCGGGAACGAACACCAAGGCCAGTTCCATGCGGTCGATCCCTCTGGAGCTAATGGTGTCCAGTAGCCTAAGAAGCCCAAGCTAGCTGCAAGCAGGTAGGTTCGCTTCTTCTCCCCTTAGTCCCTCGATGCAGTGAGCCTGTTGCCAGCAGGTCTCACTGTAAAATAAAAAACCTAAAATAAACTTTCTTTCTAGGAGCTCAGGAGAGCCCCTAGTGTGCATCCAGCTCGGCCGGGCACAGAAATCTAACTGAGGTCTGGAGGAGGGTCATAGTGGGAGGAGCCAGTGCACACCAGATAGTACCTAATCTTTCTTTTAGAGTGCCCAGTCTCCGGCGGAGCCCGTCTATTCCCCATGGTCCTTACGGAGTTCCCAGCATCCACTAGGACGTCAGAGAAAAAAAAAATTACAGTTGCATCTTAGCTTAGCTTCTCAGATGCTCCAATGTAATTATTACTTATTATTGGTACTTTCCTTCCATTTACTGTAATATGCACGCATTGTGTACTACCATCCAGTGGCGTAACTACTGCCCCCGCAGTCCTCGCGGTGGCTTGGGGGCGAGGGGCTGCGGGGGCGCCACTGACTTAGAACAGATTGACATGCGGACGAGCGTCCGCATGTCAATCTGCGGTCTCCTCTCCTTCCCTGCTGTGTTGGAGGGACACGGAGCGCACATCGCGCGTCTCTCCTGTGTCCCTCCCTGGCTCTCCCCCGGCCGGTCTAAGGAAGTGCCGTTCGTGAGCTCTGATTGGCTCACGAACCGGCACTTCCTTTATTAGACCAGCGGGGGAGAGCCAGGGAGGGACACAGGAGAGACGCGCGATGTGCGCTCTGTGTCCCTCCAACACACGGGATGGGGGGCGGGGGAGCAGGCACTGGGGGCATATACCTGGCACTGTGGGGGGAAGATCTGGCACTTGGGGCATATACCTGGCACTGTGGGGGGCAGATCTGGCACTGGAGGCATATACCTGGCACTGTGGGGGGCAGATCTGGCACTGGGGGCATATACCTGGCACTGTGGGGGGAAGATCTGGCACTGGGGGCATATACCTGGCACTGTGGGGGCAGATCTGGCACTGGGGGCATATACCTGGCACTGTGGGCATATACCTGGCACTGTGGGGGGGAAGATCTGGCACTGGGGGCATATACCTGCCACTGTGGGGGGAAGATCTGGCACTGGGGGCATATACCTGGCACTGTGGGGGCAGATCTGGCACTGGGGGCATATACCTGGCACTGTGGGGGCAGATCTGGCACTGGGGGCATATACCTGGCACTGTGGGGGGAAGATCTGGCACTGGAGGCATATACCTGGCACTGTGGGGGAATATCTGGCACTGGGGGCATATACCTGGCACTGTGGGGGAATATTTGGCACTGGGGGGAGCAGGCACTGTGGGGGCATATGTGGCACTGTGGGGGAATATTTGGCACTGGGGGGAGCAGGCACTGAGGGGGCATATGTGGCACTGGGGGGGGGGTATATGTGGCACTGGGGGCATGTACCTGGCACTGTGGGGGAATATCTGGCACTAGGGGCATATACCTCGCACTGTGGGGGAATATCTGGCACTGGGGGCATATGTGGCACTGGGAGCATGGCCCTAGCAACAAGCACTACCCCCTAGCAACGAGCATGACACCCAGTGCATGAAACCCCTGGCAACGAGCATGACACCCTGAGCATGAAAACCCCTGGCACCGTGCATGGAACCAAGAGCATGAAACCCCTGGCAACGAGCAGGTAATTTAAAAGTAATTAGAAGCCTTACTGTAGAACTTAATGTGTAATGGGCATTACGGTGTGTGGCATAATGTATCACGGACATTGCGGTGTGTGTCATAATGTATCAGGCATTACGGTGTGTTGTATACTATATCACGGGCATTGTGGTATGTGGTATAATGTCTCAGGATCATTGCGGTGTGTGTCATACTGTGTCACAGACATTGTATGTGCTATAATGTATCAGGGGCATTGCAGTGTGTAGCATAATGTATAACGGGCATTGCGATTCCTGTCATAATGTGTCACAGGCATTACGGTGTGGGGCATTACAGTGTGTGCATATTGTGTCATGTGCATTATTGTGTGTGGAATAATGTCTAAGGGCCATTGCAGTATGTGGAATAATGTATACTGGGCATTACTATAAGGAGGAAAAATGACAAATAATGTAAGGGGCATGAATCAGGATTATTTTTCTTTCCTGTGGTGGCCAACGTCTGGGCGTGCAGGTTGCAAAACTGGGGTATAAGGTAGTCTTTTCCTGCAATGCCACGCCCTCCACGCAAAGCCACGCCCATTTTGACAAAGCCACACCCTTTTTGCCGACGCGCGCCTGCGGCGCGCCCATTTTTCTACCTTTGCTAGTGCCAATTACGGGTGGTATGGGGAAGGGGGGGGGGGGGGGCGCCGAAGGATTTTTTGGCTTGGGGGAGAAAAATTTCTAGTTACGCCACTGCTACCATCTTTACAATCTTTTGTTCTCATTGTACAGCTACACCTACTATTGTATTCCAGGTAGTTCTGCTATTATTAATTGCATAAGTAGAGAGGAGAGTTTGCTATTGTACCTATACAGAGCTGGTTGGCGCTTCGTGAATGTGGCTTTTTACTCCAGCCACATTTTGCAATTATATTGTGTCACATGGTAATGTCTTAGACATATAGTGGACACTATGTAACGCATTTTATTATTTTGTTTGTCCTTGTGTTTGAAGTATTATTTACTAAATGCCTATGCCCCAAGAGCAGGGGCGCCAGATTGTTTTGTGGATGGGGGAGGGGGGCGTGTACAAAATAAAATACATTTTTGCGCTCCCGCAATGATTACTCCACTCCATCCCCCGATGCATCGGTGAGTGCTCTCCCTCCCCAGTGCCTCTGACATGTTTTGGGGAAGGGGGGGGGGGCGCATGCTGACACAAACCTCCCCCCCCCTTACCCCATCCCCCCCCACCCCCTCCATTCTAATGCCTCTGCCCAAGAGTATAGTGAATGCCAATTATTATCCACAAACTGTACTTTTGTGACCTGGAGTGGACAGAGATATTTTGTAATGTTCTTATTTTTCCAGGACATTTTCAAAATGGTGTAACTCCTAAAAGGTCTCCAATGCAATTTTACCAAGTTTCCCTGATTTCTTTGCCTTTGGGACAGCAGTGACACCAAGGCGCACTACAACAGATGACACTGGTGGACTCCTAGAAGGTGCTGATGCCTCCACTACACAAGGCCCCAAGTTGGGCCTTATCAAACTATTTGTTAGAGTACTATATAAGGATTTGGAAGCCTTCAAATACCTTCAAGACTTCTTCCCTAAGCTGTCTGAGGCAAAGGTCAAAACCGATGTTTTTGTGGGACCACAGACTAGGAATATCCTGCAATGCAGGGAATTCCCAAAGATGTTTGCTCAGAAAGAGGAAGTTGCTTGGATCAGCTTTATTGCAGTGGTTGAAAACTATGGGGGTCATTCCGACCCGATCGCAGCGTGCTTTAGTTCACACAGCTGCGATCAGTTCACTACTGCGCACGCGCGGGGGCCGTAATGCGGTCACCGCTGCGACCGCCTTCTTCGTAGTCAGCGTTGCTGCCCGGCGATGGCCACGACGTGCGTGTGCATTACGGCCCCCGCGCGTCGTGGCCGTTGCCGGGCAGCAACGCTGACTACGAAGAAAGCGGTCGTAGCGGTGACCGCAAGAAGATTGACTGCAGGAAGGCGTTCCGGAGCGGCAACTCATCATTTGGAGCCGTTTTCGGGGAGTGGTAAGGAAAACGCAGGCGTGTCCAGGTGAACAGAGGGCGGATGTCTGATGTCAAAGCCGTGCCCATCATCGCTGGATCCGTCGCACAGGGTAAGTATGTCCAGGGCTGGTCTTGTTTTGCAGGAAACTTTTTTTAGTATAGCAGGGCTGCACAAGCATTCGCAGCCCTGCTATGCTAAAATACACTCCCCTATAGGCAGAGTATAGTTGATCGCTTGGGCTGCAAAAAGCAGCTTCGTGCGATCAATTCGGTATGAGGGCCTATGTGCTGTTGGATGAGACTTTGTTGAAGAACTTTGGCACACTAGGGGGCAGGATGTCCTCAAAGTCCTTATCTTGAGAAATTCAAGGATAACATGGGAGCGTACTCGGAGGAACTAGGCAAGCACTTCCAGGAGTTTGAACGCCACTACCAAGGACAGTATAACGAAAACATGATTTAGAGACTACATCTGGGGGCTGATTCATGAAAGTGATGTACTATATGATCGTAAACCTCGAAAAGCTATTCACTTCTAATTCTTTTGTTGTCATATTTCTGCGACTTTTATATGTTAATTTTAATACATACAATGATTTTTCTTGTCCACATTGTGTAAAGGAAAATGCTAATTCGCCCTTCTCTCATATGAAATAAGTACATTTCAAAGTATAAAATGTCCTGGTCACAAATGCAAAGTTTGAGGGGAATAAATACCATTTCCTCTTCTTTTGAGCCATAAGCAATTAAGAAACACAAACTACCCATGGGCAGAAATGTTGTTAAATAGTAGGGAGAATCTTAGCACACAGCAGTATTGATAAAAAATAAAATAAAAAAAAACCAAATACAGAGAAGGGGCTCAAAGTTTGTTTGTTTGTTTTTTACGAAATTTTACCTGATGTGCACCTGAAGCCTAAAGTAAAGTGAGAGATTAGGGAGGTTAATCATTAACGGAGGCATTGATGTAGGAAGAAAGCTTTGGGTTATTATAGCACTGGGCTGATATGTCTATAGGTTTCAAGCTCTATAGCAGGAACAGGCCCAACATCAAAGGTTTATCAGTACTTGCAAGCCTTCTGCTGCATTACTGATCCGAGCTGCGTCAGTATCGTATTTTCCTCGAAAACATTGGCCAACTGCATGACCCATGGGGTCGAATGAGCCGGTTGCCGCAGTTGCCACCTAAAGGCCAGGAAATCTCCATCCTCTGAGATCCTGGCCTCGTCCGTTCCCTACAACAAAGTTGTCTACCCCTTTATTAGAGTGTCAGGCTGTCAGCAACTCTGAGGAATGCAGCCAATGTGCGTTGCTTCCCCCAGGCTCTGGAGGCAAGGCTGCCTGGCTGCTTATATAGCAGGATTTCTTAAAACATGTAGGAAAACAATATATGCAATGTTATAAAATGCTATCGAGCAACGCTGCAAGGAGGGGTGTCCCTCTAGAACAGTGATTTTCAACCTTTTAAATCTGCGGCACACCGAACAAGATTTGAAAATTGCCAAAGCATCAGTACCCCACACACGGGGAAATAAAACAAACATACAGTATATTGGTTCCCAAGGGGAAAAATACACATACATTGAGGGTAATTCAGATCTGATCGCTGGGCTGCTAATTTTGCTGTCCTACAATCAGATAGTCGCCGCCTCCAGGGGGAGTGTAAATTTGCCATGCCGAGGTGCGAAAATCCACTTTGTGCAGTCTGTGCGCCAGCAAGGACTTACTCCTCCAGTGAGATGAGAACAGGCTGATCAAGGGCCGGAGCTGACGTCAGACACCCTCCCTGAAAACGATTGGGCACGCCTGAGTTGTTCCGGATACTCCCTCTTCCTGTCAATCACCTTGTGAACACCTGTGTGATCGGATTTTCTGCTGCGGGGTACACTGGGCTCCACAAGGATAGACATTGGGGTGTAGAGTAGGATCTTGACCTGAAGCACCAACAGGCTCAAAAGCTTTGACCTTCTTCCCAAGATGCATAGCGCCGCCTCCTATATCACCCCGCCTCCATGCACAGGAGCTCAGTTTGTAGTTGGTGCTTGCAGTGCAAGCATGTAACAGGAAGAGCTGCTCACAGCAGCTCTAGAAAAAGCTTTTTCTGAGGAAAAAAGAAGACTACAAGGGCTGCAGCAGAGGCACAGATTGTGCTGGATGTCAGTAGACATTGCCTGCTGCAGCTCCATCTCTCCCCCAGCGGCGCTGTACACTCCCGTGCCCTGGTTGACGGGTACCTACAGCAAGAGGCTCCGGTTTTCTTCCAAGTTAGTCACACACGGCTGGGGCTCTCCGGGATCGCGTGGCCGCGCTTCGGGAGGTGGTAAGTGGGTCCCGCTTGCGGGACCCGGTCTTTATCGTGATCCGGCACGTTCAGTGGGAGGCGGGCCGCGCGCGCTGGCGGTGGACACTGTGGCAGTACAGGCGATCCCACTAGATCACCAGGGCATGGGACAGGTCAGGTTTTCTCTATAAACCGTTTTATTAGAGCCCGCAGTACCCGGTGGATTTGCCAGCAGGGGGATAGAGCTTGGACCTGAAGCCCCTCCCCCAGCCCCAGGGCGCCATTTTCTGCAAATGTTCCCGCCCTGGAGCTGCATATCTGTCTCTCCCTCACTCCCTGGCAGTGTCTGCGGCGCCATTATCCCTCAGCTCACTGTTCCTGGGAATGCTTGGGCAAATCCTCCTATGTAAAGCCGCCTGGTTGTCAGCAGTACAATACCTCTAGCTGTGACTTTACAGGACACTTAAGTATTCTACCGGCCTTTTTTTAGTCAGTATTAGTTAAGAAAGAGTGCACTTAGTACTGTGTAGTGTTATATCTATTGTTATATAGCTGTGTAAGCTAGTCCAGTGCAGTATTATTGTTAGTAATAACCTCTGCATTGTACAAACTGTGACTATTTGTGTGTGCATTTGATAGCTGAGTGGTGTCCATTTCGTGTCTGTCACTCAACCTGCTATCCCTATATTCTATTACCTGAGGGGGCTTGGTGCGTCAGGTTTTATCTAATATAGGATTTTCACAAAGATATACTGTATTATGTATTTTTCTCTGTGATTTAGTCACCATATCTCTCCTTTATCTCTGCTGGTGCTGACAACACTGCGCAGGGGTTTGGGCTAGAGGTATTGTGCTGCTGACAAATTGTACTGTGTTACCTGATACTGCAAGTTATATCATGTCTGCTTCTGAGGGTAACGGTTCTGGGGCTGAACACACTGCCGGTGTTGCTTAAGCCGCAGATATCTATAAGGAGAATATAGCAGCTTTGGGCTCTGGTTCTGGGGGCTCCTTGCCCCCCAGTGGGACGGTGGCAACGGGGGCAAATAATGACCTGCCGTGGGCCACTTTTTCCACGCTTCTGCATACGCTAGTTCATAAACTAACACCCCCTATGGGACCCCCAATGCCGGTACAACCGTTTGTGGTCCCTGCAGCTAACCCGCCGTGGGCGGACGGTTTATCTGCTCAAATAAAGAAGTTGAACCAGTCCCTGACTACTAAGAAGTCTGACCGTCGCTCGCCTACGTCCAAGGGGTCCTCTAAGCGAGCGCTTGTCTCCTCACAATCCACTGCTGTCACTGACACCTCGTCGGATGAAGACGGCACTTACACTAGCCCCACAGGTTCTGACTCAGATACGGCTGATGGGGAGGGGGGTTCACATGTGGATGTTCCTGATCTTTTGGAGGCTATTCAGTTAATTTTACAGACTAGGATGATCCCGAGCCATCCGTTCCTCCTAAGAAACCAGATAGGTTCAAGCGTCAGAAGGTGATTAAACAAGTTTTACCTCACTCTGACCACCTAATTGATGTACGTCAGGAACCCTGGGAAAACCCGGGTATGAAGTTTGTGCCTCAAAAGAAGATGCTGGCTCGCTATCCCCTCGCGCCGGAGCTGTCTAAGAATTGGGAAACGCCTCCTCCAGTGGACTCACATGTGGCTAGGATGGTGGTTTCCTCAGCTCTACCGGTCACCACCGTCACGTCTCTAAAAGAGCCTACGGATAAACATGTGGAGGGTTGTCTGAAAGCAATTTACACCCTCACGGGTGCTGCACAAAGGCCCACTATTGCAGCTACTTGGGCTGCAGAGGCCATTGAAGCATGGGCCTTGGAGTTAGATGCTGAAATCTCTTCTGACCATGCTAGACAATGCTTGTCATATATTGTCACTGCTTCTCGTTATATTAAAGAGGCGGCTTCTGATGCTGGTATCCTGGCAGCTAAGGCCTCTACTACGTCAGTCCTGGCTCGCCGAATATTGTGGCTGAGATCCTGGTCTGTGGATCTGGACTCTAGAAAAACCCTGGAGGTACTCCCTTTTAAGGGAGATATTCTGTTTGGGGAGGATTTAAATAAGATTGTGGCTGACTTGGCTACTGCCAAAACTGCCTGTCTGCCAAGTACTGCTCCTTCTGTGTCGAAGGCTAAAGGTACTTCCTTTCGCCCCTTTGATCCTTCAGGTAAAGGTCAGGTGTACAACAAGCAGGCCCGCACTTCCAAACCTGGTAAGCCGAAGCCCAAAAGAGCCTGGGCGGCCCGTCAGCCAGCTTTCAACACAGATAAGCCTGCCGCATGACGGGGCGGGCCTTCCTCTGGGGGATCCCAGGGTGGGGGTCGGCTTCTAGGGTATACCCAGGAATGGTTGAAGACCACTTCAGATGCCTGGGTACGGGAAGTCGTCACTCGAGGTTACGCCATAGCCTTCAAAAACTAACCCCCTCATCGATTTTGCCAGACAGATGTCCCGTTGGACGAGACAAAGGCAAACACTCTACATTCGGTGGTACAGACCCTCCTGGATACAGGAGTCGTAGTACAGGTGCCTCTTGCGCAGAGGGGCAGGGGGTACTATTCTCCGCTGTTTCTAGTCCCGAAACCAAATGGGTCCCCTCGGCCCATTCTCAACCTCAAGGCATTGAACAGGTTTGTGAAGATTTCCAAGTTCCGGATGGAAACGCTTCGCTCTATAGTTCTGGTCTTGGAACCTGGGGGCTTCATGGTCTCCCTGGATATACAGGATGCTTACCTGCATATTCCTATAGCAGTGTCTCATGGGCAATACCTGAGATTTGCGATTGGCAACTGCCATTACCAGTTTCGAGCGTTAACTTTTGGTTTAACAACGGCTCCGCGAGTCTTTACAAAAGTCATGGCGGTAATGACGGTGGTACTCCGCCGTCAAGGGGTCAGGATACTGCCGTATTTGGCCGACTTGTTAATCCTGGCAAATTCCCCCAGAACTTCTCCTGCGTCATCTAGATGCGACGGTCCAGTTTCTGCAAGCCCATGGGTGGCTCATCAACTGGAAGAAGTCATCCCTGATCCCTGCTCAGAGCATGGTGCATCTGGGAGCACTACTGGACACTCACAACCAGCGGTTGTTCCTGTCTCAGGAGAAAGTCCTGAAACTTCAGGACAGGATTCATTGCTTCCTATCTCGTCCGCAAGTGTCGATACATTCGGCGATGCAAGTGCTGGGCCTCATGGTGTCAGCATTCAACATGGTGGAGTACGCTCAATTTCACTCTCGCCCTCTCCAGAGGCTGATTCTAGCCAAATGGGACGGCCTGCCTCACCGGATCAGGTCTCAAATGATCTCATTGACTTCCGGAGGTCCGTCTGTCGCTGCTCTGGTGGGTCTGGGACCAACAACTGTGCAGGGGCAGTCCGTTCTGGATATCCGACTGGGTCCTGTTGACGACAGATGCCAGTGTAAGAGGTTGGGCCGCGGTGCTGGAGCAACACTCCCTTCAGGGGTGGTGGACCAAGGAGGAGTCCCTCCTCTCGATCAATATTCTGGAGTTGCGGGCAGTCTTCAATGCCTTGAACCTAGCCCAGCATTTAATTCAGAACCGTCCTGTTCAAGTACAGTCGGACAACGCCACCACAGTGGCTTACATAAATCATCAAGGCGGCACTCGAAGCTGCCTAGCAATGAAGGAAGTCTCACGGATTCTACAGTGGGCAGAAAGCCATGTACCGGCCATATCGGCAATATTCATTCCGGGAGTCCTGAATTGGGAAGTGGACTTTCTCAGTCGTCAGAACATGCATGCCGGCGAGTGGGGCCTCCATCCAGAAGTGTTTCAACTCCTAGTGGAAAGGTGGGGCCTTCCAGATGTGGATCTGATGGCGTCTCGACACAATCACAAGGTTCCGGTCTTCGGAGCAAGGACAAGGGATCCTCAAGCAGCATTCGTGGATGCGCTGGCAGTACCGTGGAGGTTTCGGCTGCCGTACGTGTTCCCTCCGGTGTCACTCCTGCCCAGGGTAATTCGGAAGTTCAAGCAAGAAAAAGGAATCCTGCCTCTCATAGCTCCAGCATGGCCTGTCACGCTCCGGGTATTACTTACCCTTCAGATGCCTCCTAAGGCTGGCTCAGCGTTCCAGGACCGGATCCCGCTGTTCCTGAGTTTCCACATGCAGAATGTCAGAGTGGTGATTTCATCAGCCGCGGCCTCCGCTGTGCCCGCGTGGTTAAATGTGCGCTTGTCAGTCTGGCGTCTCCTGTCTCCTGTGGCCGGCGTCGCCATTACTGTTTCAATTCTCACATGGATTACAAACCAAACTTCCCTCCAAGTGTCTGCATGGGCGCAGCCATCTTGGATTTTGTCATCTGATTATTTCCACCAATCTGCTGTCTGTATTGTTGATTTGCATAATTGCCTAGCCAACCCCTTCCTTGCTGCAGGTATAAGTATGCTGTGCCTGAGCAAGGAAGGCGTCAGTGCTTTGGTTGTCTAACCTAGTTCCAGTTTGTCTCTCTCCTGTGGTTGTCTTCCAGGTTCCAGCTCCTGTCTCCAGACTTCTGCTATAGAGACCCGCACCAGCATTCCATCTGCGGTGTAGCCTGACTCTCCGATCCATTCTGGACTCACCTGTTTCCAGTTACATCAATCACCTGCTTCCAGCTCAGCTTCCAGCAGTGTACAGCTTCTCTTAAAGGGCCGGTGTCCTTTCTGCAGTTTACCACTCTCCACCGGTATTATTATTTCACCGCTCTCAAACTCCAAACTTCATCAATCACCTGCTTCCAGCTCCGCTTCCAGCAGTGTACAGCTTCTCTTAAAGGGCCGGTGTCCTTTCTGCAGTTTACCACTCTCCACCGGTATTATTATTTCACCGCTCTCAAACTCCAAACTTCATTATTATTTCATCGCTCTCAAGTTCGCTTATTATTTAACTGGTTCCAGCCAGTATCCACTCCGTACCAACAACAGTCTGGTTCCAGCCAGTATCCACAGCAGCCATTTTATCTTCAGCAACCCAGCCTTTCCTGGAACACCAGCTGGTACGATCCTGGGTTCTCTCCATTGCTACAGTCAGGCCTGGTAAGGACTTTCCAACTAGAAGATTATAAGAACTGTCTCACTCTACCAGTGCCTGTGGCCCTTGCCACCCTGTAGTACCCAGGAATTGTATTTATCCTCTGTTGACTTTTATGTTTCCTTTACTGCTGCTGTGTTACGGAGTTTGTCTTAATAAACATCATTGACTTTTATCCTGGTTGTCGTGGTCACGCCTTCGGGCAGTTATTCTACATGTTACTTACATGTCTAGGGGTCTGATACAACCTCCCAGGTTCCGTTACATCTCAGCCCCTACAACTGAGGCTGCCTCCCGTCAGCTCAGGCCCTCAGTTGTGACAGTAAGCACTGACCTAATGAATCCAGCCAGAGACCAGGATCAAGCGGCCAGGCCGATGCAAGAACTGGCAGCCCGACTTGAACATCAGGAGGCTGCACAGGGCCACATCATCCGCTGTCTCCAGGATCTCTCTACACGGCTGGATGGGATTCAAACGACCCTCCGTGGACCTGGCACGTCCGGTGCGTCCACTACAGTGACACCAGCTGTAACCCCACCCACCTTACCCATTTCCAGTCCACATCTTCATCTTCCAACGCCAGCAAAATTTGATGGATCTCCAAGTTTCTGCAGGGGATTTCTCAATCAATGTGAAATCCACTTTGAGCTTCTACCTGGCAATTTCTTCAGTGACCGTACCAAAATTGCCTATATCATCTCCCTTCTCAGTGGCTCAGCCCTTGACTGGGCATCACCTTTATGGGAGAAGTCTGATCCCCTGCTATCTGTTAGGCGCCGAGGGTCCGCCCGTCAGTGCGGCCCGGCGCCTAGCAACTAGGGACGCCGCATGCGGACAGCCGCCGGCTCCCTAGCAACGCTAGACGCCGGGCGCACGGAGCCGCTCAGACCCTAGCAACGGGGACGCCACTGTCGGACCGCGTTCCCCGTTGCTGGGTCTAGATTAATCACCTCATTGGTATCCTGGCCGTGCAGCTGCATGATTGTTAATTACCCTGTCTGGCTCCTGATTGGAGAGCTCCCAGTTAAAAGCACTCTCTGGACTTCTCACAGACGCCGGTAATAGCTTCCTGTTTGCTGTGTCTGTTGCAGAGAGTTTTCCAGTCCTGTCTATCCGGTCGTTCCTGTCCTCAGTGGTCCAATACTCGGAAGTTGTCATCTTTTCCTGGAGTCCTGACCGAGCACCTTTAACATCCTGTGGTGTTCGTGAGTCGCGGCGTAGCCGTGTGTTGCGGCTTGACCGCTTACTATTTATTATTTGGTTATATTGTGTTTCGGAGCTTTTGCGGAGGATTCCGCTCCCACAAATCCACTCTGGTATCCAGCGGTGCTGGATAGGAGTAACGGATTCGTGGATTTTTGGTTGTCCTTTTCCCTGGCGGTTTGTCCGCACATACTTCTTGTAGCCCCTGGCCTGGTTGCTTAGTCAGAGGGCCCCTTGTTATCACCCTGTCTCGGATTTCCCTTTGTCTCCCATTAAGACCTGAGGGGGCATCGGAGTTGGGCAGACATAATCCGCCCTTCAAACGCGGCTGCCATGGGCTCAAGCAACCATAGTCTCGCAGGGGATTTCTGATAACACGGGCGAGACAATGGAGTTAGGGCGCCAGGGGTTACTAGGCTTTCCTGCTCCCGTAACCAGCATTCCATTCCAGTACTCTGACCTCCGTCATAAGATCACCTCTGGTCAGACGTACTGGTATCATAACATTATTACCGGCCCAACTAAAATTTAAAATTAAACAGGGTTTGATTTTTTCCCTTATTTCAGTTTGGAAGATTTGTCGGCCTCATGAATCCCACTGGTGTAGGGCCAAATCCTGGCCAGCTTCTAGTTAGTCAGATTCAAGAACTTACTCAGATGGTTCAGGATCTATCCCTTCGGGTGAGGTCACAGGAAGATCTGTTACGGACTTCCCCGAGGGTCGTTCCTGAACCAAAAATGCATTTGCCTGACCGTTTTTCTGGGGATAGAAAGCAGTTTTTTAATTTTAAAGAGTCTTGTAAACTTTATTTTCGTTTAAGACCAGTCTCCTCAGGTACGGAATCTCAGCGGGTCGGAATTATTATTTCTTTACTTCAGGGGGATCCCCAGACCTGGGCTTTTGGTTTAAGAACTGACGATCCGGCATTGTTGTCTGTAGACGCCTTTCTGGGGTCTTTAGGGCTATTGTATGATGACCCTGATAGAGAGGCATCCGCCGAGAGTCATTTGCGTGCTCTGAGACAGGGTAAGAATCCCGCAGAGATTTATTGTACGGAGTTTCGCCGTTGGTCGAACGACTGTGGATGGAATGACCCAGCCCTGCGCAGTCAGTTTCGCCTCGGCTTATCTGAGTCTATAAAATACAGTCTCCTTCAGTATCCCGCTCCTGAGACTCTTGATAAACTCATGGAGCTTTCTATTAAGATTGATCGTCGTCTCAGAGAGCGGAGGGCTGAAAAAGGAGCATCTGTCGGGTCTACTCCTGGTGTTTTTTCCATTCCTGTGGACATAGAGGAGCCCATGCAGATAGGTCTCTCCAAGCTGTCTCCTGAAGAAAGAACCAGAAGGCAAAATTCTGGTCTTTGTTTGTACTGTGGGAGTAAGGGACATTTTGCCCGTAATTGTCCAAACAAGTCGGGAAACGCCTCGACCAAGTGAATTGTGAGGGGGTTCACTTTGGTCTGCAGCTTATCTCCTCAAATAATTCACTGTTAGTCCCAGCTAAAGTTTCCTTTGGCAGCCTCTGTTCCTCGGTGTCGGCTTTTGTTGACAGTGGAGCTGCAGGGAACTTTATGGACTTAACGTGGGCCAAGGCCTTAGGTATTCCTCAGTTAGCTTTGGGTAGGTGTATCACCATGCATGGTTTAGATGGGAGTCCCTTGTCCAATGGGGTTATTTCTCTCTGTACACCTCCTGTACTATTTTCGGTAGGAGCTCTTCATTCCGAAAAAATTGAATTTTTCCTTACCCATTGCCCAGCAGTTCCAGTGGTTCTGGGTCACCTTGGCTGGCCTTTCATAATCCCATCATTGATTGGCAGTCGGGGGAGATCTCACAGTGGGGTACCATCTGTAATAAGGAATGTATTACGCTTCCCATCAGAATAGCTGCTGTCATTCCCGCACCCATTCCTGTGGAATACCAGGATTTTGTTGATGTATTTTCCAAGGGCAATGCGGACATTCTGCCTCCCCATCGGCCTTATGATTGTGCTATTGAGCTAATTCCTGGTGCCACTTTGCCTAAGGGAAGGTTATATGCATTGTCCGGACCAGAAACTGTGGCCATGAATGAATATGTTAAAGAAAGCCTAGGGAAAGGATTTATCAGGCCGTCTAAATCCCCTTTAAGTGCAGGCTTCTTCTTTGTGGAGAAGAAGGATGGATCACTCAGACCTTGCATTGACTTTAGAGCCTTGAATAAAATCTCAGTAAAAAATACTTACCCTTTGCCGCTGATTTCTGTCCTCTTTGATCAGCTACGTTCGGCTGTGATTTTTTCTAAGATTGACCTGAGAGGAGCATATAACCTCATCCGAATCAAGTCAGGGGATGAGTGGAAAACGGCATTCAGTACTCAGTCGGGTCACTATGAGTATCTGGTTATGCCATTCGGCCTGTCTAACGCTCCGGCAGTTTTCCAGGATCTCATTAACGATGTGCTCCGTGATTTTCTTGGAAGATTCGTAGTAGTCTATTTAGACGATATCTTGATATATTCTGACTCTATTGAACAACACGTTACCCAGGTGCGTCAGGTTCTAAAAAAATTACGTGAAAATCACCTATATGCCAAGCTGGAGAAGTGTGAATTTCATGTCACGGAGGTATCCTTCTTAGGGTACATTATTTCCCCTCGGGGATTCTGTATGGAACCGAAGAAGCTCCAAGCCATCCTTAGTTGGGCGCAACCCACCAACTTAAAAGCAATTCAGCGCTTTTTAGGGTTTGCGAATTATTATAGAAGATTTATTCACTCTTTCTCCGACCTAGTTGCTCCCATTGTGGCACTGACTAAGAAGGGAGCGGATCCAACCAACTGGCCACGTGAAGCTGAGTTATCTTTTCAGGCCTTGAAACAAGCCTTTGTCTCAGCCCCGGTCCTCAGACATCCCAACCCAGAATTGCCTTTCATTGTTGAGGTTGATGCCTCGGAGGTTGGAGTAGGGGCTATCCTATCTCAGAAGGATCCGGATTCTCTAGAATTACATCCTTGTGCCTTTATGTCCAGGAAATTCTCATCTGCTGAATCCAACTACGATGTTGGTAACCGGGAATTACTGGCTATTAAATGGGCTTTCGAGGAGTGGAGGCATTGGCTTGAGGGAGCAACACATACCATTTCAGTTTTGACTGATCACAAAAATCTTCAGTACATTGAATCAGCTAAACGGCTGAATGCCCGGCAAGCTCGTTGGGCTTTATTTTTTACTCGTTTCAAGTTTATTATCACCTTCAGGCCAGGTTCCAAGAATGCCAAGGCGGATGCCCTGTCACGCAGTTTTCTTCCAGTTCATGATAACAGTCCTGTTACTCCCATACTTCCGTCTTCAGTCATTCGGGCAGGCCTCACACAAGATTTATTTACCCAGTTAAAGCAGCTTCAACATCAAGCTCCTGGAAATACTCCTGCTGGTCGTCTTTATGTCCCTGAGTTTTTGAGAGCAACTGTTTTGACGGAGTTTCATGATAGCAAAGTTGCCGGGCATCCGGGGATCGCTAAGACTTTGGAATTAGTCTCCCGCTCAGTATGGTGGCCTGGTCTTTCCAAAGACATTAAGGAGTTTGTTTTTTCGTGTCAGGTCTGTGCACAGCATAAAGTTCCCCGTTCCTTGCCTATCGGTCAACTTATGCCCTTGAATGTTCCTCTCAGGCCATGGTCTCATATTTCCATGGATTTTGTGGTGGACCTCCCTCTGTCAGCCGGATGCCGAGTCATATGGGTGGTAGTTGACCGTTTTAGCAAGATGGCCCATTTCATTGCTCTTCCCCGATTGCCATCTGCCCAGGGATTGGCAGTTTTGTTCCTCCGCCATGTTTTCAGACTCCATGGGTTACCCACTGATATTGTTTCTGATCGGGGTCCACAATTCATTGCACAATTTTGGAAGTCTTTTTGTGCCTCTTTAAAGATGAAATTGTCTTTAACGTCTGGCTACCATCCCCAATCCAACGGGCAGACTGAGCGAGTTAATCAATCATTAAAACAATATTTGCGTTTGTACTCGGCCAAACTCCAAAATGACTGGTCCGAGTTTCTTCCGTTGGCGGAGTTTGCTTACAACAATGCCTGTCATTCCTCCACCAATGTGTCTCCATTTTTTACAGTTTTTGGTTTTCACCCCAGAGCGAATTCCTTTTTTCAACATTCCTCTGTCTCCTCACTGACCTTGACCGCTCATCTCAGACTCATTTGGAGAAAAGTGCACCTTGCTCTCAGAAAAGCGGCATTTCGGGAGAAAAAAATTTCTGACAGGCTCCGGCGGCCGTGCACTTTTAAAGTTGGAGATAGGGTGTGGTTGTCGACTCGCAACATTAGACTTCGACAAACCTCAGCCAGATTGGGCCCTAAATTTATTGGACCATTTCATATTATAAAAAAAATCAATCCAGTTGCTTTCCGGTTACGTTTACCAAGAACTCTCCGGATCGGAAATACTTTCCATTGCTCCCTGTTGAAACCATACGTTTCTTCCAGTAGATTTCCTCGGAAGATCTCTCAGGGGAAATCACCAATAGATGTACAGGGTCAGCAGGAGTTCTTGGTGGAGAAGGTTCTCGATTCCAAGTTGTCCCGGGGTCGGCTTTATTTTTTGGTACATTGGAGAGGTTATGGTCCAGAAGAAAGGTCTTGGGTCCTGGATGAGGATCTCCATGCCCCGAGGCTCAAAAAGGCATTTTTTCGAGAATTTCCTCAGAAACCTGGCCTTAGGGGTTCCTTGACCCCTCCTCAAGGGGGGGGTACTGTTAGGCGCCGAGGGTCCGCCCGTCAGTGCGGCCCGGCGCCTAGCAACTAGGGACGCCGCATGCGGACAGCCGCCGGCTCCCTAGCAACGCTAGACGCCGGGCGCACGGAGCCGCTCAGACTCTAGCAACGGGGACGCCACTGTCGGACCGCGTTCCCCGTTGCTGGGTCTAGATTAATCACCTCATTGGTATCCTGGCCGTGCAGCGTGCAGCTGCACGGCATGATTGTTAATTACCCTGTCTGGCTCCTGATTGGAGAGCTCCCAGTTAAAAGCACTCTCTGGACTTCTCACAGACGCCGGTAATAGCTTCCTGTTTGCTGTGTCTGTTGCAGAGAGTTTTCCAGTCCTGTCTATCCGGTCGTTCCTGTCCTCAGTGGTCCAATACTCGGAAGTTGTCATCTTTTCCTGGAGTCCTGACCGAGCACCTTTAACATCCTGTGGTGTTCGTGAGTCGCGGCGTAGCCGTGTGTTGCGGCTTGACCGCTTACTATTTATTATTTGGTTATATTGTGTTTCGGAGCTTTTGCGGAGGATTCCGCTCCCACAAATCCACTCTGGTATCCAGCGGTGCTGGATAGGAGTAACGGATTCGTAGATTTTTGGTTGTCCTTTTCCCTGGCGGTTTGTCCGCACATACTTCTGGTTTAAGTTAGTTAGCTTGTAGCCCCTGGCCTGGTTGCTTAGTCAGAGGGCCCCTTGTTATCACCCTGTCTCGGATTTCCCTTTGTCTCCCATTAAGACCTGAGGGGGCATCGGAGTTGGGCAGACATAATCCGCCCTTCAAACGCGGCTGCCATGGGCTCAAGCAACCATAGTCTCGCAGGGGATTTCTGATAACACGGGCGAGACAACGGAGTTAGGGCGCCAGGGGCTACTAGGCTTTCCTGCTCCCGTAACCAGCATTCCATTCCAGTACTCTGACCTCCGTCATAAGATCACCTCTGGTCAGACGTACTGGTATCATAACATTATTACCGGCCCAACTAAAATTTAAAATTAAACAGGGTTTGATTTTTTCCCTTATTTCAGTTTGGAAGATTTGTCGGCCTCATGAATCCCACTGGTGTAGGGCCAAATCCTGGCCAGCTTCTAGTTAGTCAGATTCAAGAACTTACTCAGATGGTTCAGGATCTATCCCTTCGGGTGAGGTCACAGGAAGATCTGTTACGGACTTCCCCGAGGGTCGTTCCTGAACCAAAAATGCATTTGCCTGACCGTTTTTCTGGGGATAGAAAGCAGTTTTTTAATTTTAAAGAGTCTTGTAAACTTTATTTTCGTTTAAGACCAGTCTCCTCAGGTACGGAATCTCAGCGGGTCGGAATTATTATTTCTTTACTTCAGGGGGATCCCCAGACCTGGGCTTTTGGTTTAAGAACTGACGATCCGGCATTGTTGTCTGTAGACGCCTTTCTGGGGTCTTTAGGGCTATTGTATGATGACCCTGATAGAGAGGCATCCGCCGAGAGTCATTTGCGTGCTCTCAGACAGGGTAAGAATCCCGCAGAGATTTATTGTACGGAGTTTCGCCGTTGGTCGAACGACTGTGGATGGAATGACCCAGCCCTGCGCAGTCAGTTTCGCCTCGGCTTATCTGAGTCTATAAAAGACAGTCTCCTTCAGTATCCCGCTCCTGAGACTCTTGATAAACTCATGGAGCTTTCTATTAAGATTGATCGTCGTCTCAGAGAGCGGAGGGCTGAAAAAGGAGCATCTGTCGGGTCTACTCCTGGTGTTTTTTCCATTCCTGTGGACATAGAGGAGCCCATGCAGATAGGTCTCTCCAAGCTGTCTCCTGAAGAAAGAACCAGAAGGCAAAATTCTGGTCTTTGTTTGTACTGTGGGAGTAAGGGACATTTTGCCCGTAATTGTCCAAACAAGTCGGGAAACGCCTCGACCAAGTGAATTGTGAGGGGGTTCACTTTGGTCTGCAGCTTATCTCCTCAAATAATTCACTGTTAGTCCCAGCTAAAGTTTCCTTTGGCAGCCTCTGTTCCTCGGTGTCGGCTTTTGTTGACAGTGGAGCTGCAGGGAACTTTATGGACTTAACGTGGGCCAAGGCCTTAGGTATTCCTCAGTTAGCTTTGGGTAGGTGTATCACCATGCATGGTTTAGATGGGAGTCCCTTGTCCAATGGGGTTATTTCTCTCTGTACACCTCCTGTACTATTTTCGGTAGGAGCTCTTCATTCCGAAAAAATTGAATTTTTCCTTACCCATTGCCCAGCAGTTCCAGTGGTTCTGGGTCACCCTTGGCTGGCCTTTCATAATCCCATCATTGATTGGCAGTCGGGGGAGATCTCACAGTGGGGTACCATCTGTAATAAGGAATGTATTACGCTTCCCATCAGAATAGCTGCTGTCATTCCCGCACCCATTCCTGTGGAATACCAGGATTTTGTTGATGTATTTTCCAAGGGCAATGCGGACATTCTGCCTCCCCATCGGCCTTATGATTGTGCTATTGAGCCAATTCCTGGTGCCACTTTGCCTAAGGGAAGGTTATATGCATTGTCCGGACCAGAAACTGTGGCCATGAATGAATATGTTAAAGAAAGCCTAGGGAAAGGATTTATCAGGCCGTCTAAATCCCCTTTAAGTGCAGGCTTCTTCTTTGTGGAGAAGAAGGATGGATCACTCAGACCTTGCATTGACTTTAGAGCCTTGAATAAAATCTCAGTAAAAAATACTTACCCTTTGCCGCTGATTTCTGTCCTCTTTGATCAGCTACGTTCGGCTGTGATTTTTTCTAAGATTGACCTGAGAGGAGCATATAACCTCATCCGAATCAAGTCAGGGGATGAGTGGAAAACGGCATTCAGTACTCAGTCGGGTCACTATGAGTATCTGGTTATGCCATTCGGCCTGTCTAACGCTCCGGCAGTTTTCCAGGATCTCATTAACGATGTGCTCCGTGATTTTCTTGGAAGATTCGTAGTAGTCTATTTAGACGATATCTTGATATATTCTGACTCTATTGAACAACACGTTACCCAGGTGCGTCAGGTTCTAAAAAAATTACGTGAAAATCACCTATATGCCAAGCTGGAGAAGTGTGAATTTCATGTCACGGAGGTATCCTTTTTAGGGTACATTATTTCCCCTCGGGGATTCTGTATGGAACCGAAGAAGCTCCAAGCCATCCTTAGTTGGGCGCAACCCACCAACTTAAAAGCAATTCAGCGCTTTTTAGGGTTTGCGAATTATTATAGAAGATTTATTCACTCTTTCTCCGACCTAGTTGCTCCCATTGTGGCACTGACTAAGAAGGGAGCGGATCCAACCAACTGGCCACGTGAAGCTGAGTTATCTTTTCAGGCCTTGAAACAAGCCTTTGTCTCAGCCCCGGTCCTCAGACATCCCAACCCAGAATTGCCTTTCATTGTTGAGGTTGATGCCTCGGAGGTTGGAGTAGGGGCTATCCTATCTCAGAAGGATCCGGATTCTCTAGAATTACATCCTTGTGCCTTTATGTCCAGGAAATTCTCATCTGCTGAATCCAACTACGATGTTGGTAACCGGGAATTACTGGCTATTAAATGGGCTTTCGAGGAGTGGAGGCATTGGCTTGAGGGAGCAACACATACCATTTCAGTTTTGACTGATCACAAAAATCTTCAGTACATTGAATCAGCTAAACGGCTGAATGCCCGGCAAGCTCGTTGGGCTTTATTTTTTACTCGTTTCAAGTTTATTATCACCTTCAGGCCAGGTTCCAAGAATGCCAAGGCGGATGCCCTGTCACGCAGTTTTCTTCCAGTTCATGATAACAGTCCTGTTACTCCCATACTTCCGTCTTCAGTCATTCGGGCAGGCCTCACACAAGATTTATTTACCCAGTTAAAGCAGCTTCAACATCAAGCTCCTGGAAATACTCCTGCTGGTCGTCTTTATGTCCCTGAGTTTTTGAGAGCAACTGTTTTGACGGAGTTTCATGATAGCAAAGTTGCCGGGCATCCGGGGATCGCTAAGACTTTGGAATTAGTCTCCCGCTCAGTATGGTGGCCTGGTCTTTCCAAAGACATTAAGGAGTTTGTTTTTTCGTGTCAGGTCTGTGCACAGCATAAAGTTCCCCGTTCCTTGCCTATCGGTCAACTTATGCCCTTGAATGTTCCTCTCAGGCCATGGTCTCATATTTCCATGGATTTTGTGGTGGACCTCCCTCTGTCAGCCGGATGCCGAGTCATATGGGTGGTAGTTGACCGTTTTAGCAAGATGGCCCATTTCATTGCTCTTCCCCGATTGCCATCTGCCCAGGGATTGGCAGTTTTGTTCCTCCGCCATGTTTTCAGACTCCATGGGTTACCCACTGATATTGTTTCTGATCGGGGTCCACAATTCATTGCACAATTTTGGAAGTCTTTTTGTGCCTCTTTAAAGATGAAATTGTCTTTAACGTCTGGCTACCATCCCCAATCCAACGGGCAGACTGAGCGAGTTAATCAATCATTAAAACAATATTTGCGTTTGTACTCGGCCAAACTCCAAAATGACTGGTCAGAGTTTCTTCCGTTGGCGGAGTTTGCTTACAACAATGCCTGTCATTCCTCCACCAATGTGTCTCCATTTTTTACAGTTTTTGGTTTTCAACCCAGAGCTAATTCCTTTTTTCAACATTCCTCTGTCTCCTCACTGACCTTGACCGCTCATCTCAGACTCATTTGGAGAAAAGTGCACCTTGCTCTCAGAAAAGCGGCATTTCGGGAGAAAAATTTTTCTGACAGGCTCCGGCGGCCGTGCACTTTTAAAGTTGGAGATAGGGTGTGGTTGTCGACTCGCAACATTAGACTTCGACAAACCTCAGCCAGATTGGGCCCTAAATTTATTGGACCATTTCATATTATAAAAAAAATCAATCCAGTTGCTTTCCGGTTACGTTTACCAAGAACTCTCCGGATCGGAAATACTTTCCATTGCTCCCTGTTGAAACCATACGTTTCTTCCAGTAGATTTCCTCGGAAGATCTCTCAGGGGAAATCACCAATAGATGTACAGGGTCAGCAGGAGTTCTTGGTGGAGAAGGTTCTCGATTCCAAGTTGTCCCGGGGTCGGCTTTATTTTTTGGTACATTGGAGAGGTTATGGTCCAGAAGAAAGGTCTTGGGTCCTGGATGAGGATCTCCATGCCCCGAGGCTCAAAAAGGCATTTTTTCGAGAATTTCCTCAGAAACCTGGCCTTAGGGGTTCCTTGACCCCTCCTCAAGGGGGGGGTACTGTTAGGCGCCGAGGGTCCGCCCGTCAGTGCGGCCCGGCGCCTAGCAACTAGGGACGCCGCATGCGGACAGCCGCCGGCTCCCTAGCAACGCTAGACGCCGGGCGCACGGAGCCGCTCAGACTCTAGCAACGGGGACGCCACTGTCGGACCGCGTTCCCCGTTGCTGGGTCTAGATTAATCACCTCATTGGTATCCTGGCCGTGCAGCGTGCAGCTGCACGGCATGATTGTTAATTACCCTGTCTGGCTCCTGATTGGAGAGCTCCCAGTTAAAAGCACTCTCTGGACTTCTCACAGACGCCGGTAATAGCTTCCTGTTTGCTGTGTCTGTTGCAGAGAGTTTTCCAGTCCTGTCTATCCGGTCGTTCCTGTCCTCAGTGGTCCAATACTCGGAAGTTGTCATCTTTTCCTGGAGTCCTGACCGAGCACCTTTAACATCCTGTGGTGTTCGTGAGCCGCGGCGTAGCCGTGTGTTGCGGCTTGACCGCTTACTATTTATTATTTGGTTATATTGTGTTTCGGAGCTTTTGCGGAGGATTCCGCTCCCACAAATCCACTCTGGTATCCAGCGGTGCTGGATAGGAGTAACGGATTCGTAGATTTTTGGTTGTCCTTTTCCCTGGCGGTTTGTCCGCACATACTTCTGGTTTAAGTTAGTTAGCTTGTAGCCCCTGGCCTGGTTGCTTAGTCAGAGGGCCCCTTGTTATCACCCTGTCTCGGATTTCCCTTTGTCTCCCATTAAGACCTGAGGGGGCATCGGAGTTGGGCAGACATAATCCGCCCTTCAAACGCGGCTGCCATGGGCTCAAGCAACCATAGTCTCGCAGGGGATTTCTGATAACACGGGCGAGACAACGGAGTTAGGGCGCCAGGGGTTACTAGGCTTTCCTGCTCCCGTAACCAGCATTCCATTCCAGTACTCTGACCTCCGTCATAAGATCACCTCTGGTCAGACGTACTGGTATCATAACACTATCCTCCTATACTGACTTTGTAGCTACATTCAGGCGCATCTTCGACGAGCCAGGCCGGATAACATCTGCTTCATCTGAGATTCTCCGTTTACGCCAGGGAACACGTACTGTGGGACAGTATCTTATACAGTTTAAAATCCTGGCATCCGAACTGGCATGGAACGACGAGGCCCTGTATGCTGCATTCTGGCATGGCTTATCAGAACGCATCAAGGATGAGTTAGCTACCAGAGACTTGCCCTCTAAGTTGGATGAGCTAATTTCTCTTTGCACGAAGGTTGATCTACGTTTCAGAGAGAAAGCAACCGAGCGAGGAAGATCATCTACTCCTAAATCTTCTGCTCCTCCTCCTCGTCAACCATCTCCATCCAAGGATGAGCCTATGCAAATTAGTCGTTCCCGTCTATCTCCCGCTGAGCGCCGAAGACGTCTCTCTGAGTCTCTCTGTCTCTACTGTGCAGCTCCGTTGCACACTATCAATGCCTGTCCCAAACGTCCGGGAAACTCCAGATCCTAGCTCGCCAAGGAGAGGGCCGGCTAGGAGTAATGATCTCCTCTCCATCTCCTCATGACTGTAACCTCCCAGTGTCGCTCCAAATTGCTCAACGTTACAGGAACGTCATTGCCCTCCTTGATTCCGGAGCAGCTGGGAATTTCATAACCGAAGCTTATGTTAAACGGTGGTCCCTACCCACCGAGAGACTGTCCTCGTCCATCTCTTTGACTGCCGTGGATGGCAGCAAGATTTTTGACGCAGTCATTTCCTTAAGGACTCTTCCAGTTCGTCTGAGAGTGGGAGTTCTTCATTCTGAGTATATTTCTTTTTTAGTGATTCCAAGAGCCACACATCCAGTGGTTTTAGGCCTTCCATGGCTCCGTCTCCACAACCCATCAATTGACTGGACGACTACGCAAATACTGGCATGGGGTCCCTCCTGTGCTGAGACTTGTTTAGCCAAAGTTCTTCCTGTTTGTTCTTCCTTCCCCAGGTCATCTGATGTTCCGCCTCCTCCATATCAAGACTTCACGGACGTGTTCAGTAAAGCCTCTGCTGATATCCTTCCTCCTCATAGAGAATGGGACTGCCCAATCGACCTCATTCCAGGGAAGGTTCCACCGCGAGGCCGAACTTATCCGTTGTCTCTGCCTGAGACACACTCCATGGAAGAGTACATCAAAGAGAACCTGGCGAAGGGTTTCATCCGACCATCTTCTTCTCCAGCCGGCGCAGGCTTCTTCTTCGTTAAGAAGAAAGACGGTGGTCTGCGTCCGTGCATCGACTACAGAGGTCTGAACGACATTACCGTCAAGAACCGATACCCTTTACCCCTGATTACCGAGCTCTTTGATAGAGTTAGTGGTGCAACTATTTTCACAAAGCTGGACTTGAGGGGTGCCTACAATCTCATCCGAATCCGTGAGGGTGACAAGTGGAAGACCGCCTTTAACACCCGTGACGGACATTATGAGTACCTCGTCATGCCCTTCGGATTGAGCAACGCTCCAGCAGTCTTCCAGCACTTCGTGAATGAGATTTTCAGGGACATCTTGTACCGCCATGTCGTGGTTTATCTAGACGACATCCTCATCTTTGCTAATAATCTCGAAGATCATCGTTTCTGGGTAAAAGAGGTTCTTTCCCGTCTCCGTGTCAATCACCTCTATTGTAAATTGGAGAAGTGTGTGTTTGAAGTTAAAACCATTCCGTTTCTAGGTTACATTGTGTCCGGTTCCGGACTAGAGATGGATCCTGAGAAACTCCAAGCAATCCAGAATTGGCCTATACCCTTAAGCCTCAAAGGGGTCCAGAGGTTCTTAGGGTTCGCCAATTATTATAGAAAATTTATACGAGACTTTTCCACCATTGTGGCGCCTATCACTGCATTAACCAAGAAAGGTGTTAATCCGTCCAAGTGGTCCGAGGAAGCTACACAGGCCTTTCACCTTCTGAAGCAACGGTTCATCTCTGCACCAGTTCTGAAACAGCCCGACACCGACTCTCCTTTTATCTTAGAGGTAGATGCCTCCTCCGTTGGAGTAGGAGCAGTGTTATCCCAGAGGGCCAAAGATGGACATCTACATCCTTGCAGTTTCTTCTCCCGGAAGTTCTCCCCAGCTGAGCGCAACTATGCCATTGGCGATCAGGAGTTGCTAGCCATCAAGCTCGCTCTGGAGGAGTGGAGATACCTGTTGGAGGGAGCTTCCCACTCAATCACCATTCTTACCGACCACAAAAATCTTTTATATCTCAAAGGCGCACAATGTCTGAATCCTCGTCAGGCCAGATGGGCACTTTTCTTCTCTAGGTTTGACTTTAAACTCCAGTTCTGTCCGGGTTCTCAGAATCGTAAGGCCGATGCCCTTTCCCGCTCATGGGAGCAAGAAAATGAGTCCGAGTCTGCAGACAAGCATCCTATTATTAATCCGTTGGCATTCTCCACGGTAGGGATGGACTCTACGCCTCCACCAGGGAAAAGTTTTGTTAAGCCAGTTCTAAGGAAGAAGCTCATGCATTGGGCCCATGCTTCCCGTTTTGCTGGACATACAGGCATTCAGAAAACCCTTGAATTTATTTCTAGGTCCTACTGGTGGCCAACTCTGAAGAAGGACGTTATGGAATTTATTGCCTCCTGCCCAAAGTGTGCCCAACACAAAGTCTCCCGCCAGTCGCCTGCGGGGCAACTGGTTCCATTATCTGTTCCCCGTCGACCTTGGACCCATTTGTCGATGGACTTTGTTTCCGATCTACCTATCTGCAACAAGTTTAATACCATCTGGGTGGTAGTTGACCGGTTCACCAAGATGGCACATTTCATCCCTCTCACCGGTCTTCCGTCAGCTTCCAAGTTGGCTCAAGTGTTTATACAAGAGATCTTCCGACTTCACGGTCTTCCTGAAGAGATCATCTCGGATCGTGGAGTACAATTTGTAGCCAAATTTTGGCGAAGTTTGTGTCAAGCCCTCCAAGTCAAGTTAAAGTTTTCCACGGCTTACCATCCTCAGACCAATGGTCAAACCGAGAGGGTGAATCAGGACTTGGAGGCCTTCCTCCGTATATATGTGTCTTCCTCTCAAGATGACTGGGTTCAACTCCTTCCTTGGGCCGAGTTCAGCCACAACAATCAATACCATTCCTCATCTTCTTCTACACCATTCTTCATTAATTATGGATTCCACCCTAAAGTCCCAGAATTCCAACCGCTTCCCGCAACTTCTGTTCCAGCAGTGGATGTCACCTTGCGTCAGTTTTCAAATAACTGGAGGAACGTCCGCGCAGCCCTGCTTAAAGCCTCATTCAGGTATAAGAAGTTTGCCGATAGGAAGCGTAGAGCGGTTCCTGCTCTCAAGGTGGGTGATCGTGTGTGGCTGTCCACGAAGAATTTGAGGTTGAGAGTTCCCAGCATGAAATTTGCACCTCGCTACATCGGACCCTTCAAGATTGAACAAGTCATCAATCCTGTTGCCTACAGGTTACAGTTACCATCCTTCTTGAAAATACCCAGGACATTTCATGTTTCTTTGTTGAAACCGCTGATCCTGAATCGGTTTCATTCCGCACTTCCTCCAGCTCCCAAAGTTCAGACTCAACGGGGAGTCGAGTACGAGGTGGCCAAGATTTTGGACTCACGTTTCCGTTACGGTCAGTTACAATACCTCATTGACTGGAAGGGCTATGGTCCTGAAGAACGCTCTTGGACCAATGCCTCAGACGTCCATGCTCCTGCCTTGGTCCGAAATTTCCACGCAAAGTTTCCTTTAAAGCCTAAGAAGTGTCCTGGGGCCACTCCTAAAGGGGGGGTGCTGTCACGATCCGGGTATCTGGACGCCATTACTTACCCTTCAGATGCCTCCTAAGGCTGGCTCAGCGTTCCAGGACCGGATCCCGCTGTTCCTGAGTTTCCACATGCAGAATGTCAGAGTGGTGATTTCATCAGCCGCGGCCTCCGCTGTGCCCGCGTGGTTAAATGTGCGCTTGTCAGTCTGGCGTCTCCTGTCTCCTGTGGCCGGCGTCGCCATTACTGTTTCAATTCTCACATGGATTACAAACCAAACTTCCCTCCAAGTGTCTGCATGGGCGCAGCCATCTTGGATTTTGTCATCTGATTATTTCCACCAATCTGCTGTCTGTATTGTTGATTTGCATAATTGCCTAGCCAACCCCTTCCTTGCTGCAGGTATAAGTATGCTGTGCCTGAGCAAGGAAGGCGTCAGTGCTTTGGTTGTCTAACCTAGTTCCAGTTTGTCTCTCTCCTGTGGTTGTCTTCCAGGTTCCAGCTCCTGTCTCCAGACTTCTGCTATAGAGACCCGCACCAGCATTCCATCTGCGGTGTAGCCTGACTCTCCGATCCATTCTGGACTCACCTGTTTCCAGTTACATCAATCACCTGCTTCCAGCTCAGCTTCCAGCAGTGTACAGCTTCTCTTAAAGGGCCGGTGTCCTTTCTGCAGTTTACCACTCTCCACCGGTATTATTATTTCACCGCTCTCAAACTCCAAACTTCATCAATCACCTGCTTCCAGCTCCGCTTCCAGCAGTGTACAGCTTCTCTTAAAGGGCCGGTGTCCTTTCTGCAGTTTACCACTCTCCACCGGTATTATTATTTCACCGCTCTCAAACTCCAAACTTCATTATTATTTCATCGCTCTCAAGTTCGTTTATTATTTAACTGGTTCCAGCCAGTATCCACTCCGTACCAACAACAGTCTGGTTCCAGCCAGTATCCACAGCAGCCATTTTATCTTCAGCAACCCAGCCTTTCCTGGAACACCAGCTGGTACGATCCTGGGTTCTCTCCATTGCTACAGTCAGGCCTGGTAAGGACTTTCCAACTAGAAGATTATAAGAACTGTCTCACTCTACCAGTGCCTGTGGCCCTTGCCACCCTGTAGTACCCAGGAATTGTATTTATCCTCTGTTGACTTTTATGTTTCCTTTACTGCTGCTGTGTTACGGAGTTTGTCTTAATAAACATCATTGACTTTTATCCTGGTTGTCGTGGTCACGCCTTCGGGCAGTTATTCTACATGTTACTTACATGTCTAGGGGTCTGATACAACCTCCCAGGTTCCGTTACATCTCAGCCCCTACAACTGAGGCTGCCTCCCGTCAGCTCAGGCCCTCAGTTGTGACATGGCCCAGACGGCACTGGTTCTCAGACCTGCAAGGCCTATCGTCAGACCGTCCAATTCTACTTCCACAACGCCCAGACCTCCTCGTTCAGGGCCCCTGTGTCTACCAGGACCTAGCCCGGCTGTCTTTGACGGCGTGGCTCTTGAAGCTTCCGTCTTAAGGGCTAAAGGGTTTTCTGAGGAGGTCATTCAAACTATGTTGCGGGCCCGGAAACCGGCTTCGGCTCAGATTTACTATAGGGTCTGGCATTCTTACTTTGTTTGGTGCGCATCTAACGATTATGATGCTTCCAAGTTTAGTATAGCCAAGTTGTTAGCTTTTCTTCAGCAGGGCCTGGACTTAGGCCTGCGTTTGGCCTCCCTCAAGGTTCAAATATCTGCCTTATCGGTGTGGTTTCAGAGAAAAATTGCGACCTTACCTGATGTGCATACCTTTACTCTATGTCCCGCCTGTGGCTCCTTGGGACTTGTTGGTGGTTTTGGAGGCGTTACAAGAGTCTCCGTTTGAACCTCTTGGTTCAACTGACCTTAAGTGGCTTTCCCTTAAGGTGGTGTTTCTGCTGGCTATTGCTTCAGCTAGAAGAGTGTCAGATTTGGGTGCCGTGTCCTGTAGTTCCCCATATCTGATATTTCACAGTGACCGGGCGGTTTTTAGGACTCATCCCGGCTATCTACCTAAGGTGGTTTCTTCGTTCCACCTTAATCAGGAGATTGTAGTTCCAACACTTGTTTCTCCTGATCTGTCTCCCAAAGAGCGGTCTTTGGATGTGGTACGGGCTCTCCGTATCTATGTGAAGAGAATGGCTCCTATTAGGAAATCTGATTCTCTTTTTTTGTGTTTGGGTTTCTCAAACGTGGCTGGCCTGCTCACAAGCAAACTGGCCAGATGGATTAGAATGGTGATTGCACATGCTTATGTGAAGGCTGGTCTCTCTGCTCCTGATTACATTAAGGCCCATTCAACTCGGTCTGTTGGACCTTCTTGGGCGGCCTAACGTGGTGCGACCCTTGAACAATTGTGCAAGGCGGCTACGTGGTCCTCAGTGAACACGTTCATTAGGTTCTATGCCTTCGATACCGCCGCATCCCAGGATGCTTCCTTTGGACGCCGGGTTCTTGTGCCCGCTTCAGTGCATCCCCTCCCGTATGGAACTGCTTTAGGACATCCCCAATGTCTATCCTTGTGGAGCCCAGTGTACCCCGCAGCAGAAAACGAGTTTTATTGTAAGAACTTACCTTTGTTAAAACTCTTTCTGCGAGGTACACTGGGCTCCACAAGGCACCCACCCTGACGCACTTAGCTTCTTTGGGTTGGTATGGCATTATCCGCTGACACTTCTCCTGTCGGGAGAGTGTGGTGTTTGTGGAGACTGGCAGTTGTCGTCTCTTACTTGCTACTGCATTGGGCTGGTTAACAAAACTGAGCTCCTGTGCATGGAGGCGGGGTGATATAGGAGGCGGCGCTATGCATCTTGGGAAGAAGGTCAAAGCTTTTGAGCCTGTTGGTGCTTCGGATCAAGGTCCTACTCTACACCCCAATGTCTATCCTTGTGGAGCCCAGTGTACCTTGCTTAAAGAGTTTTAACAAAGGTAAGTTCTTAACATAAAACTCGTTTTTTGCACCATCCCGTCGCTGACCGGTGATGCCAGTTGTTGTTGCCCGATGCGCGTGCGCATTGCAGTGCACGCGGAGTTAGGACCTGATCGCCCGCTGTGCGAAAATGCACAGCAGTGATCAGATCTGAATCACCCTCATTGTCCCCAATAGTAATTAAAATAATGCACTGGCCCCCACAGTAATTGAACACACTGTCTGCCACAGTAATTCCACACATTGCCCCCCATAGTAATGCCACCACACACTGTCCCCAATAGTAATTGCACACATTGCCCCGCACATAGTAATTCCTCCACACTGTCCCCTGTAGTAATACCACAACACACACTGTCCCCCTGTAGTAATAGCAACACACATACTGTCCCCCTGTAGTAATGGCAACACGCACACTGTCCCCCTGTAGTAATGGCAACACGCACACTGTCCCCCTATAGTAATGCCACCAGACATACTGTCCCCCTGTAGCAATGGCACTACACACACTGTCTGCCATAGTAAAAAATATAGGATTTTAATAACCTACCGGTAAATCCTTTTCTCGTAGTCCGTAGAGGATGCTGGGGTCCATTTTAGTACCATGGGGTATAGACGGTTCCACAGGAGCCTTCGGCACTTTAAATCTTTTTAAGAGTGTGAACTGGCTCCTCCCTTTATGCCCCTCCTCCAGACCTCAGTATAGGAACTGTGCCCGAGAGAAGAATTTACATTAACTAGTGGCGAGATTCATACCAGCTCACACTATACCAACATGCCGCCTAACATGGCCATTAACATCACCCATGCCAACGTGCATGCATAAAGTAACAGCAACTGCTGCAAAATATCTTAACACATGAGAACCTGTGTAAAAAGACAAAACTTTACTTTGCAGGAAAAATGAGCACTGGGCGGGCACCCAGCATCCTCTACAGACTATGAGAAAAGGATTTACCGGTAGGTTATTAAAATCCTATTTTCTCTTACGTCCTAGAGGATGCTGGGGTCCATTTTAGTACCATGGGGATGGACCAAAGCTCCCAGTACGGGTGGGAAAGTGCTAATGTTCCTGCAGAACTGACTGACCAAAACGAAGGTCGTCAGCAGCCAAGGTGTCAAACCTGTAAAACTTAGCAAACATGTTTGCACCTGACCAAGTAGCAGCTCAGCAAATCTGCAATGCCGAGACCCCCCGGGCAGGCGCCCAGGACGAACCCACTTTACTTGTAGAGTGGGCCTTTACCGAACTCGGTAACGGCAATCCTGCCGTGGAATGAGCGTGCTGAATCGTACTTCTGATCCAGCGTGCAATAATCTGCTTAGAAGCAGGACACCCAATCTTGTTGGGATCATAAAAGACAAACAAAGCCTCTGTTTTCCTAATCCGAGCCGTTCTTGCAACATAAGTCATCAATGCTCTGACGACATCCAAGGACTTAGAGACGGCTGAGGTGTCAGAAGCCACTGGCACCACCATTGGTTGGTTGATATGAAGACACAACCTTCGGAAGAAATTTGTGATGCATCCGCAGCTCAGCCCTATCTTCATGAAAAATCAATTCTGGCTTTTGCCGGCAGGATAATCCTCTGATGCATGTGTAGATGTGATCCGGACCACTTGTCCAGGAGGTCCCACTGGAACACCCTGGCATGGAATCGGCCAAATTGCAGAGCCTCGTAGGCCGCCACCATCTTCCCCAGCAGGCGGATGCATTGGTGAACTGACATGCGTGCTGGTTTCAAAACTTGTTTGACCATCTTCTGGATCTCCAGAGCCTTTTCCACCGGAAGGAATACTTTCTGTACCTCGGTGTCCAGAATCATTCCCAGAAAAGATAACCTCATTGTCGGTTCCAATTGTGATTTTGGAAGGTTTAAGATCCAACCGTGCTGTTAAAGGATCGTCAGGGATAGCGCAATGTTTTGCTCTAACTTCTCCCTGGACCTCGCCTTTATAAGGAGATCATCCAGGTAAGGAATTAGGTTGACTCCTTTCTTGCGAAGGAGCACCATCATCTCCGCCATCACCTTGGTGAACACCCTTGCAGCCGTGGAGAGTCCAAAACGTAACGTTTGGAACTGGTAGTGGCAGTCCTGGACCGCAAACCTCAGGTATACCTGATGCGGAGGGTAGATGGGAACATGCAAATAAGCATCCTTGATGTCCACCGACACCAGAAATTTCTTCTCTTCCAAGCAGGAGATCACCGCCCTTAGGGATTCCATCTTGAACTTGAACCGTTTCAAAAACAGATTTAGAGACTTTAGGTTCAGAATCGGTCTGACCGAGTCATCCGGCTTCGGTTCTACAAATAGGCTGGAATAAAAACCTTTTCCCTGCTGTATCTCGGGAACCAAGTAACTAAGTAAAACTACCTTGTCTTGACACAACTTCTGTATCACGTTCAGCACTTTTGTCCTCTGTTGGATAGAAACTGGCAAGGCTGATTTGAAAAATCGGCATGGGGAAGATCTTGAAATTCCAACCTGTAACCTTGGGACACTATCTGTAATACCCAAGGATCCAGATCTGAACGAAGCCAGACCTGGCTGAAAAACAGTAGGCGTGCCCCCATCCGTTCGTACTCCCGCATGGGAGCCCCAGCGTCATGCTGAGGTTTTTGCAGAAACAGCTGTTGGCTTCTGCTCTTGTGAACCTGCTGGTGTTGTAGGTTTTCTACCCCTACCCCGACCTCTTCCTGCGAAGAAGGGGGTACCTTTTGCCTTTTTGTACCTGTTGGGCCGAAAGGACTGCATGGTATGAGAATGATACCCTTTCTTAGGGGGGACTTGCCTGATGTAGTCGTGAAAATCATAGCATCCAGTTTATCACCAAAGAGGGCCTCAATATTTCTCTTTGATTCCGCATCAGCAGTCCATTGGCGAATCCATAACGCCCTGCAGCCTGAAATCGCCATAGCTGAGGCTCTTGAACCCAGCAAACCAATATCCTTCATAGCCTCAACAAAGTAACCTGCAGCATCTTTGATATGGCTGAGAATTAGGACTATATCATCCTTATCAACCGTGTCAATATTAACTATCAAGTGGTCTGCCCACTTCTCCACAGTGTTACCCACCCACGCAAAAAGCAATGGTGGGCCTGAGTAACGTACCATTAGCGGTATATATAGATTTTAATGTCGTCTCTAATTTACGGTCAGCAGGATCCTTCAAAGAAGCTAACCCTGGGGCAGACAAAACTATTTTCTTAGACAGCCTAGAAACTGAAGTGTCTATCATAGGGGGTGTCTCCCACTTGCGCCAGTCTTCATCAGGAAAAGGGTACGCTACACGTATCCATCTGGGAATAGTACATTTCCTTTCGGGGTTAGACCAGGCGTCCTCAAAGAAAGCATTCAAATCCCTTGACGGAGGAAAAGTCACCACCTGTTTCTTATTTAATCTAAAATAATCCTTTTCCTCAGATGCAGGTGTTGTATCGGTAAACTCTAACACCTCTTTTATAGCGACTATCACACATTGTATGCTTTTTGCTAATTTTGTGTCTACCCCTCTCAAATCCCCAGTGTCTGCTTCCGTGTCGGAATCTGTGTCTGTGTCCCCCTGCATTATCTGGGCCAGAGACCTTTTTTGGGAACTGGGTGGGACCCGAGTAGATGATATGGAGGGATCAGCAAACAGTGCATCCTCTATAGACTGTCTCCAATAAACAGTCTGTTGCTCAGACTCTGAGAATTTCTGTGCAAGCATGGAAATTATTTTGCAACTTTCTCCGGCTCCTTCTGAGAGGGAAGAGCCACCATATTACCCTCTTGTGCCTCTAAAATGGGTTCCTCCGGTGAAGACTCCCCCCCGATGTCTGACATGATACACGCGTGTACACACACACACAGACCCCTATCACACAGGAGCTATCGGGGACAGACACACACCGATGCCTGTCAGAGAAACACATAGGGATTTGCCAGTTCACACACACGCACACACACACACACACACACACACACACACACAGCGCCCTCTATAATGTTCAATATACACTATTAGCGCATAATCTGATTATTTACACTCCTTCCCCCCTATACCACCGTGGTACTCAGCCGTGTCTTGAGGATAAACTGCACCTGGATCCTCACCGCGGTGTCTGCAGGAGAAAAATGGCGCGCAGTGAGTGAACTGTGTCCTCTAAGAAGAAGCCCCGCCCCCCTGCAATGGCGCGCTTCAACCACAGAATGGGAATATGTATTCTGGCCCCGGGGGTAACACAACCCCATGGATGGGGTATGTGCATCTATGCCAGTGAGAGAAAAAGGTATTACATGCCGCTCAGAGCGCCCCCCCCCACCCCAGCGCGCTCTGCACTCGTGCTGAGAGACATGACGCGCAGCGTCCCCGCCGCTGCGCTGGCACCTGACAAGCCGCCAACGATGACCGGAGGACCCTCTCTGCAGGACTCCGGTAACATACTCACCCGCCTTCGTTCTTCTGGCTCTGTTAGGGGGTGGCGGCAGTGCTGCGGGAGTGAACGCTGGCCAGGCTTGAGCTGTGTTCAGTACCCTCAGGAGCTAATGGTGTCCTGTCAGCGGAAGTAGAACCATTAACTAATTGAGAAGTTGGTTCTAACTTCCCCCCCCTAAGTCCCACGAAGCAGGGAAGCTGTTGCCAGCAGCTTCCCTGTAAAATATAAAACCTATCATTTTTCCAGCAAAGCTCTGTAGAGCTCCACTAGAGTCCGTCCAGTCTCCTGGGCACATTTTCTAAACTGAGGTCTGGAGGAGGGGCATAGAGGAAGGAGCTAGTTCATACTCTTAAAAAGTCTTAAAGTGCCAAAGGCTCCTGCGGAACCGTCTATACCCCATGGTACTAAAATGGACCCCAGCATCCTCTAAGACGTAAGAGAAAATGAGATTTATGGTAAGAACTTACCGTTGTTAAATCTTTCTGCGAGGTATACTGGGCTCCACAGGGAATAACATTGGGTGTAGAGTAGGATCTTGATCCGAGGCACCAACAGGTTCAAAGCTTTGACTGTTCCCAAGATGCACAGCGCCACCTCGTCTATAACCCCGCCTCTGTGCACAGGAGCTCAGTTTTTGTTAACCAGTCCAATGCAGTAGCAGGTAAACGAGACGACAATCGTTAGTAGCCACAAACACCACACACTCACGACAGGAGAGGGTGTCAGCGGCTAATGCCATACCAACCCAAAGAAGCTAAGTGCGTCAGGGTGGGCACCCTGTGGAGCCCAGTGTACCTCGCTTAACAACGGTAAGTTCTTACCATAAATCTAGTTTACTGCTGCGGGGTACACTGGGATCCACAGGTAATAACAACGGGGATGTCCTAAAGCAGTTTCTTATGGGAGGGGACGCACTGTAGCGGGCACAAGAACCCGGCATCCAAAGGAAGCATCCTGGGAGGCGGAAGTATCAAAGACATAGAACATTAGGAATGTGTTCGCTGAGGACCACGTAGTCGCCTTGCACAATTTTTCAAGGGTCGCACCACGGCGGGCCGCCCAAGAAGGTCCAACAGACCGAGTAGAATGAGCCGTAATGGTAGCAGGAGCTGGAAGACCAGCCTGTACATAAGCATGTGCAATCACCATTCTAATCCATCTGGGCAAGGTCTGCTTATTAGCAGGCCAGCCACATTTGTGAAAACCAAACAGCACGAAGAGAGTTTCTGACTTCTGAAAGGAAGCAGTTCTCTTCACGTACCACATCCAAAGACCGCTCTCCGGAAGACAACTCCAGAGAATTAAAGGCAGGGACCACAATCTCCAGGTAAAGGTGGAAGGAAGACACCACCTTAGGTAGGTAACTAGGGTGTGTTCTAAGAACTGCCCGATCACGGTGAAAAATCAGATAGGGGGACATACAGGATAAGGCACTCAAGTCTGAAACGCATCTAGAAGAAGCAATGGCTAGCAGAAACAAGACCTTAAGGGAAAGCCACTTAAGATCTGCGGATGCAAGAGGTTCAAATGGAGATTCTTGCAAGGCCTCCAAGACTACCGACAAATCCCAAGGGGCCACAGGTGGGACATGAGGCTGAATGCTCAACACACCCTGAGTGAAGGTATGAACATCAGGCAGAGATGCCATTTTTCTCTGAAACCATACCAACAAGGCAGAAATATGAACCTTGAGGGAGGCCAGACGAAGACCTAAGTCCAGGCCTTGCTGTACTAAACTTGTAAGCGTCATGATTGTTATTTGCGCACCAAGCAAAGTAAGAATTCCAGACCCTATGGTAAATCCGAGCAGAAGCCGGCTTACGGGCCTTCAACATAGTTTGAATGACCGCCTCAGAAAAACCTTTGGCCCTCATTACGTAAGCTTCAAGAGCCACGCCGTCAAAGCGAGTCTGGCCAAATCCTGGTAGACACAAGGGCCCTGAACGAGGAGGTCTGGTTGTTGTGGGAGTAGAAGGGGACGCTCTAGTGAGAGGCCATGGAGGTCTGAGAACCAATGCCGTCTGGGTCACGCGGGAGCAATCAGAAGTAGTATGCCTCCTTCTTGTATGAACTTCCTTATCACTCTGGGCAGTAGAGACACTGGAGGGAACACATATATGGCAACCCGAAAGTTCCACGCGATTGCCAATGCATCCATGAACGCTGCTTGAGGATCCCTTGTTCTTGCTCCGAAGACCGGAACCTTGTGGTTGTGTCGAGACGCCATCAGATCTACATCTGGAGTGCCCCACTTGTCCACGAGGAGTTGAAATACTTCTGGATGGAGGCTCCACTCCCCGGCGTGCACGTCCTGACGACTGAGAAAGTCCGCTTCCCAGTTGAGAACCCCCGGAATGAACACCGCCGATATGGCTGGCAGATGGCGTTCCGCCCATTGAAGAATCTTTGATACTGCCCTCATTGCCATGCGGCTTTGAGTGCCGCCTTGATGATTTATGTACGCCACTGTGGTGGCGTTGTCCGACTGTACCTGAACAGGTCTGTTCTGAATTAAATGCTGGGCCAGGTTCAGCGCGTTGAACACCAGCCGCAGTTCCAGAATGTTTATCGGGAGGTGAGATTCCTCCTTGGTCCACCGACCCTGAAGAGAGTGTTGCTCCAACACCGCGCCCCAGCCTCTCAGACTGGCAACTGTTGTCAAAAGGACCCAGTTGGAGATCCAGAAGGGATGACCCTTGCTCAAATGTCGGTCCTGCAGCCACCAGCTCAGTGACAGATGGACCTCCGGAGACAAGGAGATCATGTGAGACCTGATCCGGTGAGGCAGGCCGTCCCATTTGGCAAGAATCAGTTTCTGCAGAGGGCGTGAATGGAATTGAGCGTACTCCACTATGTCGAAAGCCGACACCATGAGACCTAGCACTTGCATCGCCGAATGTATTGACACTTGCGGACGAGATAGGAAGCATCGAATCTTGTCCTGAAGCTTCAGTACCTTCTCCTGAGACAAGAACAACCGTTGGTTGCGGGTGTCCAACAACGCTCCCAGGTGCACCATGCTCTGCGCAGGGACCAAGGAAGATTTCTTCCAGTTGATGAGCCACCCGTGGGCTTGTAGAAACTGGATGGTCAGATCCAGATGGCGTAGAAGACCTTGTGCGGAATTTGCCAGGATCAACAAGTCGTCCAGATATGGTAGGATCCTGACCCCTTGACGGCGGAGTACAGCCGTCATTACCACCATGACCTTGGTGAAAACATGCAGTGCCGTGGTCAAGCCAAAAGGTAACGCCCGAAATTGGTAATGGAGGTTGCCCACTGCAAACCTCAGGTACTGCTGATGCGACACTGCAATGGGAATATGCAGGTAAGCATCCTGTATGTCCAGGGAGACCATATAATCCCCAGGTTCCAAGGAAAGAACAATAGAACGAAGGGTTTCCATACGAAACTTGGAAACCCTGACAAATTTGTTCAAGGACTTGAGGTTGAGAATTGGCCGGGAGGACCCATTCGGTTTCGGGACTAGAAACAGCGGTGAATAGTACCCCTTGCCTCTCTGAGCCAGAGGCACTTGTACTACTACTCCTGTGTCCAGGAGGGCCTGTATCACTGAATGAAGAGTTTTTGCCTTCACCTGATCCGAAGGGACGTCTGTCAGGCAAAATCGATGAGGGGGACGCTTCTTGAAGGATATGGCGTAACCTCGAGTGACAACTTCCCGTAGCCAGGCATCGGAAGTGGTCTTCAACCATTCCTGGGTAAACCCTAGAGGTCGGCCCCCCACCCTGGGGTGGCCCACCCCGTCATGCGGCAGGCTTGTCTGTTTTGGAAGCAGGCTGATGGGCAGCCCAGGCCCGTTTGGGTTTGGGCTTAGTAGGTTTGGAAGTGCAACCGTGTTTTGGGTACGCCTGACCTTTTGCTTTTCCCGGAGGATGAAAGGGACGAGAGGAAGTACTCTTAGCCTTCGGTGCCGAAGGAGCAGTACTAGGCAGACATGCCGTTTTAGCAGAAGCTAAGTCAGCCACTATCTTGTTGAGGTCTTCTCCAAAAAGAATGTCTCCCTTAAAAGGGAGCACCTCCAGGGTTTTCTTGGAGTCCAGATCTACGGACCAGGACCGCAACCAAAGAATCCGGCGAGCCAGGATAGATGTAGTAGAAGCCTTGGCCACCAGAATACCGGCATCAGAAGCCGCCTCCTTCACATAATTTGAAGCTGTGACAATATACAACAGGCATTGTCTAGCGAGATCAGAAGCATTGGAAGGCAACTCTGCCTCCAACTCCTGGGCCCACGCCTCAATGGCCTCTGCAGCCCAAGTTGCTGCAGATTTCTTTTTAGTCAGTGACTGGTTTAATTGCTGTAACTGATTGGAGATTTGATCTGCCCAAGCGGATTAACTGCAGGGACCATAATCGGTTGCACCGGCATAGGAGGTCCCATAGGGGGCGTAAGTTTAGTTACCAGCGTAGGTAATAATGAGGAAATGTAGCCCAAGGTGGGTCATTTTGAACCCCTGTTGCCACTATTCTACTGGGGGGTAGGGAACCCCTAGAACCTGAACTCTCTGCTGCCAAGTTTTCCTCAAACATGCCTGCAGCGTCACCTCCACACACTGTGGGATCAGCTCCAGCTCTGTTGCCCCCTGTAGCTGACATAACTAAAAGAACAATCTCAGGCAACACAGTACAATATCAGCAGCAATATACCTGACAAGCACCCCCTGTGCAGCTTATATACGCTGCAAACAGGGAATTCAAGAGGTATATGGTGACTAAAAATCACAAAGAAAAATACACAATGAGTATATCTTGTGAGACACCTATATCAGATAATAAACCTGACACACTAAGCCACCTCAGGTCAAAGAATATAGGGATAGCAATCTGAGTGAGAGACACGAAATGGAGGTCACACAGCAGCTACTCGGTTTATGTAGGCCACCGTCATTACATTGTCCGACTTGAATGGCACGATCTCGCAGAAGATTTGTCACTTGGAGAAGACCGTTGTACACAGCTCTTAGTTCCAGAAAGTTTATTGGAAGACTGGATTCCAGACTTGACAACCTTCCTTGGAAGGTTTACCCTTGAGTGACTGCGCCCCAACCCCAAAGACTTGCGTCCGTGGTTAGAAGGATCCAGTCCTGAATCCAGAACCTGCGGCCCTCCAGAAGGGCAGACATTTGCAGCAACCAGAGGAGTGAAATCCTTGCTTCCGGTGACAGACGTATCCTCAGGTGCATATGTAGATGAGACCCCGACCACTTGTCTAGGAGATCTAGTTGGAAGGATCGAGCATGGAATCTTCCGTACTGTAGAGCCTCGTAGGAGGCAACCATCTTCCTCAGAAGGCGAATGCACTGATGAACCGATACCCGGGCTGTCTTCAGGACATCCCGGACCATTGTTTGAATCACAAACGCTTTTTCCTCTGGTAGAAACACCCTCTGCACTTTCATGTCCAGGAAAGACAATCTCCTTGTCGGCTCCAAATGTGATTTTGGAAGGTTCAGGATCCAACCATGTTCCCTGAGCAGACGAGTTATGAGAGCAATGGACTGCAACAATGTCTCCCTGGTCGACGGAAGGAATAGGAACTGAACCTGACCAAACAGCGATAGAAATCTTTAAAACCTGAGTTTCTGTCTCAGTATGAGCTACCCTAGTAGAGATCTGAGAAATCATTCCCTTACTAGAAATCAGCCATTCTGGCTCATTAATATGAATCCCTGGATATGGTTATGTGAGAAACATACACCACACTCACACAGGAAAATGTCAAAAACTGTTTTTCCCCCAAGAACTTTCAGAGAAACACAGAGCTTGGAGCCAGCCCACACAAAGTGCTTAATAATGTAGATATAACAAAATACCTGGCGCTGCCTGTGTTCCCTTAATAGGGGTGGTCTTCAGTATGCCGACTGACGGGATCCTGGCGCACAGTATACCGGCGCCGGAATCCCGACAGCCGGCACACCGACACTTATTTTGTGGGGGTCCACGACCCCCCTGGAGGGAGAATACAATAGCGTGGCGCGCCACCGTGCCCGTAGCGTGGCGAGCGCAGCGAGCCCGCAAGGGGCTCATTTGTGCTCGCCACACTGTCGGTAAGTCGGCGGTCGGGCGCCCGACCGCCAGCATACCATACTGAACCCCCTTAATAGACTACACAGTAATTATACAGCCTCCCCCCCCCCTTTCTACAATCCCCTGGTACCGCACTGGATAGCTGGAGTCGTGTGGAGGGACAGCTCTCCCTGTCAGCGTCTCTGTAGCTGGATTTGCAGGGAGGAAAATGGCGCTGAACGCTGCTGGGTCCGATCTGAGGAGAAGCTCCGCCCCCCTGAAACATGGCGCTGCTTCCCGCTTTTAAATCTTTATACTGGCCTGAGGTATGGTGCCGGCAGTGGTACCTAGGTTCCTGACAGCCTGAGTGACCAGTGTAGGGTATAGGCGCTGGCTCAGGGCGCCCCTCATAGCGCAATGTCGCACATAGCGCATCACAATGTGTACCACTGAGCCTCCGGAGTGCAGTTAGTACTGCTCTCCCACCCTGTTGCTGCCATATTCACACCGGCTTCCCGCTTGCTGGGGCGCCAGTGACTAACTCGCCACTGGAATTGTCTGGCTCTGTTAGGGGGTGGCGGCATGCTGCGGGAGTGAGCGGTCGCCTGGGGCGGCTAACGATCATCACCCTCAGGAGCTCAGTGTCCTGTCAGCGGAGATAATGGCCATTAACCTCTCAGAGTTGGACACTACTCCCCCCCCCCCCCCCCCCCCCAAGTCCCTCGAAGCAGGGAGGCTGTTGCCAGTAGCCTCCCTGTGCCTAAACTTTAATTATAAAAATAAAAGTAGAAAAACTCCTATGGAGCTCCCCTAGCTGTGACCGGCTCCTCCGGGCACAATTTCTAAACTGAGTCTGGTAGGAGGGACATAGAGGGAGGAGCTAGCCCACACTGTTAAACTCTTAAAGTGCCAGTGGCTCCTAGTGGACCCGTCTATATCCCATGGTACTAATGTGGACCCCAGCATCCTCTAGGACAGTGTTTCCCAACCACGGTCCTCAAGGCACACTAACAGTCCTGGTTTTAGTGATATCCAGGCTTGGACACAGGTGACTTAATTAGCACCTCAGTTTTTTTGATTTAACCATCTGTGCTGAAGCCTGGATATCACTAAAACCTGCACTGTTGGTGTGCCTTGAGGACCGTGGTTGGGAATGCCTGCTCTAGGACATAAGAGAAAAAATCACTGGCCCAAACCTTTTAAAGTTCTTCTTTTCCCTCTCAGCGGTGGGAGCGTCAGGAGCAGTTGAGAAGCAGAACAGCATTGAGCAGCACAGGCAAGATGGCATGGTGTATGAGACTTATGAGTGGAGTAGGGGTCATGGGCAGGGCTGCAGAAGAGCTGCCTGCTAGTGGTACTGTAAGTGTCACGTCAACAGTGCACACAGTGAGGGGCCGGGCAGCAGGCATCTTTGGTGGCGGCACATACTACAGCACAGCGGTTGAAAAACACTGCTCTAGAAATACTAGGGGCACCTTCAAAATGTTGCTATAGAGCACAAAACTCTAGTTAAGCCCCTGGTTACACGGGAAATATGATACCCCCAACCTTCACCTATGTATCCATACCTCCTAACATGACCCATTCCAGGAGGGATAAAATGCTCTGTTACTGGACTCCTATTTTATGATTGCTGTCATCTGTGAAACACATTTGCTACCAATTAACTAGTTCAGCACAGGTGATGGCAATCATATACACTGCTCAAAAAAATAAAGGGAACACTAAAATAACACATCCTAGATCTGAATGAATGAAATATTCTTATTAAATACTTTGTTCTTTACATAGTTGAATGTGCTGATAACAAAATCACACAAAAATTATCAAATTTATTAACCCATGGAGGTCTGGATTTGGAGTCACACTCAAAATGAAAGTGGAAAAACACACTACAGGCTATTCCAACTTTGATGTAATGTCCTTAAAACAAGTCAAAATGAGGCTCAGTAGTGTGTGTGGCCTCCACGTGCCTGTATGACCTCCCTACAACGCCTGGGCATGCTCCTGATGAGGTGGCGGATGGTCTCCTGAGGGATCTCCGAGACCTGGACTAAAGCATCCGCCAACTCCTGGACAGTCTGTGGTGCAACGTGGCGTTGGTGGATGGAGCGAGAGATGATGTCCCAGATGTGCTCAATTGGATTCAGGTCTGGGGAACGGGCGGGCCAGTCCATAGCATCAATGCCTTCGTCTTGCAGGAACTGCTGACACACTCCAGCCACATGAGGTCTAGCATTGTCTCGCATTAGGAGGAACCCAGGGCCAACCGCACCAGCATATGGTCTCACAAGGGGTCTGATGATCTCATCTCTGTCCCTAATGGCAGTCAGGCTACCTCTGGCGAGCACATGGAGTGCTGTGCGGCCCCCCAAAGAAATGCCACCCCACACCATTACTGACCCACTGCCAAACCAGTCATGCTGGAGGATGTTGCAGGCAGCAGAACGTTCTCCTTGGCATCTGCAGACTCTGTCACGTTTGTCACATGTGCTCAGTGAGAACCTGCTTTCATCTGTGAAGAGCACAGGGCGCCAGTGGTGAATTTGCCAATCTTGGTGTTCTCTGGCAAATGCCAAACGTCCTGCACGGTGTTGGGCTGTAAGCACAACCCCCACCTGTGGACGTCGGGCCCTCATACCACCCTCATGGAGTCTGTTTCTGATCGTTTGAGTAGACAGTGACACATGCACATTTGTGGCTTGCTGGAGGTCATTTTGCAGGGCTCTGGCAGTGCTCCTCCTGTTCCTCTTTGCACAAAGGCGGAGGTAGCGGTCCTGCTGCTGGGTTGTTGCCCTCCTACGGCCTCCTCCGCGTCTCCTGATGTACTGGCCTGTCTCCTGGTAGCGCCTCCATGCTCTGGACACTACGCTGACAGACACAGCAAACCTTCTTGCCACAGCTCGCATTGATGTGCCATCCTGGATGAGCTGCACTACCTGAGCCACTTGTGTGGGTTGTAGACTCCGTCTCATGCTATCACTAGAGTGAAAGCACCGCCAGCTTTCAATAGTGACCAAAACAGCAGCCAGAAAGCATAGGAGCTGAGAAGTGGTCTGTGGTCACCACCTGCAGAACAACTCCTTTATTGCTAATTGCCTATAATTTCCACCTGTTGTCTATTCCATTTGCACAACAGCATGTGAAATTGATTGTCAATCAGTGTTGCTTCCTAAGTGGACAGTTTGATTTCACAGAAGTGTGATTGACTTGGAGTTACATTGTGTTGTTTAAGTGTTCCCTTTATTTTTTTTGAGCAGTGTATTAAGAGGGGAGTCCAGGAGCAGAGCATTTTGTCCCTCCTGTAATGGGTCATGTTGGGAAGTATGTGCATACCTCCCAACATGACCCTCTCCAGGAGGGACACAACGCTCTGCTCCTGGACTTCCCTCTTAATTTATGATTGCCATCACCTGTGCTGAAACACCTTTCTTATCCAGTAACCTGTTCAACACAGGTGCTGGTAATCATAAATGATTAGAAAAGTCCAGAAGCAGAGCATTGCGTCCCTCCTGGAGAGGGTCATGTTGGGAGGTATGTATGTGTATCTGCTAACACCCAGCCTAAATGTCCATACTCACTAGAAGATTTTTTCCATAGATATGAGCGATAATGGCGGTTGTGAATGATCAAATTGTTCAGATCGTACAAGTGTGCACACAGCAAATGACGAACTATGCGCACACCCGTGGTTGTTTGAAGCAGGTTGTCAATTGTCCATTCATGCAGCTCAATCCCAGCAGTTCAATCCCAGCCAGATTGTTTGCCGTGCAGCCCCCCCCCCCCCCCCCGAGACCACACTGAAACTGAAAGTACGGTCACACCGCAATTTCACCGTGATCGCTAAAAATAGGGCAGACTCCTGCCGGCGTGACTGCAGGAGGCCCAGCTGCCATCTTTGTGATTGCATCAGCTGCGTGTGACTTCACGTAGTGGCCCCGATCATGCCCACACCATGCCCCAATTCAAATGGCGCTGCACCCATTTTCATGCCGCTGCCCCCGCAAAGCTGTCTCCGCCTAGGAAACAGATCATTAATAACAGGCAGAGGGGTTTGCATTAACTGCAGAGTGCATACGCCTGCTTACTCTTTGTAATTGCTGAGGTTGGATTGCGTTTTTCAGTCCAGCCTGAATAGGGACCTTGGTTCCCATGGTTGTATCCTTTTGTAACGTACGGTTGCCTCTCCTGCTGCTCACACAGCCGGAATAGTAATGGTAGATGCTAGAACCAAGTGGGCTAAAGGACCTCTGACGTCAGGGAGAGGAGCAATTCTGGCAGGATAGTACTTTCACTATCCACGCCACCAACTACTCCCTTTAGTAACCTGGTGGCGAGTGAAGCGGAGCCCCAAGCTTGGTGAGCAAAGCAAACCCACAAGGCATACCCTCGAACAATTTACACATAAAATTGGTACAAATTCGATAAGGGGGCGTGGTCACGGGTAAGTGGTGTGGCCATGCCCCTTTTCCTATACTTTCAATGGAAGTTTGGAGATCCAAAAATCGGTACAGACCATAAAAATAAGGTACTGTACCTGCCAAAAAGGTACAGTTGGAGGGTATGACAAGGGTACATTTTGGGCAGTGTTGGACTGGGGCATGCATACCTCCCAACTTTGGTGGGCGTCAAGGAGGTACATCGGCATGGCGTAGCCGAGCCTGCCGGAAAAAGGGGTCGTGGTTTTGCGGGAGTGTCCACGATCGCGAGCCACGCCCCCAGTTTTCGTCACTTTGGGGTCATGCCCAGCGTTCTGTGAGCCGCTGGCATGCCCCCTCTCCCTCTAGTTAATAGACGCTGTGCGCATGCGCACAGCGTCTATTTACCGCTGCTCTGCTATGCAGAGCAGCGAGTGCAGGAGACTCCCAACTGGCCCCCCCCCCCCACCGCGGGACACTGTGGCCCGCGGGTGGGACAGCAGGAAAAAAATGGGACTGTCCCGCGAAAATCGGGACAGTTGGGAGGTATGGGCATGTAGGGCCCACCGAGGGAATGCAGTAGTATGGGCCCATGTTAAGAGGTGTGGCCAGTCCACAGAGGGGGTGTGGCCTGCTACATCATTGGTTTGACTAACCATTAGATTGTGCAACATCTGGACCCCTTCATAAATATATACAGTAAATTCAGCTGCTGCATGTATGATAATGTACCAGATTAATAACAGCAATGCACTGCAGAAAATACACCACAGTACAGTATAAGTTAACATATGTATGATGTATTATTCAAGTGCACCGTCTGGAAGCTGATCCTTAGAAGAGGAGGTGGGCCCCCAGGCAGTGGGGCCCACCGGTGGTTTCCCTTGTACACCTGTGGGCCGCTCCAAGCCTGATTTTGGGTACCATGTTCTGGCCTTGCCCAACATTGGTGCTTTACCCAACATTGGTCCAAATGTATTAAGCCTTAATTGATAGGGTGAAGATGGATAAAATAAGATTTTACTCACCGGTAAATCTATTTCTCGTAGGCCGTAGTGGATGCTGGGGACTCCGTAAGGACCATGGGGAATAGACGGGCTCCGCAGGAGACTGGGCACTCTAAAGAAAGATTTAGTACTAGCTGGTGTGCACTGGCTCCTCCCTCTATGCCCCTCCTCCAGACCTCAGTTAAGGAAACTGTGCCCGGAAGAGCTGACATGACAAGGAAAGGATTTTGGAATCCAGGGTAAGACTCATACCAGCCACACCAATCACACCGTACAACTTGTGATAAACATACCCAGTTAACAGTATGAACAACAACTGAGCATCAACCAATGGATGCCAACATAACATAACCCTTTATTAAGCAATAACTATATACACGTATTGCAGAAAGTCCGCACTTGAGACGGGCGCCCAGCATCCACTACGGACTACAAGAAATAGATTTACCGGTGAGTAAAATCTTATTTTCTCTAACGTCCTAGTGGATGCTGGGGACTACGTAAGGACCATGGGGATTATACCAAAGCCTCCAAACGGGCGGGAGAGTGCGGATGACTCTGCAGCACCGAATGGGCAAACACAAGGTCCTCCTCAGCCAGGGTATCAAACTTGTAGAATTTTGCAAATGTGTTTGAACCCGACCAAGTAGCAGCTCGGCAAAGCTGTAATGCCGAGACCCCTCGGGCAGCCGCCCAAGAAGAGCCCACCTTCCTTGTGGCGTGGGCTTTCACTGATTTTGGATGCGGCAATCCTGCCGCAGAATGAGCCTGCTGAATCGTGTTACAGATCCAGCGCGCAATAGTTTGCTTTGAAGCAGGAGCACCCAGCTTGTTGGATGCATACAGGATAAACAGCGAATCAGTCTTCCTGACTTCAGCCGTTCTGTTAACATAAATCTTCAAAGCCCGGACCACGTCCAGCAACTTGGAATCCTCCAAGTCACGAGTAGCCGCAGGCACCACAATAGGTTGGTTCAAATGAAACGAAGACACAACCTTTGGTAGAAATTGCGGACGAGTCCGCAATTCTGCCCTGTCCATATGGAAAACCAGATAGGGGCTTTTACATGACAAAGCCGCCAATTCTGACACTCGCCTAGCTGAAGCTAAGGCCAACAGCATGACCACTTTCCACGTGAGATACTTTAGCTCCACGGTCTTAAGTGGCTCAAACCACGTTGAGATCCCAAGGTGCCACAAAAGGGGGCTAAATACGCAGCACTCCCTTAACAAAAGTCTGAACCTCAGGCATGAAGCCAGTTCCTTTTGAAAGAAAATAGATAGGGCCGAAATCTGGACCTTTATGGATCCTAATTTTAGGCCCATAGTCACCCCTGACTGTAGGAAGTGCAGGAATCGACCCAGCTGGAATTCCTCTGTAGGGGCCTTCCTGGCCTCACACCAAGCAACATATTTTCGCCATATACGGTGATAATGCTTTGCTGTCACGTCTTTCCTAGCCTTTATCAGCGTAGGAATAACTTCATCCGGAATGCCCCTTTCCGCTAGGATCCGGCGTTCAACCGCCATGCCGTCAAACGCAGCCGCGGTAAGTCTTGGAACAGACAGGGCCCTTGTTGTAACAGGTCCTGTCTGAGAGGCAGAGGCCATGGATCCTCTGTGAGCATTTCTTGCAATTCCGGGTACCAAGTCCTTCTTGGCCAACCCGGAGCGATGAATATTGTTCTCACTCTTCTTTTTCTTACAATTCTCAGCACTTTTGGTATGAGAGGAAGAGGAGGAAACACATAGACCGACTGGAACACCCATGGTGTTACTAGTGCGTCCACAGCTATCGCCAGAGGGTCCCTTGACCTGGCGCAATACCTGTTTAGCTTTTTGTTGAGGCGTGACGCCATCATGTCCACCTGTGGGAGTTCCCATCGATTTGCCAGCAGCGTGAAGACTTCTTGATGAAGTCCCCACTCTCCCGGGTGGAGGTTGTGTCTGCTGAGGAAGTCTGCTTCCCAGTTGTCGACCCCCGGAATGAACACTGCTGACAGTGCTTGCACGTGATTCTCCGCCCACCGAAGAATCCTGGTGGCTTCTGCCATCGCCACCCTGCTTCTTGTGCCGCCCTGTCGGTTGACATGGGCCACTGCAGTGATGTTGTCTGACTGAATCAGCACTGGTTGGTCTCGAAGCAGAGGCTCCGCTTGGCTTAGGGCGTTGTATATGGCCCTTAGTTCTAGGATATTTATGTGCAGACAAGTCTCCTGACTTAACCACAACCCTTGGAAGTTTCTTCCCTGAGTGACTGCTCCCCATCCTCGGAGGCTTGCATCCGTGGTCACCAGGACCCAGTCCTGTATGCCGAACCTGCGGCCCTCGAGGAGGTGAGCACTCTGCAGCCACCACAGAAGAGACACCCTGGCCCTGGGGGACAGGGTGATCAGCCGATGCATCTGAAGATGCGATCCGGACCACTTGTCCAACAGATCCCACTGAAAGATCCTGGCATGGAACCTGCCGAAGGGAATGGCTTCGTATGACGCCACCATCTTTCCCAGGACTCGCGTGCAGTGATGCACCGACACCTGTTTTGGTTTCAGGAGGCCCCTGACTAAAATCACAAGCTCCTGAGCCTTCTCCTCCGGGAGAAATACCTTCTTCTGGTCTGTATCCAGAATCATGCCCAGGAAGGGTAGACGCGTCGTAGGGATCAGCTGCGACTTTGGAATATTCAGAATCCAGCCGTGCTGCCGCAACACTTCCTGAGAGTGTGCTACGCTGATCAGTAACTGCTCCCTGGACCTCGCCTTTATGAGGAGATCGTCTAAGTATGGGATAATTGTAACTCCTTGCTTCCGCAGGAGCACCATCATCTCCGCCATCACCTTGGTAAATATTCTCGGTGCCGTGGACAGGCCAAACGGCAGCGTCTGGAATTGGTAATGACAGTCCTGTACCACAAACCTGAGGTACTCTTGATGAGGCAGATAAATAGGGACATGCAAGTAAGCATCCTTGATGTCCAGCGACACCATGAAATCCCCCTCTTCCAGGCTTGCAATGACCGCTCTGAGCGATTCCATTTTGAACTTGAATTTCTTCAGATAAATGTTCAGGGATTTTAAATTCAAGATGGGCCTGACCGAACCGTCCGGTTTCGGTACCACAAACATAGTGGAATAGTAACCCCTTCCCTGTTGAATGAGGGGAACCTTTACCACCACTTGCTGGAGATATAGCTTGTGAATGGCCGCCAATACTACCTCCCTCTCTATGGGGGAAACTGGCAATGCCGATTTTAGGAAACGGTGAGGGGGCGTCACCTCGAATTCCAGCTTGTATCCCTGAGACACAATTTGTATAGCCCAAGGATCCACCAGTGAGAGAACCCACTGGTGGCTGAAATTTCGGAGACGCGCCCCCACCGCACCTGGCTCCGCCTGTGGAGCCCCAGCGTCATGCGGTGGATTTAGTGGAAGCCGGGGAGGATTTTGGTTCCTGGGAACTAGCTGTATGGTGTAGCTTTTTCCCTCTACCCCTGCCTCTGGCAAGAAAGGATGCACCTCTGACTCTCTTGCTTTTTTTGTGAACGAAAGGACTGCATTTGGTAATACGGTGCTTTCTTCGGTTGAGAAGGAATATATGGCAAGAAATTTGACTTCCCAGCTGTAGCTGTGGAAACTAGGTCCGAGAGACCGTCCCCAAACAATTCCTCACCCTTATAAGGCAAAACCTCCATGTGTTTTTTAGAGTCGGCATCCCCTGTCCATTGCCGAGTCCATAAGACCCTTCTGGCCGAAATGGACATTGCGTTTATTCTAGAGCCCAGCAGGCAAATGTCCCTCTGGGCATCCCGCATATATAGGACAGCGTCTTTGATATGTCCCAGGGTCAGTAGAACAGTTTCCCTGTCCAGGGTATCTATCTCCTCCGAGAGATTATCAGTCCATGCTGCTACCGCACTACACATCCAGGCCGAAGCAATTGCTGGCCTCAGTAGAGTACCAGAATGTGTATATACAGACTTCAGGATAGCTTCCTGCTTTCTATCCGCAGGATCCTTCAGGGCGGCCGTATCCTGAGACGGCAGAGCCACCCTCTTAGATAAGCGTGTCAACGCCTCGTCTACCCTAGGGGAGGATTCCCAGCGTAACCTATCCGTTGGCGGGAAAGGATACGCCATCAGTAATCTCTTGGAAATTACTACTTTCCTATCAGGGGAATCCCACGCTTTTTCACATAATTCATTTAATTCATGTGAAGGGGGAAAAGTCACTTCTTGCTTTTTCTCCCCATACATATAAACCCTCTTGTCAGGGACAGGGTTTTCCTCTGATATGTGCAATACATCCTTCATTGCTATAATCATGTAGCGGATGGCTTTAGTCATTTTAGGCTGCAACTTTGCATCATCGTCATCGACACTGGAGTCAGACTCCGTGTCGGCATCTGTGTCAACCATCTGGGATAGTGGGCGCTTATGAGACCCTGACGGCCTCTGAGCTGTGGGATCCGACATGGGTTGAGACCCTGATTGTCCCAATACGTCAGCTTTATCCAACCTTTTATGCAAGGAGCTTACATTATCATTTAACACCCTCCACATATCCATCCAATCAGGTGTCGGCACCGTCGGCGGCGACACCACATTCACCTGCACTTGTTCTGCCTCCACGTATCCTGCCTCATCAAACATGTCGACACTGACACACCGCACACACACAGGGAATGCTCTGACTGAGGACAGGACCCCACAAAGGCTTTTGGGGAGACAGAGAGAGAGTATGCCAGCACACACCCCAGCCCTATATAACCCAGGGATTACACAGTACATTAGTGTTTACCCAGTAGCTGCTGTTTTATATAAAATGCGCCTAAATTTATGTGCCCCCCCTCTCTTTTTCACCCTTTTTCTACCTTGACACTGCAGGGGAGAGCCTGGGGAGCTTCTTTCCAGCGGAGCTGTGGAGAGAAAATGGCGCTGGTGTGCTGAGGAAGAAGGCCCCGCCCCCTCAGCGGCGGGCTTCTGTCCCGCTTCTATGTGTAAAAAATGGCGGGGGTTCGCACATATATACAGTGCCTGGCTGTATATATGTGTTATTTTGCCAAAGGTACTCTAATTGCTGCCCAGGGCGCCCCCCCCCCCCCCCGCGCCCTGCACCCTACAGTGACCGGAGTGTGCGGGTGTGCTGTGGGAGCAATGGCGCACAGCTGCAGTGCTGTGCGCTACCTTAAGTGAAGACAGGAGTCTTCTGCCGCCGATTACGATGTCTTCTTGCTTCTGCCGGCTTCTGTACTTCTGGCTCTGCGAGGGGGGCGGCGGCGCGGCTCCGGGAACGGACGATCAAGGTTAGGTACCTGTGTTAGATCCCTCTGCAGCTAATGGTGTCCAGTAGCCTAAGAAGCGCAACCTAGCCGCAGTTAGTAGGTTTGCTTCTCTCCCCTCAGTCCCTCGTAGCAGAGAGTCTGTTGCCAGCAGAAGCTCTCTGAAAATAAAAAACCTAACTAAAATACTTTCTTCTTAGCAAGCTCAGGAGAGCCCACTAGGAGCACCCAGCTCTGGCCGGGCACAGATTCTAACTGAGGCCTGGAGGAGGGGCATAGAGGGAGGAGCCAGTGCACACCAGGTAGTACTAAATCTTTCTTTAGAGTGCCCAGTCTCTTGCGGAGCCCGTCTATTTCCCATGGTCCTTACGGAGTCCCCAGCATCCACTAGGACGTTAAAGAGTGATAAATGACCAGCCAACCAACTCCTGTCATTTTTCAAACTCCTTTATCAATTATCATTTATCCATCTCCACCTTGTCACTTGTTAAGGCTTAATACATTCAAGCCTTGGTTTTATCCACAACCGCACAGTAACCCCTAGTGCGTGACACACGTGGTAAATGCAAAACTGTTATGTCACGCTGCAGCAATGGATCTACTTCAGTATGTTGCTGTCAATGCACAGATAATACAAGTCACTCCGGGCGGCTTGGTAACCATGATGTCAGCACTGACATATTACGGGACACAACCGGCAGCGACAGAGTTAACCGAGAGCCGTTCCCTCCCCGCAAGCGAGTAAAAGTGCCGAGTCACGGAGGGGAGTGACGCACTGCACCGCCCACGTGACAGGGGGCAGCTGCTTGCTGCTGTTGCGCGTGCGGCGTGTGGGCGGGGCGTGTGCTGGTGACAGTGCGGGTCACGTGAGTCGCTCGCCGCCTCATAACACACTGTTGGGGGACGGTGTCGCGTGACAGAGACCGGCACTCGCGCTGCTTCCTCCGCTCCAGCGCCGGAGGCCGACCGCTACGTCCGCACAGCTCTGCCGGCACAGGAGCCGCGGTCATGGGTCTGCTGTCTCACGGCTCCCCACTCAGCTGGGAAGAGACGAAGAAGTACGCGGACCACGTCCGGCAGCACGGCATCCTCCAGTTCCTGCACATCTACAACAAGGTGAAGGAGCGCCAGAAGGACGTGCTGAAGTGGGGCGACGAGGTGAGATCCGCGCGTGCACGCCGGCTGCTGCTGCGGGACCCCCTCTCCCTTCGCCGGATGGGGGCGCTAGATGTCACGGTCTCCGGGCGCTGCTCCGCAGGCTGGTGGTGGCAGCAGGCTGCCCCTGCATGCTCCACTGGCGGCGGTCCCCCCATGCCGGCGCGCACTGGTGCTGGGGAACACACCTCCGGTGCACGGCCTCCCTCTCCACATGCTGTGTGTGTCCGGCTGTCAGCGCCGCCTGTTGGTTACTGCGGGGTGAAGTGTGGGGGTGTCAGGCGACTCCTCAGCACGGGGCAGCTCCGTTACACAACTTGTACGGAAGTTTCCTGGCCTGATGCTCGCTGCAGCTTGCCCGCATTGCCCTGCTGGCACCGAACATGATGGCGTTCCTGCGTGCATACTATAGGTGCTGTGTGGGATGCTACCAGGCAGGGGATCTCTGCTTGTATGGAGTGTGTAAGGCAGCAGGTTCAAGCTCCAAGTGGTTTAGGGGTCTATTCATTGTAAAAAACAAAACAAATGATGGTGCCCATACGCGACATCGCCAGTGCGATGAAATTGCACCTGAACTGCCAGAGTGATTACCGTGTGATAGATCTCATGGTAATCACGTGATGGGCACGTCACTGCCGAGTGCTGGCGGGTGCCCATCGCTGTGCGATATATAGCATGTGTTTTTAAAAACACATGCGATCGCACTGCGATTCGATAAATATTAAGTGCATCACATACTATCTTGAGATGTGAGATTCGACCAGCGTGCCTGCGCTTTGCGTCGCATGGTACCTAAAATGTGCATACAATCCTTCGATTTCTCTCACAGATGTGGTCGAAATAGAAGATTACTACCGATTATCTCACAAGTGTTTGGGCACCATTAGTTATCACTGTACATCTCATTGGTTCGATGCGATGTATAGCTGTTGTAAGTAGCAATTCTTGTATACTCTGCCTTCTGGCAAAGTGATCTGGTAGTGAGTTATTCTCCATGTTGTCCCCACTGCAATGCGCAAAGTCAGCCGGCGCCAGTGTTGCCGGTTAACCACATGGGAGGCAGGGGCTGCTGGGAGGTCAGCTGGGCAGAGAGCAGGGTTATGGCCAAAACCAAGTTGGGGAAAGTACCTCTGATGTCACCAGGGGAAGGAGTAAGCTGAGAACAGGGTACCCGAAATACACCCTTGCGGGCTCTGCTTCAGGGTTACTGAGGGGGAGTAGTTGGTGGTGTGGATAGTGAAAGTACTATCCTGCTGGCCTAGCTCCTCCCCCCGATGTCAGAGGTCCTTCAGCCCACTTGATTTTAGAATGTACCCAGAGAGCAGGGAAGCATTGAGCTTCCCTGTGGCTACTGCACCGATGTTGTTTAGTTTGCGCCATACTAAGATTACTAACCTGAACTCAATGGACAAAAAGAAAGCAGAGCTTTCTGTTCCTTCATGAATCGCATTCTCCATACTAAAGTGTGGTTATGCGATTCAGCCACGGAGTGGGGGTGACGCTGGAGAAGTCTGGAAAGAACTTCTCCACGGTAACCTGCTCCATGCATACCACGAAGCGGACAAAAAACAGGGCTTTTCTCTGCTACATGATAAGACCTCTTAAGCCAGGTACACGCTAGCCGATGTGTGTACCTGCCAGCAGTGGGAACCTGGTGTTTAGGGAGCAATGGCGGGTGCTGCTTAATTGCGTTTGTTAATGAGCTCCTTCCTCGTCTGTACTGTTCAGCGCATTGTTACCGACATCGCAGTGATAAGTGCAAGGTGACAAATACACCAGCCAATCAGCTCCTAACTGTTAATTTACAGATTGGAGCTGATTGGCTGGGGCATTTATCACCTTGCACTTATCACTGGTTTATCACTTCCTTATTCCTTCTCCAGGTTAATACGTCTGCCCCATTGAGTGTACACACTAGACGAGATTGTAAAAGATCTTGCTCAGAATGGCCTTTCTGAGCGATATTTTATCTTCTCGTCTAGTGTATGGGCCTTTAGTATTCTCTAGGTTGGGGTGGAAATTGCTTTTCAGTGGTATAAGACCATTGATTTTTTTTTTTTCATTGAGTTCTTCTGATGTAATAGTTGCATCGACAGTTTTGGTGGCACAAGCTTAGCCATCTTTTGATGTTGGGCATCTGATGTCCATCCCTACTCTAGGTACTTTTTAGTATGGTTTCTGGAGCTTGTGATGTTTTGAAGATCATCAACCACTCTGTTGCAATGACTACAAGTACATAGGGATTTAGTACAATTTAGCAGCGGACGGGATGCCTGCTGTCAGTATCCTGCACCATAGAATGCCGGCAGCAGGTTGAGCGCAAAGAGTACCCTTGCAGGCTCGCTGTGCTTGCTGTGTTTTTTTTTTTTATCCCCTCTGAGTGTCGTGGGAATAGTCCTGTTGCGCTGGTATCCTGACAGCCAGCAAATTAAATGTATCCTGTACATAGCACATTGATGCAAATTACCTGTCTTTACACAGCAAAAGTAGATTTGAGATATTTAAAGCTTAAAAGGGCATATTTATCATTTACATTTCATGTTCTAAGTTCACCCAAATTCACATTGTAATATTTGAATACCTCCTTAGGATGTATCACATGCAGGGACAGCGCTTGCAAGAATGGTCTGTCCCTGTAAATCCTCCCATAGCACTTCCTGAGTGTGCATGCGCTACTGCTAGTTACCATGCCTCCTGACTCTGCACTTACCTGCAAACTGCTTCATCCGGGGATCTGTCTCTGGCCAGCTGCTGCTGTCTCCCGATAGCATCTACTTTGCAGCACTGATTCATAGCATCAGCTGATAGGGGAATCACTGTAGTAGCTGGACACCGCACCCTGATTACAGCATCGTGTAGGTAAGCTTTTTTTTTTTAACAATCTGTGGTCTATTCAGGCACACGTGGTTGATCACAGGGGCTGTCTCTGAGCTCAGCCTTCACTGCCAGCATGTAGAGAAGGGTATGGCCACACTTCGGTCGACAGTGACTAGGTGTCGTTTTCTTCGTAAAGTGATGGGGAACCCCAGTTAGTGCACCGTGTCCCCTCGCATGGCTCTGGCAAGGTGCCTCGCTTGGCACAGGTTATTATTTCCAGTTGTAGTCCACGTGGATCGTAAAGTGAGAAAAGTTTAAAAAAAAAATGAGAGAAAAACGCATGTCAACCTAGTACATGTCGACCTAATGACTGTATCCCGCAGAGAAACAGGGTTGGAATTTTTTATTTTTTTTTCCTTATACTCATCTTATTTTTTGGGTAGTAATGGTTTAATGAAGGAAAATGTAATCCTGCTTATTATAATATTACTGTGAAAATTTGCTATCTACTGTATTAGAAACCATGATCAACCATGTTTTAATACTTACTAAATATAAACCATCCAAAGCAGTGTGTTTGGTGTAATGGTTATCATTACTGCCTCACAGCACTGAGGTCATGGATTGGGTCCCCAACATGGCTCTAATTGAGTGGAGTTTGTATATTCTCCCCGTGCTTACGTGGGTTTCCTCCAGGTACTCTGGTATCCTCCCACAATCCAAAAATATACTGGTAGGTTATTTGGCTCCCAACTAAATTAATCCTAGGGTGAATGAGTGTGCATGTACATGTGGTAGGGAATATAGATTGCAAGCTCCACTGGGGCAGGGACTGGTAAACTGCCAAATATTTTTTGTAAGGTGCTGCGGAATATGTGTGCGCTTTATAAATAACAAACAACGTTATTAGGTTTATTTTACATCTTTCAATAAAACCAACTTTTTACCACTTATTCCTATTACATCTGAATATATGTAAATACACTAAACATTAAAACATACAAAGTACACTCTTAACATAGGACTGAAGGTTTGGAATTGAAATAAATGTGAAGTAGATTAAACCTTGCACTATTTCTGTGTTTCTCCAACGTCCTAAGTGGATGCTGGGGACTCCGAAAGGACCATGGGGAATAACGGCTCCGCAGGAGACTGGGCACAAAAGTAAAAGCTTTAGGACTACCTGGTGTGCACTGGCTCCTCCCCCTATGGCCCTCCTCCAAGCCTCAGTTAGATTTTTGTGCCCGAACGAGAAGGGTGCACACTAGGTGGCTCTCCTGAGCTGCTTAGTGAAAAGTTTAAGTATAGGTTTTTTATTTTCAGTGAATCCTGCTGGCAACAGGTTCACTGCACCGAGGGACTAAGGGGAGAAGAAGCGAACTCACCTGCGTGCAGAGTGGATTGGGCTTCTTAGGCTACTGGACATTAGCTCCAGAGGGACGATCACAGGCCCAGCCATGGATGGGTCCCAGAGCCGCGCCGCCGGCCCCCTTACAGAGCCAGAAGACTGAAGAGGTCCGGAAAATCGGCGGCAGAAGACGTCCTGTCTTCAATAAGGTAGCGCACAGCACCGCAGCTGTGCGCCATTGCTCTCAGCACACTTCACACTCCGGTCACTGAGGGTGCAGGGCGCTGGGGGGGGGCGCCCTGAGACGCAATAAAAACACCTTAGATGGCAAAAAATACATCACATATAGCTCCTGGGCTATATGGATGCATTTAACCCCTGCCAATTTTTCCTTAAAAAAGCGGGAGAAAGGCTCCGCCCCTTCTCGGCGGCCTATCTCCTCAGCACACTGGCGCCATTTTCCCTCACAGCTCCGTTGGCGGGAAGCTTCTTGACTCTCCCCTGCAGTCCTGCACTACAGAAACAGGGTAAAACAAGAGAGGGGGGGCACTAAATTGGCAGATAAATCTATACAGCAGCTATATAAGGGAAAAACACTTATATAAGGTTATCCCTGTATATATATAGCGCTCTGGTGTGTGCTGGCAAACTCTCCCTCTGTCTCCCCAAAGGGCTAGTGGGGTCCTGTCCTCTATCAGAGCATTCCCTGTGTGTGTGCTGTGTGTCGGTACGTTGTTTCGACATGTATGAGGAGGAAAATGGTATGGAGGTGGAGCAATTGCCTGTAATAGTGATGTCACCCCCTAGGGAGTCGACACCTGACTGGATGGTCTTATGGAAGGAATTACGTGATAGTGTCAGCACTTTACAAAAGACTGTTGACGACATGAGACAGCCGGCAAATCGGTTATTACCTGTACAGGCGTCTCAAACACCGTCAGGGGCTCTAAAGCGCCCGTTACCTCAGATGGTCGACCCAGACACGGACACTGACTCCAGTGTCGACGGTGAGGAAACAAACGTATTTTCCAGTAGGGCCACACGTTACATGATCACGGCAATGAAGGAGGTTTTGAACATTTCTGATACTACAAGTACCACAAAAAAGGGTATTATGTGGGGTGTGCAAACTACCTGTAGTTTTTCCTGAATCAGATGAATTAAATGAGGTGTGTGATGAAGCGTGGGTTTCCCCCGATAAAAAACTGCTAATTTCTAAAAAAATTATTGGCATTATACCCTTTCCCGCCAGAGGTTAGGGTGCGTTGGGAAACACCCCCTAGGGTAGATAAGGCGCTCACACGCTTATCAAAACAAGTGGCGTTACCGTCTCCTGATACGGCCGCCCTCAAGGAACCAGCTGATAGGAAGCTGGAAAATATCCTAAAAAGTATATACACACATACTGGTATTATACTGCGACCAGCAATCGCCTCAGCCTGGATGTGCAGTGCTGGGGTGGCTTGGTCGGATTCCCTGACTGAAAATATTGATACCCTGGACAGGGACAATATATTATTGACTATAGAGCATTTAAAGGATGCATTTCTATATATGCGAGATGCACAGAGGGATATTTGCACTCTGGCATCAAGAGTAAGTGCGCTGTCCATTTCTGCCAGAAGAGGGTTATGGACGTGACAGTGGTCAGGTGATGCGTTTTCCAAACGGCATATGAAAGTATTGCCGTATAAAGGGGAGGAGTTATTTGGGGTCGGTCTATCGGACCTGGTGGCCACGGCAACGGCTGGGAAATCCACCTTTTTACCCCAGGTCACCTCTCAGCAGAAAAAGACACCGTCTTTTCAGGCTCAGTCCTTTCGTCCCCATAAGGGCAAGCGGGCAAAAGGCCACTCATATCTGCCCCGGGGCAGAGGAAGGGGAAAAAGATTACAGCAGGCAGCCTCTTCCCAGGAACAGAAGCCCTCCCCCGCTTCTGCCAAGTCCTCAGCATGACGCTGGGGCCTTACAAGCGGACTCGGGCACGGTGGGGGCCCGTCTCAAGAATTTCAGCGCGCAGTGGGCTCACTCGCAAGTGGACCCCTGGATCCTGCAGGTAGTATCTCAGGGGTACAAATTGGAATTCGAGACGTCTCCCCCTCGTCGGTTCCTGAAGTCTGCTTTACCAACGTCTCCCTCCGACAGGGAGTCGGTATTGGAAGCCATTCACAAGCTGTATTCCCAGCAGGTGATACTCAAGGTACCCCTCCTACAACAGGGAAAGGGGTATTATTCCACGCTGTTTGTGGTACCGAAGCCGGACGGCTCGGTGAGACCTATTTTAAATCTGAAATCCTTGAACACTTACATACAAAGGTTCAAATTCAAGATGGAGTCACTCAGAGCAGTGATGGCGAACCTGGAAGAAGGGGACTATATGGTGTCTCTGGACATCAAGGATGCTTACCTCCATGTCCCAATTTGCCCTTCTCACCAAGGGTACCTCAGGTTTGTGGTACAGAACTGTCACTATCAGTTTCAGACGCTGCCGTTTGGATTGTCCACGGCACCCCGGGTCTTTACCAAGGTAATGGCCGAAATGATGATTCTTCTTCGAAGAAAAGGCGTTTTAATTATCCCTTACTTGGACGATCTCCTGATAAGGGCAAGGTCCAGAGAACAGTTAGAGGTCGGAGTAGCACTATCTCAAGTAGTACTACGACAGCACGGGTGGATTCTAAATATTCCAAAATCGCAGCTGATTCCGACGACACGTCTGCTGTTCCTAGGGATGATTCTGGACACAGTCCAGAAAAAGGTGTTTCTCCCGGAGGAGAAAGCCAGGGAGTTATCCGACCTAGTCAGGAATCTCCTAAAACCAGGCCAAGTGTCAGTGCATCAATGCACAAGGGTCCTGGGAAAAATGGTGGCTTCTTACGAAGCGATTCCATTCGGCAGATTCCACGCAAGAACTTTTCAGTGGGATCTGCTGGACAAATGGTCCGGATCGCATCTTCAAATGCATCAGCGGAAAACCCTGTCTCCAAGGACAAGGGTGTCTCTCCTGTGGTGGTTGCAGAGTGCTCATCTTCTAGAGGGCCGCAGATTCGGCATTCAGGACTGGGTCCTGGTGACCACGGATGCCAGCCTGAGAGGCTGGGGAGCAGTCACACAGGGAAGAAATTTCCAGGGCTTGTGGTCAAGCATGGAAACGTCACTTCACATAAATATCCTGGAACTAAGGGCCATTTACAATGCCCTAAGTCAGGCAAGGCCTCTGCTTCAGGGTCAGCCGGTGTTGATCCAGTCGGACAACATCACGGCAGTCGCCCACGTAAACAGACAGGGCGGCACAAGAAGCAGGAGGGCAATGACGGAAGTTGCAAGGATTCTTCGCTGGGCGGAAAATCATGTGATAGCGCTGTCAGCAGTGTTCATTCCGGGAGTGGACAACTGGGAAGCAGACTTCCTCAGCAGACACGACCTCCACCCGGGGGAGTGGGGACTTCACCCAGAAGTCTTCCACATGATTGTGAACCGTTGGGAAAAACCAAAGGTGGACATGATGGCGTCCCGCCTCAACAAAAAACTGGACAGATATTGCGCCAGGTCAAGGGACCCTCAGGCAATAGCTGTGGACGCTCTGGTAACACCGTGGGTGTACCAGTCAGTGTATGTGTTCCCCCCTCTGCCTCTCATACCCAAGGTACTGAGAATCATAAGGAGAGGAGTAAGGACTATACTCGTAGCTCCGGATTGGCCAAGAAGGACTTGGTACCCGGAACTTCAAGAGATGCTCACGGAGGACCCATGGCCTCTACCTCTAAGAAAGGACCTGCTCCAGCAGGGACCCTGTCTGTTCCAAGACTTGCTGCGTTTGACGGCATGGCGGTTGAACGCCGGATCCTGAAGGAAAAAGGCATTCCGGATGAAGTCATCCCTACCCTGATCAAAGCCAGGAAGGATGTAACTGTGCAACATTATCACCGTATTTGGCGTAAATATGTTGCGTGGTGTGAGGCCAGGAAGGCCCCTACAGAGGAATTTCAACTGGGTCGTTTCCTGCATTTCCTGCAAACAGGACTGTCTATGGGCCTAAAATTAGGGTCCATTAAGGTTCAAATTTCGGCCCTGTCGATATTCTTCCAGAAAGAACTAGCTTCAGTTCCTGAAGTTCAGACGTTTGTCAAGGGGGTACTGCATATACAGCCTCCTTTTGTGCCTCCAGTGGCACCTTGGGATCTCAATGTAGTTTTGGGGTTCCTAAAATCACATTGGTTTGAACCACTCACCACTGTGGACTTAAAATATCTCACATGGAAAGTGGTAATGCTGTTAGCCCTGGCTTCAGCCAGGCGTGTCTCAGAATTGGCGGCTTTATCCTAGAAAAGCCCTTACCTAATTTTTCATACGGACAGGGCAGAATTGAGGACTCGTCCTCAATTTCTCCCTAAGGTGGTTTCAGCGTTTCACTTAAACCAGCCTATTGTGGTACCTGCGGCTACTAGGGACTTGGAGGATTCCAAGTTGCTGGACGTAGTCAGGGCCCTGAAAATATGTTTCCAGGACGGCTGGAGTCAGAAAATCTGACTCGCTGTTTATCCTGTATGCACCCAACAAGCTGGGTGCTCCTGCTTCTAAGCAGACTATTGCTCGTTGGATTTGTAGTAAAATTCAGCTTGCACATTCTGTGGCAGGCCTGCCACATCCAAAATCTGTAAAAGCCCATTCCACAAGGAAGGTGGGCTCATCTTGGGCGGCTGCCCGAGGGGTCTCGGCTTTACAACTTTGCCGAGCAGCTACTTGGTCAGGGGCAAACACGTTTGCTAAATTCTACAAATTTGATACCCTGGCTGAGGAGGACCTGGAGTTCTCTCATTCGGTGCTGCAGAGTCATCCGCACTCTCCTGCCCGTTTGGGAGCTTTGGTATAATCCCCATGGTCCTTTCGGAGTCCCCAGCATCCACTTAGGACGTTAGAGAAAATAAGAATTTACTTACCGATAATTCTATTTCTCATAGTCCGTAGTGGATGCTGGGCGCCCATCCCAAGTGCGGATTGTCTGCAATACTTGTACATAGTTATTGTTACAAAAATCGGGTTATTATTGTTGTGAGCCATCTTTCAGAGGCTCCTTCTGTTATCATGCTGTTAACTGGGTTCAGATCACAAGTTGTACGGTGTGATTGGTGTGGCTGGTATGAGTCTTACCCGGGATTCAAAATCCTTCCTTATTGTGTACGCTCGTCCGGGCACAGTATCCTAACTGAGGCTTGGAGGAGGGTCATAGGGGGAGGAGCCAGTGCACACCAGGTAGTCCTAAAGCTTTTACTTTTGTGCCCAGTCTCCTGCGGAGCCGCTATTCCCCATGGTCCTTTCGGAGTCCCAAGCATCCACTACGGACTATGAGAAATAGAATTATCTGTAAGTAAATTCTTATTTTTGCCTATTTAATGTATTGAAGTTCTTTACCCTTTAAGGGGTCGATTCTATTCGGCAACTAATGAATAGCGCCGGGAATTAGCTCCCGACGCAATTCAATTCAGCAACTAGTTACGTCGGCGATGGCCCGTTCTCGCCGACAAAACAGGTTGAATTGTCGGGAGAACGGGCATTCTCCGACTTAACTCCCCGGTGCGAGGCTGATTCCCGACAGAATCAGCCTCGCGCCGGCCGCGAGGCAGCACTTTTGTCGGGTTTCTCTTCTCATCCCCCGGGGATGAGAGAAGAATTCCCGACAATTGCGGGTAATTAGTTGCTGAATTGAATAGCGTCGGGAGCTAATTCCCGGCGCTATTCATTAGTTGCCGAATAGAATCGACCGCAATGATTGATAATGTTGTGGTTTTTGTCTGTCCTATGGGATTGTTAGGGTAGGAGTTTGTAGCTGATGCTAGGCATCTTTAGTAGCTCTCTGATCTGGTTTACTTCATTGGTTCAGATATCTCAAAGATCAAAGACCACAAGCAACATTATGTGCAGTAATACCAGGGATATTCCTTTTTATTTGGCTTTTTTAAGAAGTCACAGCATAATTTAAGAACTGGGTGTTTTTTTGTTTTTCTGTAAAATTGGTTTAAATCGGCCAACCCTGTAGCGAAGGCTGAGCTATAGTTAACTTTCATAGGGGTTCCCTATCTGAAGATTGTGTTATGAGTGGGATCCCTCTGTTTTACAAATTCAGTTTGGTAAATTCGGGATGGGAAATGCGATCTGATTACTCATAACCCTTTTCTACTTGTTGCATGGGTCGCAGCCGGGAGCCTGACACGGCTGCGACCCGTGCTAGAGCCCCCTTCTACACTAGCTCATCAACCCGGCATATTGCCGGGTTGCTGACGCAGCAGGGGTGGTGCTGGGAGATTGCATGATCCTCCATACACTGTGAACGGGAGCTGTCTCATCGACATGGCTTCCGTTTACACTACACAGCTTACCGGGTTGAACACGTGTTCAACCCAGCAAGCTACCCGGGTAGGATTCCCGGATCACTTGATCCGGGAATTTGCAGGGGCGGCCGTTTCCACTTGGAAAAAAACACGGGTAAATGCGTACCCCCGCGCATTTACCCGTGTTTTTAGAGCTAGTGGAAAAGGGGTATAAATAAAAATGTTTTTAGGGCTTGAATTTTTCAAATTATCCTCAAAATGCGAAATAGTAGAAGTCTGTGATACTAAGATGTGAAAACACCAATTTTTACACTGTTTTAGTAAACATATTGATAAATGTCTATAATTGTCAGATTTTGGAATTCTCTATCTTATGTGTGGGATTCTTCGTTGTTGTTGTTGTTGTTGTTGTTGTTGAATGTTTAATATGGAGCTGATTATTTCCATGACAGGATAACATTAACTGTAGGATTCCTGTTGACTAGCCGTGAGTATAGTCCCACTGGTAATCACAAAATGTTGTAAGTGATTTGTCACCTGCGCATGTATAAATGGTATTATATGGGGTAGGGTGTGTGGATACTTCTTGAAAGAAGTCTTCAAAATTTCCTATCTAATATATACAAACCAATACATAATAAAATATATGTGAGATCTGGAGCAAAGCATCACGTCTATACTGTGTATGTGCTGTACGGTATGTAAACATGCTTATGGGTCATATTTTAATTCATGTAATCGGATGGCTTTACAACATAACTAGTGGTCGTATTACACATAAGAACATATGACCTTTCAGATGAATAAAAACATGTAAACTCTGTAATATCAAAGGAATCACTAAAGGACAACTTAAAAGAATCCTCATAAATTGTTCCAGAAAAATGACTAAAATGGCAAAAGAATGTAAACAAAATCCTGAAGAAGATGAGACAGGAAAAAAACCTGAAGCTATGTATCCTGTTAGCCCCGTTTAATTTTTCGTCTGAAAAAAAATTGGCTAATATTGCTGTTTTATTTTTATCCGATGTTTAGTTAAGCCCCTCTTTTTCCAGCTGAAAAACTGCCTATTTTTGGATGATAACTCATAGGTCAGGAAACTTATCCCAGATACTATGGGGTAAATTTACTAAGATGGGAGTTCTATTTAAGATGGGATGTTGCCCTTAGCAACTAATCAGATTCTACTTCTCATTTATCTAGCATCTTCTAGAAGATAATACCTGGAAGCTGATTGGTTGCTATGGGCAACATCCCATCTTAAATAGAACTCCCATCTTAGTAAATTTACCCCTATGTGTTACTGTGGCGCTGAAGGGCTACTTGTAAGGCCTTGTGCTCTGGATATTATGTCTAAGAACCCCTGCATCTAATAGCAGTGGTGAATTACCACTGCTCATTGGATATCCCCCCGAATATAGAATGTTTGATATTTCAAACCAAAAGACACTTTCAACACCATATATTTCATTACAAAGTACAACATAAATTTGGATCTATATTAGTCTTAAACTGGACACACACACACTGGGGCGAAGTGTACCCAGCCAATATGTTGACTGACATAGTGGATCCTGTGTACACATTGAGGGATGTAATGAAGGCTAGAGCGACATTGCACCTTCCTTCATTACACAAGCTGCGTTTGCTAGCATTATCAACCAGTTGACCGTGCAGCAGGGCCATCCGGGTTAGGTGGCTAATGACCGCAGGCACCCACAAATCGGGGACACACTGAGCGATATGCCGATTTGATCCTATTTGGCCAGAAATGACCAATTGGACCGATATCGTCTGTGTTTACCCAGCTTTGCTGCACGTGAAAACCTCTAGAACAGGGCTTGACAAATCCTGGTGGCCATGTTTCCATGGCAAACAAATATTCAGGGATGGAGGAAGCAGAACTAGCAGCCACAGCTCATAGGCATGCCTATATTATTGCAGTGGCAATTTAATGCTGACTACCTCTCGTGGCCTGCGCTTAGTCCTGTCTTGTAACTGTGGCTGCTTTCTGCTAAGAGGGTATTGCTGGGGGGTAATGGGGTGGCCACGGGTTGGGGATATGGAAGGTGTTGTGTGCCTGGGGGGTTGCTGTAGCTCCCCTGCTTCCTCTAGCCCCAGATTCTGACACGCGCTTGGGTTAAATTGCAGTCTGCAAAGTACCTGGGCTGTGCAGATACGAGAGACAGTGGGAACTGGGATGTCTGCGCTGTGGGGCCACCTCTCTCATAGGTTTGTCCCTTACAGCTAGAGTGGCTAGTCCCGGGCCATTTTTTTTATTTTTTCCCCCCAAATCCCGGGTATCTGGATTTAAAAAATGGTCACTCCTGTGTTTCCTGCGTCCCCTCCCTGCACACATAACTGACCACTATAGTACCTGGGAGGGTATGTGGGTCACTTCCACCAGTTCTGAGGCCCGTGTGACTGGCTGTGCAGTGTGCCCTCTGACTTCACGTTACGCTGTGCAGGTGGAGGAGGGAGATGGGCAGTGTCTGAGGATGCTCCGTACTGCCCAGCATGAAAAAAAACAAAGGACCGCCTGATACCGAAATCACCTGGATTGGAACTTCTAATCCTGGGCATGATTTTTGGCCTAAATCCCAGGACTTGCTACCTTTTCCCAGTGCCAGCTCCTGCAGCAGCCTCTCCCCTGGGCCTCCTGCATCCATCCCTGCAGTCTATCTCCTCCACAGCCACCGTGTCCCATCCCTGCAGTCCTCTTTCCCCCATATCCCTTGCAGCTATGCCCGCAGCCTCTGTACTTAAGTTCCCAGAACCGTCCTTACAGCCTCTCCCCTTCAGCTGCTGTACTCTGTCTCTGCAGCCTTTTCTTCGTCCCTGCAGCCAGTGTGTCCAGTCAGCGCAACACTCTACCCCCTGCAGCCGCTTTATGAATGACCGGGTCTCTAAGATAAAACCATGGCCTCCAGCCTCGGGTAAGTAATTGGTGAAGGGGGGCTGTTGCGAGTTTAGGGTGCTGTGGGTGGGTTTGGGGAGCAGTGTAGCTGGTTGTGTGCGCTGCTTACGATGGGCGCATGGGGGGCAGTCGTGAATTGCGCTGGAAGCAGCAGACAGAGGACACAGCAGGGAGGGATCGAAAAAGCCCTCTGCTGCATGCAAATTGCAGCTTGTAAAGCAGGGCTGGTAGCTGCCGAGTGTAAAGCCATCTGCAGTGCAAGGCTTTTAGGGAGATGTAGTTTTCTCACACTGTACACTGCATACAGGGCAGTGTGAGAGAACTACATTTCCTTTGATGCAATTTGCGGCAGATGGCTCTGGGAGATATGAGGAAGCTTGGGAGAGGGAGGAAGCTTTGCTGGCTGTGGGTGGGAGGAATGGCTGTGCTGCGGATTCAGAACCTGTACCAGTGGTGGTGAGTGCATTTACTGTGGTTTTATGTGTGTCTGTCATTATTGGGGGCCGTATGCGTGAGCAGCTATTACTGTGGCCTTTACTTTTGAGAGCGGTGTATGGGGGGGGAAGGGGGTGAGGTCGCTAAAAAAAAAAAAAAAAAAAAAAGGCCCGTGAATGATGTTGAAACTTTCCAAATGGCCCTTGGCAGGAAAAAAGTTCCCCACCCCTGTTGTAAAGGGTATCGGGTGCTGTACGCTATGCACAGAGTCCCACGATAGGGTCCCTGAGGGTTGTATTTGGGACAGCAGCCTGGGAGCCACATATCACTCACTGCCTCCATGTCACCCACTATCTCACTGCCTCTGTCACCCACTATTTCCCTGACTGTCACTCGCCTATCTCCCTGTCATCCACTATCACCTGTCTCTCTGTCAATGACTGCCTCCATGTCACCCACTATCTTCCTGTCACCCTCTGGTGCTGCAACCTACTGCCTCTCGCTATCATCCACTGCCTCTCGATATCACCCTCTCTGTCATCCAGTGCCTTTCCCTATCACTCGTTCCAATCACCCACTGCTTCTCCGTCTCCCACTATCTCTCCCCATAACCACACTCTCCTGTTACCCTCTGCCTATCCCTGTGACCTTATGCGTCGCTTGCTGCCTCTCCCCCTGGTGTCACCCACTTCCTCCCCGTCACCCTTTTGCTGCTGACAACCAGTGGAACTTTCCTTGCCTAATAAGGGTGATAGAGATTAGGACACCTTTTGTTTGCTCTATGGGGCCTCCATCTCGTATTGCTCAGAAGGAGGGTGGGTGTAGCTGCTAGTAATGTCGCCGCGGGTTGGGTAGGGATGGTGTTCATAATGGCTCCTAGATTTTAGGAAAATTTGTCGAGCCTTTTGTATAATATACAAAAAACAAAAGCTGAAAATCTCAAGGCCAAGCTGGTCTACGGTGCCATACTTCCAGAGAAAAGAAAGCATAATGAAACCTAACTGTAAGAACACAAATTGGTTGTACACATGCACTAGATGCCAAGGATGCAATACTGCTAACGGGTGTACAGAAGCATAAACTAAATTCAAATTCTTTAGTAACAAAAAGAAGATGATTACATGCGTCACACAAGGGTGTAATATACCTTTTGGAGTGCTCCTGCCAAACTCCAGTATGTAGGTTGAACTATAAGCCCATTGAAAGTAAGGATATCTGAGCACATTAGAAACACTATTAAGTAGAAATTTCTACTGTCTCTGCACATTTCATGACTCTAATCCAGAGGTTCTCAAACTCGGTCCTCGGGGGCCCACACAGTGCATGTTTTGCAGGTCTCCTCACAGAATCGCAAGTGAAATAATTAGCTCTACCTGTGGACCTTTTAAAATGTGTCGGTGAGTAATTAATACACCTGTGCACCTGCTGGGTTACCTGCAAAACATGCACTGTGTGGGCCCCCGAGGACCGTGTTTGAGAACCTCTGCTCTAATCCATCTGAACTTTAACCTCTTCAGGGATACTTGCCCGTGTATATTACTTACCGGTTATTTTTAATTGCAAAACCTTTTGAAGTTTGACTATATATTTAGAACGAAATCATCGCTATATACTTTTTTTTTTTTTTTTTTTTTTTTTTCTTGACGTTCTCTTTTCAATAAAATATACAATATTTTATCAATTAAAATTAAAAAATTGTCCCTGAAAATGTTAAAGAAATAATAAAATACCTAGGGGCAGATTTATTAAGCTCGGTGAAGTGATAAAGGACCAGCCAGTCAGCTCCTAACTGTCATTTTTCAAACACAGCCTGTGACATGGCGGTAAGGATCTGATTGGCTGGCCCTTTATCACCTTCCACTTTATCACTTCACCAGGCTTAATAATACCCTTTTCATACCAGCCAAAATTTCCCGGGTTAATGCACATGAACGCACATCAACCCGGGAAATTTCTCAGTGTGAAAGGGTACAGGGTCAAAATCCCGGGATTCCTGCCCCGGCATTTCAACCCTGCAATCGACCAGGGTTGGTCCCGGGATCTTCCCGGGAACCTGGTCAGTGTGATTGGGAGCCGGGTCAATGTGCCCCGGCTCCCGTTCACTCTCTATGTAGCAGGCGGCGCTTGGAGATCATGTGATCTCTTGCGCCGTCACCGCTGACGCCAGCAACCCGGCAATATGCCGGGCTGCTGACTGCGGTATGCAAGGAGTCTTACCCGGGAATGTCCCTGCATGATCCAGGGACCGTATTCCTGGGTAAGACCCTGCATTTCTGGTGTGAAAGCCGTATTAATCTGCCCCCTAGAGAGGTGGCAACTTAATAAAAATGGTATTCAACGAAGAAGCAAAGTAGATATATTAATTGTACACTTTACTGCCTGAAGGCATGAGCCTGTATTTTATCTGGGTACTTTCTTGGAGAACTGACAAGAAAAACTTGTGTTGAAGCAAGCATACAAACCAAATATCCAAACGGAGGTTATTACACATACCACACTCACAAAAATAAATGTATGGAAATAAAAACTTGCTGTTCAATAAGCACTAAACTGCAGCGACCTAGGCTGCAAAAGATTTAAGAAAATCTAACCAACTAGGTACATACAAAATGCTTAAAATGAGTTACCAAGTTGAAAATAGTAAAATACAAAAATAAATAACATAACATTTGAAATCTCAGGAACAGTTCATCTACAGTTGTATATAAATCTTATGGATTATAAAGAAGGTATATACATTATTTGGCTGTTTAAAACAATGTTTAAAAATTGCAGTGCAACAGCATGAATATGAAGCTGCAAAACAGAATATGAATTGGACCTGCAATCTGTGGAGAAATAATACAATTCTGATACAATTGTAACCACTAGTAAAAGCCTCTAATGGAAGGCAATCTATTTGCCGGCTGTCGGGATCCTGGCAGTCAGGATACTGATGCCAGACCCACTACATCTGAAATACCGGCACACAGGGGCTATTCCCACTCGTGGGTGTCCACGATACTCATAGAGTGGGAATAGATCCTGTGGCAAGCCACCGAGCCCACAGGGGACTTGTATTGCTCGCCCCGCTGCCGACGTAATGGTGGGTAGGGTGCTGCTATCGGGATAGTGATAGCCGGCATCTCATCCGCCGGGAATACATATGTATGCGCCCTCTAACACGACTACACATTAAGGATTGTTGTAATTGTGTTTCCAAAAGTATTATCCAACTACAGTGAGATAATAAACATGACAGCTGCTGAACAGTAGAACATAAGTCATGCACTTATTGCTAGTGAATCTTATGAAATAATTGGAACATCTATGGAATGCCTTTATGCCACTGGTTCCCAAACTCTATTCTCAAGGCACCATAATAAATCAGGTTTTTCTGATATCCATGCTTATGCACAGGTGATTGATTAGTACCTCAGTCAGTTTGATTTTACCACCTGTGCACAAGCAGTGATAGCCTTTAAACCTGGACTGTAAGGGTGCTTTGAGGACATATGGGCCCTACTCACTGGCCGACCCGCCGCCGAGCTGACCGACGGCGGATACGGACGACGAGCGACCCGGCGGCGGGGGGGCAGTGACGGGGGGAGTGAAGTTTCTTCACTCCCCCCGTCACGCGGCTCCATAGAACTGCAGGCAAATATGGACGAGATCGTCCATATTGGCCTGCATGCACAGCCGACGGGGGACCAGCGATGAACGAGCGCGGGACCGCGCATCGTTCATCGCTGGAGCCTCCACACTGAAAGATATGAACGAGTTCTCGTTCATTTATGAACGAGATCGTTCATATCTTTCAAAAAATCGGCCAGTGTGTAGGGCCTAATAGTTTGGGAGCCCTTGCTTTATGCTAATTCGACATCCCTGGCAAAGCTTGCTGGCCCAGAGAAATTTGTTGGACGATCAATCAGCCTGCTGTAGAGACGTGACTAAGCATCTTAACGAAATATGTTCTTATGTGTAATGTGATCTGAATAGTTAGAGCAGCCATAGTATGAGTCATAAGCATTGTTTATATACAGTACATGTATACAGTAGGTTTGTGTAAGATCTCATGAATGCACTGGGTTTAGCAATGTAGATACCAGGCTTTTCTCTAACGTCCTAAGTGGATGCTGGGGACTCCGTAAGGACCATGGGGAATAGCGGCTCCGCAGGAGACTGGGCACAAAAGTAAAAGCTTTAGGACTACCTGGTGTGCACTGGCTCCTCCCCCTATGACCCTCCTCCAAGCCTCAGTTAGATTTTTGTGCCCGAACGAGAAGGGTGCACACTAGGTGGCTCTCCTGAGCTGCTTAGTGAAAAGTTTAGTTTTAGGTTTTTTATTTTCAGTGAGACCTGCTGGCAACAGGCTCACTGCATCGAGGGACTAAGGGGAGAAGAAGCGAACTCACCTGCGTGCAGAGTGGATTGGGCTTCTTAGGCTACTGGACATTAGCTCCAGAGGGACGATCACAGGCCCAGCCATGGATGGGTCCCAGAGCCGCGCCGCCGGCCCCCTTACAGAGCCAGAAGACAGAAGAGGTCCGGAAAATCGGCGGCAGAAGACGTCCTGTCTTCAACAAGGTAGCGCACAGCACTGCAGCTGTGCGCCATTGCTCTCAGCACACTTCACACTCCGGTCACTGAGGGTGCAGGGCGCTGGGGGGGGCGCCCTGAGACGCAATAAAACGCCTTGGATGGCAAAAAATGCATCACATATAGCTCCTGGGCTATATGGATGATTTTAACCCCTGCCAGAATATATAGAAAAACGGGAGATAAGGGGGCGGAGCCTATCTCCTCAGCACACTGGCGCCATTTTCCCTCACAGCTCCGTTGGAGGGAAGCTCCCTGGCTCTCCCCTGCAGTCGCTACACTACAGAAAGGGTTAAAAAAGAGAGGGGGGGCACTAATTACGCGCAGTATTAAAGATACAGCAGCTATAAAGGGAAAAACACTTATATAAGGTTATCCCTGTGTATATATATATATATATATATATATAGCGCTCTGGTGTGTGCTGGCAAACTCTCCCTCTGTCTCCCCAAAGGGCTAGTGGGGTCCTGTCCTCTATCAGAGCATTCCCTGTGTGTGTGCTGTATGTCGGTACGTTTGTGTCGACATGTATGAGGAGAAAAATGATGTGGAGACGGAGCGGATTGCCTGTAATAGTGATGTCACCCCCTAGGGGGTCGACACCTGAGTGGATGAACTGTTGGAAGGAATTACGTAACAGTGTCAGCTCTGTATAAAAGACAGTGGTTGACATGAGACAGCCGGCTACTCAGCTTGTGCCTGTCCAGACGTCTCATAGGCCGTCAGGGGCTCTAAAGCGCCCGTTACCTCAGATGGCAGTTATAGACGCCGACACGGATACTGACTCCAGTGTCGACGGTGAAGAGACAAATGTGACTTCCAGTAGGGCCACATGTTACATGATTGAGGCAATGAAAAATGTTTTACACATTTCTGATAATACGAGTACCACCAAAAAGGGGTATTATGTTCGGTGAGGAAAAACTACCTGTAGTTTCTCTATCGTCCTAGTGGATGCTGGGGTTCCTGAAAGGACCATGGGGAATAGCGGCTCCGCAGGAGACAGGGCACAAAAAGTAAAGCTTTTCCAGATCAGGTGGTGTGCACTGGCTCCTCCCCCTATGACCCTCCTCCAGACTCCAGTTAGATTTTTGTGCCCGGCCGAGAAGGGTGCAATCTAGGTGGCTCTCCTAAAGAGCTGCTTAGAAAAAGTTTAGCTTAGGTTTTTTATTTTACAGTGAGTCCTGCTGGCAACAGGATCACTGCAACGAGGGACTGAGGGGAGAAGAAGTGAACTCACCTGCGTGCAGGATGGATTGGCTTCTTGGCTACTGGACATCAGCTCCAGAGGGACGATCACAGGTACAGCCTGGATGGTCACCGGAGCCGCGCCGCCGGCCCCCTTGCAGATGCTGAAGTCAGAAGAGGTCCAGAATCGGCGGCTGAAGACTCCTGCAGTCTTCTAAAGGTAGCGCACAGCACTGCAGCTGTGCGCCATTTTCCTCTCTGCACACTTCACACGCAGTCACTGAGGGTGCAGGGCGCTGGGGGGGGGCGCCCTGGGAGGCAAATGTAACCTATATAAAGGCTAAAAATACCTCACATATAGCCCCCAGAGGCTATATGGAGATATTTAACCCCTGCCTGGATTCACTAAATAGCGGGAGACGAGCCCGCCGGAAAAGGGGCGGGGCCTATCTCCTCAGCACACTGCGCCATTTCCTCTCACAGCTCCGCTGGTCAGGACGGCTCCCAGGTCTCTCCCCTGCACTGCACTACAGAAACAGGGTAAAACAGAGAGGGGGGGCAAATTTATGGCGATATTTTGATATATATAAAGCAGCTATAAGGGAGCACTTATTATAAGGCTATCCCTGTTATATATAGCGCTTTTGGTGTGTGCTGGCAAACTCTCCCTCTGTCTCCCCAAAGGGCTAGTGGGTCCTGTCTTCGTTAGGAGCATTCCCTGTGTGTCTGCTGTGTGTCGGTACGTGTGTGTCGACATGTATGAGGACGATATTGGTGTGGAGGCGGAGCAATTGCCAAATATGAGGATGTCACCCCCTAGGGAGTCGACACCAGAATGGATGCCTTTATTTATGGAACTACGGGATAGTGTCAACACGCTAAAGCAGTCGTTTGACGACATGAGACGGCCGGACAATCAATTAGTGCCTGTCCAGGCGACTCAAACACCGTCAGGGGCTGTGAAACGCCCTTTGCCTCAGTCGGTCGACACAGACCCAGACACAGGCACTGACTCCAGTGGTGACGGTGACGAATCAACCGTATTTTCCAGTAGGGCCACACGTTATATGATTTTGGCAATGAAGGAGGCGTTACATTTAGCTGATACTACAGGTACCACTAAACAGGGTATTATGTGGGGTGTGAAAAAACTACCTATAGTTTTTCCTGAATCAGAAGAATTAAATGACGTGTGTAATGAAGCGTGGGTTGCCCCTGATAAAAAGCTGATAATTTCAAAGAAATTATTGGCATTATACCCTTTCCCGCCAGAGGTTAGGGAGCGCTGGGAAACACCTCCTAGGGTGGACAAGGCGCTAACACGCTTATCTAAACAAGTGGCGTTACCTTCTCCTGAGACGGCCGCACTTAAAGATCCATCAGATAGGAGGATGGAAAATATCCAAAAAAGTATATACACACATGCAGGTGTTATACTACGACCAGCTATAGCGACTGCCTGGATGTGCAGTGCTGGGGTAGTTTGGTCAGAGTCCCTGATTGAAAATATTGATACCCTGGACAGGGACAATATTTTACTGTCGTTAGAACAAATAAAGGATGCATTTCTTTATATGCGTGATGCACAGAGGGATATCTGCACACTGGCATCACGGGTAAGTGCTATGTCCATTTCGGCCAGAAGAGCTTTATGGACGCGACAGTGGACAGGCGATGCGGATTCAAAACGACATATGGAAGTTTTGCCGTATAAAGGGGAGGAGTTATTTGGAGTCGGTCTATCAGATTTGGTGGCCACGGCTACAGCCGGGAAATCCACCTTTCTACCTCAAGTCACTCCCCAACAGAAAAAGGCACCGACTTTTCAACCGCAGCCTTTTCGTTCCTTTAAAAATAAGAGAGCAAAGGGCTATTCATATCTGCCACGAGGCAGAGGTCGAGGGAAGAGACAGCAACAGGCAGCTCCTTCCCAGGAACAGAAGCCTTCCCCGGCTTCTACAAAAGCCTCAGCATGACGCTGGGGCTTCTCAAGCGGACTCGGGGACGGTGGGTGGTTGTCTCAAAAATTACAGCGCGCAGTGGGCTCACTCGCAGGTAGATCCCTGGATCCTGCAGATAATATCTCAGGGGTACAGGTTGGAATTAGAGACAGATCCACCTCGCCGTTTCCTGAAGTCTGCTTTACCAACGTCCCCCTCCGAAAGGGAGACGGTTTTGGAAGCCATTCACAAGCTGTACTCTCAGCAGGTGATAGTCAAGGTACCTCTTCTACAACAAGGGAAGGGGTATTATTCCACTCTTTTTGTGGTACCGAAGCCGGATGGCTCGGTAAGGCCTATTCTAAATCTGAAGTCCTTGAACCTGTACATAAAGATGTTCAAGTTCAAGATGGAGTCACTCAGAGCAGTGATAGCGAACCTGGAAGAGGGGGACTTTATGGTATCCTTGGACATCAAGGATGCGTATCTCCACGTTCCAATTTACCCCTCACACCAGGGGTACCTCAGGTTCGTTGTACAAAACTGTCACTATCAGTTTCAGACGCTGCCGTTCGGATTGTCCACGGCACCTCGGGTCTTTACAAAGGTAATGGCCGAGATGATGATTCTTCTTCGAAGAAAAGGCATATTAATTATCCCATACTTGGACGATCTCCTAATAAGGGCAAGGTCCAGAGAACAGCTAGAGATGGGTTAGCACTGTCTCAAGAAGTGCTAAAACAGCACGGGTGGATTCTGAATATTCCAAAATCCCAGTTAATGCCGACAACTCGTCTGCTGTTCCTAGGGATGATTCTGGACACGGTTCAGAAAAAGGTTTTTCTCCCGGAGGAAAAAGCCAAGGAGTTATCCGAGCTTGTCAGGAACCTCCTAAAACCAGGAAAAGTGTCTGTACATCAATGCACAAGAGTCCTGGGAAAAATGGTGGCTTCTTACGAAGCAATTCCATTCGGCAGATTCCACGCAAGAATTTTCCAAAGGGATCTGTTGGACAAATGGTCAGGGTCGCATCTTCAGATGCACCTGCGGATAACCCTGTCTCCAAGGACAAGGGTGTCTCTTCTGTGGTGGTTGCAGAGTGCTCATCTATTGGAGGGCCGCAGATTCGGCATACAGGATTGGATCCTGGTGACCACGGACGCCAGCCTGAGAGGCTGGGGAGCAGTCACACAAGGAAGAAACTTCCAGGGAGTATGGACGAGCCTGGAAACGTCTCTTCACATAAACATTCTGGAACTAAGAGCAATATACAATGCTCTAAGCCAGGCAGAACCTCTGCTTCAGGGAAAACCGGTGTTGATCCAGTCGGACAACATCACGGCAGTCGCCCATGTGAACAGACAGGGCGGCACAAGAAGCAGGAGTGCAATGGCAGAAGCTGCAAGGATTCTTCGCTGGGCAGAGAATCATGTGATAGCACTGTCAGCAGTGTTCATCCCGGGAGTGGACAACTGGGAAGCAGACTTCCTCAGCAGACACGATCTTCACCCGGGAGAGTGGGGACTTCATCCAGAAGTCTTCCACTTGCTGGTAACCCGTTGGGAAAGACCAATGGTGGACATGATGGCGTCTCGCCTCAACAAAAAACTGGACAGGTATTGCGCCAGGTCAAGAGATCCGCAGGCAATAGCTGTGGACGCGCTGGTAACGCCTTGGGTGTACCAGTCGGTGTATGTGTTTCCTCCTCTGCCTCTCATACCAAAAGTATTGAGAATTATACGGCAAAGAGGCGTAAGGACGATACTAGTGGTTCCGGATTGGCCAAGAAGGACTTGGTACCCGGAACTTCAAGAGATGATCACGGAAGATCCGTGGCCTCTACCTCTAAGGAGGGACTTGCTTCAGCAGGGTCCCTGTCTGTTTCAAGACTTACCGCGGCTGCGTTTGACGGCATGGCGGTTGAACGCCGGATCCTAAAGGAAAAAGGCATGCCGGAAGAAGTCATTCCTACTTTGATTAAAGGAAGGAAGTAACCGTGCAACATTATCACCGAATTTGGCGAAAATATGTTGCGTGGTGCGAAGATCGGAGTGCTCCGACGGAGGAATTTCAACTGGGTCGATTCCTACATTTCCTGCAATCAGGATTGTCTATGGGTCTCAAATTGGGATCTATTAAGGTTCAAATTTCGGCCCTGTCGATTTTCTTTCAAAAAGAATTGGCTTCAGTCCCTGAAGTCCAGACCTTTAAGGGAGTGCTACATATACAGCCTCCTGTGGTGCCTCCAGTGGCACCGTGGGATCTCAATGTGGTTTTGGACTTTCTAAAATCTCATTGGTTTGAACCACTAAAGAAGGTGGATTTGAAATATCTCACATGGAAAGTGACCATGCTTCTAGCCCTGGCTTCGGCCAGGAGAGTGTCAGAACTGGCAGCTTTATCTTACAAAAGCCCATATCTGATTTTCCATTCGGACAGGGCAGAACTGCGGACTCGTCCGCATTTTCTCCCTAAGGTGGTGTCAGCATTTCATCTGAACCAGCCTATTGTAGTGCCTGCGGCTACAAGTGACTTGGAGGACTCCAAGTTACTGGACGTTGTCAGAGCATTAAAAATATATATTGCAAGGACAGCTGGAGTCAGAAAATCTGACTCGTTGTTTATATTGTATGCACCCAACAAGATGGGTGCTCCTGCGTCTAAGCAGACGATTGCTCGTTGGATCTGTAGCACAATCCAACTTGCACATTCTGTGGCAGGCCTGCCACAGCCTAAATCTGTAAAGGCCCACTCCACAAGGAAGGTGGGCTCATCTTGGGCGGCTGCCCGAGGGGTCTCGGCATTACAACTTTGCCGAGCAGCTACGTGGTCAGGGGAGAACACGTTTGTAAAATTTTACAAATTTGATACTCTGGCTAAGGAGGACCTGGAGTTCTCTCATTCGGTGCTGCAGAGTCATCCGCACTCTCCCGCCCGTTTGGGAGCTTTGGTATAATCCCCATGGTCCTTTCAGGAACCCCAGCATCCACTAGGACGATAGAGAAAATAAGATTTTACTTACCGATAAATCTATTTCTCGGAGTCCGTAGTGGATGCTGGGCGCCCATCCCAAGTGCGGATTATCTGCAATAATTGTACATAGTTATTGTTAACTAATTCGGGTTATTGTTGAAGGAAGCCATCTTTCAGAGGCTCCGCTGTTATCATACTGTTAACTGGGTTTAGATCACAAGTTGTACGGTGTGATTGGTGTGGCTGGTATGAGTCTTACCCGGGATTCAAAATCCTCCCTTATTGTGTACGCTCGTCCGGGCACAGTACCTAACTGGAGTCTGGAGGAGGGTCATAGGGGGAGGAGCCAGTGCACACCACCTGATCTGGAAAAGCTTTACTTTTTGTGCCCTGTCTCCTGCGGAGCCGCTATTCCCCATGGTCCTTTCAGGAACCCCAGCATCCACTACGGACTCCGAGAAATAGATTTATCGGTAAGTAAAATCTTATTTTTCCTGAATCTGAGAAATTAAATGAGGTGTGTGATGATGCGTGGTTTTCCCCCCGATAACAACTGATAATTTCTAAAATGTTATTGGCATTATATCCTTTCCCGCCAGAGGTTAGGGTGCATTGGGAAACACCCCCTAGGGTGGATAAAGCGCTCACACGCTTGTAAGAACAAGGGCTCTACCCTCTCCTGAGATGGCCGCCCTTAAGGATCCTGCTGATAGAAAGCAGGAGGGCATCCTAAAAGGTATTTACACACATACTGGTGTTATACTGCGACCAGCAATCGCCTCAGCCTGGATGTGCAGTGCTGGGTTGGCGTGGTCGGATTCCCTGACTGAAAATATTGATACCCTAGATAGGGACAGTATATTATTGCCTATAGAGCATTTAAAAGATGCATTTCTATATATGCGTGATGCACAGCGGAATATTTGCTGACTGGCATCAAGTCTAAGTGCGTTGTCCATTTCTAACAGTAGAGGGTTATGGACACGACAGTGGTCAGGTGATGCGGATTCCAAACGGCATTTGGAAGTATTGCCTTATTAAGGGGAGGAGTTATTTGGGGTCGGTCTTTCAGACCTGGTGGCCACGGCAACAGCTGGGAAATCCACGTTTGTACCCCAGGTCGCCTCTCAACATGAGAAGACGCCGTATTATCAGGCGCAGTCTTTTCGTTGGCAAGCAGGCAAAAGGTTCCTCATTTCTGCCCCGTGACAGAGGGAGAGGAAAAAGGCTGCAGAAATCAGCCAGTTCCCAGGAACAGAAACCCTCTCCCGCCTCTGCCAAGCCCTCAGTATGACGCTGGGGCTTTACAAGCAGAATCAGGCACGGTGGGGGCCCGTCTCAATGAAATTCAGCGCGCAGTGGGCTCACTCGCAAGTAGACCCCTGGATCCTTCAGGTAATATCTCAGGGGTACAAATTGGAATTCGAGACGTCTCCCCCTCGCCGTTTCCTAAAGTCGGCTTTACCGATGTCTCCTTCTGACAGGGAGACCGTTTTGGAAGCCATTCACAAGCTGTATTCCCAGCAGGTGATAATCATAGGTACCCCTCCTGCAACAGGGAACGGGGTATTATTCCACACTGTTGTGGTACCGAAGCCGGACGGCTCGGTGAGACCGATTCTAAATCTAAAATCTTTGAACACTTACATACAGAGGTTCAAATTCAAGATTGAGTCACTCAGAGCAGTGTTTGCGAACCTGGAAGAAGAGGACTACATGATGTCTCGGGACATCAAGGATGCTTACCTTCATGTCCAAATTTACCCTTCTCACCAAGGGTACCTCAGGTTTATGGTACAGAACTGTCACTATCAGTTTCAGACGCTGCCGTATGGATGGTCCACGGCACCCCGGGTCTTTACCAAGGTAATGGCCGAAATGATGATATTCCTTCGAAGGAAGGGAATTTTAGTTATCCCTTACTTGGACGATTCCCTGATAAGGGTAAGATCCAGGGAACAGTTGGAGGTCGGTGTAGCACTATCTCAGGTAGTGTTGCGGCAGCACGATTGAATTCTCAATATTCCAAAATCGCAGCTGATTCTGACGACTCGTCTTCTGTTCTTAAGGATGATCCTGGACACAGTTCAGAAAAAGGTGTTTCTCCCGGAGGAGAAAGTCAGGGAGTTATCCGAGCTAGTCGGGAACCTCCTATAACCGAGCCAAGTCTCAGTACATCAATGAGATGGTTCTGGGAAAAATGGTGGCTTCCTATGAAGCAATCCCATGCGGCAGATTCCACGCAAGAACTTTCCAGTGGGACCTGCTGGACAAATGGTCCGGGTCGCATCTTCAGATGCATCAGCGGATAACCCTGTCACCAAGCACAAGGGTGTCTCTCCTGTGGTGGTTGCAGAGTGCTCATCTTCTAGAGGGCCGCACATTCAGGACTGGGTCCTGGTGACCACGGATGCCAGCCTGCGAGGCTGGGGAGCAGTTACTCAGGGAAGGAATTTCCAGAGCTTATGGTCAAGCCTGGAGACATCACTTCACATAAATATCCTGAAGCTAAGGGCCATGTACAATGCTCTAAGCTCAGCAAGACCTCTGCTTCAAGGTCACCCGGAGTTGATCCATTCGGACAACATCACGGCAGTCACCCACGTAAACAGACAGGGTGACACAAGAAGCAGAAGGGCAATGGCAGAAGCTGCAAGGATTCTTCGCTGGGCGGAAAATCATGTGATAGCACTGTCAGCAGTATTCATTCCGGGAGTGGACGACCTCCACCCGGGAGAGTGGGGACTTCACCCAGAAGTCTTCCACATGTTTATAAAACTCGACAAGTATTGCGCCAGGTCAAGGGACCCTCAGGCAATAGCTGTAGACGCTCTGGTAACACAGTGGGTGTACCAGTCAGTGTATGTGTTCCCTCCTCTGCCTCTCATAACCAAGGTACTGAGAATTATAAGATGGAAGGAGTAAGCACTATATTCGTGGCTCCGGATTGGCCAAGAAGGACTTGGTAACCGGAACTTCAAGAGATGCTCACGGAGGATCCGTGGCCTCTACCTCTAAGAAGGGACCTGCTCCAGCAAGGACCCTGTCTGTTCCAAGACTTACCGCGGCTGCGTTTAACGGCAGGGCGGTTGAACGCCGGATCCTGAAGGAAAAAGGCATTCCGGATGAAATCATCCCTATCCTGATCAAAGCCAGGAAAGATATAACCGCAAAACATTATCACCGCATTTGGCGAAAATATGTTGCGTGGTGCGAGGCCAGTAAGGCCCTGACGGAGGAATTTTCAACTAGGTCGATTCCTACATTTCCTGCAAACAGGAGTGTCTATGGGCCTGAAATGGAGGTCCATTAAGGTTCAAATTTCGGCCCTGTCAATTTTCTTCCAAAAAGAACTAGCTTCAGTCCCTGAAGTTCAGACGTTTGTGAAAGGGGTACTGTATATACAGCCTCCTTTTGTGCCTCCAGTGGCACCTTGGGATCTAAATGTAGTTTTTGGGTTCCAAAAGTCACATTGGTTTGAACCACTTAAATATGTGGAGTTAAAATATCTCACATGGAAAGTGGTCATGCTGTTGGCCCTGGCCTGGGCCAGGTGCGTGTCAGAATTGGCGGCTTTATCCTGTAAAAGCCCTCATCTGATTTTCCATTCGGACAGGGTGGAATTGAGGACTTGTCCTCAGTTTCTCCCTAAGGTGGTTTTCAGCGTTTCACCTGAATCAACCTATTGTGGTGCCTGCGGCTACTAGGGACTTGGAGGACTCCAAGTTGCTGGACGTTGTCAGAGCCCTGGAAATATAGGTTTCCAGGACGGCTGGAGTCAGAAAATCTGACTCGTTGTTTATTCTGTATGCACCCAACAAGCTGGGTGCTCCTGCTTCTAAGCAGACTATTGCTCGTTGGATTTGTAGTACAATTCAGCTTGCACATTCTGTGGCAGGCCTGCCACAGCCAAAATCTGTAAAAGCCCATTCCACAAGGAAGGTGGGCTCATCTTGGGCGGCTGCCCGAGGGGTCTCGGCTTTACAACTTTGCCGAGCAGCTACTTGGTCAGGAGCAAATACGTTTGTAAAATTCTACAAATTTGATACCCTGGCTGAGGAGGACCTGGAGTTCTCTCATTTGGTGCTGCAGAGTCATCCGCACTCTCCCGCCCGTTTGGGAGCTTTGGTATAATCCCCATGGTCCTTACGGAGTCCCCAGCATCCACTTAGGACGTTAGAGAAAATAAGAATTTACTTACCGATAATTCTATTTCTCGTAGTCCGTAGTGGATGCTGGGCGCCCATCCCAAGTGCGGATTGTCTGCAATACTGGTACATAGTTATTGTTACCAAAAAATCGGGTTATTATTGTTGTGAGCCATCTTTTCAGAGGCTACTCTGTTATCATGCTGTTAACTGGGTTCAGATCACAGGTTGTACGGTATGATTGGTGTGGCTGGTATGAGTCTTACCCGGGATTCAAAATCCTTCCTTATTGTGTACGCTCGTCCGGGCACAGTATCCTAACTGAGGCTTGGAGGAGGGTCATAGGGGGAGGAGCCAGTGGACACCAGGTAGTCCTAAAGCTTTTACTTTTGTGCCCAGTCTCCTGCGGAGCCACTATTCCCCATGGTCCTTACGGAGTCCCCAGCATCCACTACGGACTACGAGAAATAGAATTATCAGTAAGTAAATTCTTATTTTTGCTGGCTCCTGATTCCACCTCAGGAGGCTGTAAGCAAAAATCATACAGTTGCGTGTGAACAATTGAATAGCTGCCGTAGGGCTCCCACTGCTAATGGCTGCAGCAAAAAGAAATCCTATACTTGTGTGCTGAAATGGAATGACTTGAGGCAGTATAGTATTATCTTATTCCTCCTTTTTTTTTTTTTTTCCCCACTGCTGCAATAACCTGGGTTAGCCCAGGTCGTATCTCAGTGTAATACCCCTTTCACACCGCCAATGCCGGAAACTGGTCCTTCCCGGGTGGGATCCGGCATTGGACATTGCTGCTGGCTAGCTACCCGGGTCAGACTCTGGTAAGGATGCAGTATAAATTGTGAAACCCGGGTTATCTGACCCAGGTTATAATTTAAAAGCTGCTGATTGGCTGGCTGTGTATGCAGAGGTCTGCTTCCAAGTGAGTGTCTGTGAGTGACATACAGGTCAGATACTGGTTTGGTGTAAACAGAGCCGACCCTGGAATAACATGTGTCTAAGGTGCAGGGTAAACTGGTTTGCACCTGTGTTTTTGGTGAAGTGGTATAAGTAAAACAAATCTGAACTTTATAATATACTATTTATCAAATAGGTCAAGGAATATTAGCTTTAAATAGCCAGTAGGTAATTAGTGTACTCTGGTTCTTAGTGTTGTCACAAGATGGAAGCCCTCTCGGTGCAGGACAAAAAAGTAATGGAAGTGACAATAGGATGTCACTTAATAGGGTGTTTGCCCAACATGTATGACTTGTATTCACAATGATTGTCTAAAGGGGCCTACATATGGTGCGATTGTTTCCCCCCCCCCCCCTCTGATATGGACTATATAGTCCATAACGGAAGTAAATATAGTACATGTTGCACCATGTTTATGCACTTTGCGATGCTGATGCGCGGTCCCATGGGAATGGCATTCCAAGGAAATATAGTGGGTGCAGGAAGTTGGGTAAAATCATGTGCACTGCAGGAGGAGCTGATATAACATGTGCAGAGAGTTAGATTTGGGTGGGGTATGTTCAAACTGAAATCTAAACTGCAGTGCAAAAATAAAGCAGTCAGTATTTACCCTGCACAGAAACAAAATAACCCATCCAAATCTAACTCTCTGCACATGTTATATCTGCCCCCCCCCCTCCCCCCCCTGCAGTGTACATGGTTTTGCCCACCTGCTAACAACAAATTTGCTGTTGCGATCGACTCTGAATTACCCCCTATGTCAGAGGCTCAAGCCTCTGAAGTCAATTTAGTCTGTATCGGCTGCCGCACGGGTTGCACAGTGTGTACGCAGCATTAAGTGTCTGGAATTGTGCAGGATAGAGGGAACCATTCTAATTTAAGAAATGTATCGGGACAGTGCACTTATTTTTTTTATTTTTGTTAGTATTTGGTTTTTTTTGTTTTCCAGAAATCCAATAGTGCATGATGTGGTGACCTGTGAAAACAATTATCCATAGCGAAGTTCAGTGGCATACTCCTTAAGGTGGGTACACACTATTAGATATATCTGCAGATCAATTGATCTGCAGATATATCGATGTACGGATCGGGCAGTGTGCTGTGCATACACACAGCCCGGTCCGTCGGGGGACTGACGTCATGAACTGGGCGGACGCGAGCGCGCGCCCGCCCAGTTCACCTGTCAATCACTGCCGGCCGCCGCAGCATGTGTACGGGCGGTCGGACGACCGCCCCGTACACACACAGCGACGGGCCAATATATCGTTAGATATATTGGCTGTCGGCTGTGCTGCGCGGCCGACGCGATATGTCTGTGAACGACGGAGTTCAGACGTATCGCCCGTACACACTGGCCGACGGTCCCGCGATGTATCGGCCATTCAAGAGAACGGCCGATACATCGACCAGTGTGTACGGGCCTTTACACTATTTCAAGCCCATATGTGTTTTGTTGATGGGGGGGGGGGGGGGGGGGGATTTTCCTTAAGGAAGACGCACTGCCTGTCATGTAAGAAATTCTACAACAATGGGGGAAAATCCAAATAACCGCAGTTAATGACCGGGGGTATTTGTATCACTGTGGCTATCCTATTAGCCCCGATGCAGCATGCTCCTCCTCCCCGAAATTTTCCCCTCGCCTTTATTGCCGAGTGTAGTATACTGTGGGCCAAGGGGGTCTGATCATCGGTTCCCTGTGCTGCAACTGATCTCTGCACATTTAGAGATCAACATATTTTGGGAGTTGAGGGGATTGACTTTTGGAGTGATATCGGCGGTCAGACCACTATCACTCCCGGGGGTCTGGAGGAGGAGATCCATTCTGCATATGGGCATGCGACCTGGTCAGGTAGCGCACTTCTGTTGCTGTGCTAGTTGAATCCAGCGATACAACCTCCTCCTTCTCCTCAGGCTCTGCACCCCTGCTTTGCTGGCCACCCTGTGACACTCCCATATTAATTTCCATTCATATACCTATGGACTGTAATAACACTGTTTAAAAAAAAGTTTGTGCAATTTTTTTTAAATTTCTTACATCCTAGAGGATGCTGGTGTCCACATTAGTACCATGGGGTATAGACGGGTCCACTAGGAGCCATTATCACTTTAAGAGTTTGAGTGTGTGGGCTGGCTCCTCCCTCTATGCCCCTCCTACCAGACCCAGTTTAGAAAATGTGCCGGAGAAGCCGGTCACAGCTAGGGTAGCTCTACAGAGCTTCTTTAGTAAGTTATTTTTCGCTAACGTCCTAGTGGATGCTGGGGACTCCGTAAGGACCATGGGGAATAGACTGGCTCCGCAGGAGACTGGGCACTCTAAAGAAAGATTTAGTACTACCTGGTGTGCACTGGTTCCTCGCTCTATGCCCCTCCTCCAGACCTCCGTTAGAATTTGTGCCCGGCCAGAGCTGGGTGCTTTTAGTGGGCTCTCCTGAGCTTGCTAATAAGAAAGTATTTATTAGGTTTTTTATTTTCAGAGAGCTTCTGCTGGCAACAGACTCTCTGCTACGAGGGACTGAGGGGAGAGAAGCAAACCTACTAACTGCGGCTAGGTTGCGCTTCTTAGGCTACTGGACACCATTAGCTCCAGAGGGTTCGAACACAGGATCTTAACCTTGGTCGTCCGTTCCCGGAGCCGCGCCGCCGCCCCCCTCGCAGAGCCAGAAGTCAGAAGCCGGCAGAAGCAAGAAGACATCGAAATCGGCAGCAGAAGACTCCTGTCTTCACATGAGGTAGCGCACAGCACTGCAGCTGTGCGCCATTGCGCCCACACTACCCACACACTCCGGTCACTGTAGGGTGCAGGGCGCAGGGGGGGGCGCCCTGGGCAGCAATTAGGATACCTCTTGGCAAAAAGACACACATATACAGCCAGGCACTGTATAGATGTACGAGCCCCCGCCATTTTATTTACACAGACCCGGGACAGAAGCCCGCCGCTGAGGGGGCGGGGCCTTCTTCCTCAGCACTAACCAGCGCCATTTTCTCTCCACAGCTCCGCTGAGAGGAAGCTCTCCCCTGCGGTATCCAGGTAGAAAGGGTGAAAAAGAGAGGGGGGGCACATAAATTTAGGTGCAAATTGTCATAAACAGCAGCTACTGGGTAAACACTAAGTTACTGTGTAATCTCTGGGTTATATAGCGCTGTGGTGTGTGCTGGCATACTCTCTCTGTCTCCCCAAAAGCCTTTGTGGGGGTCCTGTCCTCAAGTGAGCATTCCCTGGGTGTGTGCGGTGTGTCGGTACGTTTGTGTCGACATGTTTGACGAGGAAGGATACGTGGAGGCAGAACAAGTGCGGATGAATGTGGGGTCGGCGCCGACACCTGATTGGATGGATATGTGGAAGGTGTTAAATGATAACGTAAGCTCCTTGCATAAGAAGTTGGATAAAGCTGAAGCCTTGGGACAGTCAGGGTCTCAACCCATGTCTGATCCTACAGCTCAGAGGCCGTCAGGGTCTCAAAAGCGCCCACTATCCCAGATTGTTGACACAGATATCGACACGGATTCTGACTCCAGTGTCGATGATGCTAAGTTGCAGCCTAAAATGACTAAGGCCATCCGCTACATGATTATAGCAATGAAGGATGTATTGCACATATCAGAGGAAAACCCTGTCCCTGACAAGAGGGTTTATATGTATGGGGAGAAAAAGCAAGAAGTGACTTTTCCCCCTTCACATGAATTAAATGAATTATGTGAAAAAGCTTGGGATTCTCCTGATAGGAAAGTACTGATTTCCAAAAGATTGCTTATGGCGTACCCTTTCCCGCCAACGGACAGGTTACGCTGGGAATCCTCCCCTAGGGTAGATAAGGCGTTGACACGCTTATCTAAGAAGGTGGCCCTGCCGTCACAGGATACGGCCGCCTTAAAGGATCCTTCGGATAGGAAGCAGGAAGGTATCCTGAAGTCTGTTTATACACATTCTGGTACTCTACTGAGGCCAGCAATTGCTTCGGCCTGGATGTGTAGTGCTGTAGCAGCATGGACAGATATTCTGTCTGAGGGGATAGATACCCTGGACAGGGAGACTATTTTACTGACCCTGGGACATATCAAAGACACTGTCTTATATATGAGGGATACCCAGAGGGATATTTGCCTACTGGGCTCTAGAGTAAACGCAATGTCGATTTCTGCCAGAAGGGTCCTGTGGACTCGGCAGTGGACTGGTGATGCCGACTCTAAAAAACACATGGAGGTTTTACCTTACAAAGGTGAGGAATTGTTTGGGGACGGTCTCTCGGACCTGGTTTCCACAGCAACGGCTGGGAAGTCGAATTTTTTGCCATATGTTCCCTCACAGCCAAAGAAAGCACTGTATTACCAAATGTAGTCCTTTCGGTCACAAAAAAGCAAGAAAGTCAGAGGTGCATCTTTTCTTGCCAGAGGCAGGGGTAGAGGAAAGAAGCTGAACCATGCAGCTAGTTCCCAGGAACAAAAGTCCTCCCCGGCCTCCACTAAATCCACCGCATGACGCTGGGGCTCCACAGGCGGAGCCAGGAGAGTTGGGGGCGCGTCTCCGAAATTTCAGCCACCAGTGTGTTCGCTCACGGGTGGATCCTTGGGCTATACAAATTGTATCTCAGGGATACAAGCTGGAATTCGAAGTGACGCCCCCTCACCGTTACCTAAAATCGTCCCTGCCGGCTTTTCCCATGGAAAGGGAGGTAGTGTTGGCGGCAATTCACAAGTTATATCTCCAGCAGGTGGTGGTGAAGGTTCCCCTTCTTCAACAGGGAAGGGGCTACTATTCCACAATGTTTGTGGTGCCGAAACCGGACGGTTCGGTCAGACCCATTTTGAATTTAAAATCCCTGAACATTTATCTGAAGAAATTCAAGTTCAAAATGGAATCGCTCAGAGCGGTCATTGCAAGCCTGGAAGAGGGGGATTTTATGGTGTCGCTGGACATCAAGGATGCTTACTTGCATGTCCCCATTTATCCACCTCATCAGGAGTACCTCAGGTTTGTGGTACAGGACTGTCCTTACCAATTCCAGACGTTGCCGTTTGGCCTGTCCACGGCACCGAGAATATTTACCAAGGTAATGGCGGAGATGATGGTACTCCTTCGAAAGCAAGGAGTTACAATTATCCCATACTTGGACGATCTCCTCATAAAGGCGAGGTCCAGGGAGCAGTTGCTGATCGGCCTAGCACACTCTCAGGAAGTGTTGCAACAACACGGGTGGATCCTGAATATTCCAAAGTCGCAGCTGATCCCTACGACGCGTCTGCCCTTCCTGGGCATGATTCTGGACACAGACCAGAAGAAGGTGTTTCTCCCGGCGGAGAAGGCTCAGGAGCTCGTGACTCTGGTCCGAGACCTCCTAAAACCGAAACAGGTGTCGGTGCATCACTGCACGCGAGTCCTGGGAAAGATGGTGGCGTCATACGAAGCCATTCCCTTCGGCAGGTTCTATGCGAGGATTTTTCAGTGGGATCTGTTGGACAAGTGGTCCGGATCGCATCTTCAGATGCATCGGCTGATCACCCTGTCCCCCAGGGCCAGGGTGTCTCTTCTGTGATGGCTGCAAAGTGCTCACCTCCTCGAAGGCCGCAGGTTCGGCATACAGGACTGGGTTCTGGTGACCACGGATGCAAGCCTCCGAGGATGGGGGGGCAGTCACTTAGGGAAGGAACTTCCAAGGGCTGTGGTCAAGTCGGGAGACTTGTCTGCACATCAATATCCTGGAACTAAGGGCCATATACAACGCCCTGAGTCAAGCGGAGCCTCTGCTTCGAAACCAACCAGTGCTGATTCAGTCAGACAACATCACTGCAGTGGCCCATGTAAACCGCTAGGGCGGCACAAGAAGCAGGGTGGCAATGGCAGAAGCCACCAGGATTCTTCGTTGGGCGGAGAATCATGTACAAGCACTGTCAGCAGTGTTCATTCCGGGAGTGGACAACTGGGAAGCAGACTTCCTCAGCAGGCACGACCTCCACCCGGGAGAGTGGGGACTTCATCAAGAAGTCTTCACGCAGATTGCAAATCGATGGGAACTGCCACAGGTGGACATGATGGCGTCCCGCCTCAACAAAAAGCTAAAAAGGTATTGCGCCAGGTCAAGGGACCCTCAGTGCTGTGGAGGCACTAGTAACACCGTGGGTGTCCCAGTCGGTCTATGCGTTTCCTCCTCTTCCTCTCATACCAAAGGTGCTGAGAATTGTAAGAAAAAGAGGAGTGAGAACAATACTCATTGTTCCGGATTGGCCAAGAAGGACTTGGTACCCGGAACTGCAAGAAATGCTCACAGAGGACCCATGGCCTCTGCCTCTCAGACAGGACCTGTTGCAACAAGGGCCCTGTCTGTTCCAAGACTTACCGCGGCTGCGTTTGACGGCATGGCGGTTGAACGCCGGATCCTAGCGGAAAAAGGCATTCCGGATGAAGTTATTCCTACGCTGATAAAGGCTAGGAAGGACGTGACGGCAAAGCATTATCGCCGTATATGGCGAAAATATGTTGCTTGGTGTGAGGCCAGGAAGGCCCCTACAGAGGAATTCCAGCTGGGCCGGTTCCTGCACTTCCTACAGTCAGGAGTGACTATGGGCTTAAAATTGGGGTCCATAAAGGTCCAGATTTCGGCCCTATCCATTTTCTTTCAAAAGGAACTGGCTTCGCTTCCTGAAGTTCAGACGTTTGTAAAGGGAGTGCTGCATATTCAGCCCCCTTTTGTGCCACCAGTGGCACCTTGGGATCTTAACGTGGTGGTGAGTTTCCTGAAATCTCACTGGTTTGAGCCACTTAAGACCGTGGAGCTAAAGTATCTCACGTGGAAAGTGGTCATGCTTTTGGCCTTAGCTTCGGCTAGGCGTGTGTCAGAATTGGCGGCTTTGTCATGTAAAAGCCCCTATCTGTTTTTCCATATGGACAGGGCAGAATTACAGACTCGTCCGCAATTTCTGCCGAAGGTGGTGTCATCTTTTCATTTGAACCAACCTATTGTGGTGCCTGCGGCTACTCGTGACTTGGAGGACTCCAAGTTGCTTGATGTAGTCAGGGCTTTGAAGATTTATGTAGCCAGGACGGCTGGAGTCAGGAAAACTGACTCGCTGTTTATCCTGTATGCATCCAACAAGCTGGGTGCTCCTGCTTCATAGCAGACTATTGCTCGCTGGATCTGTAACACGATTCAGCAGGCTCATTCTGCGGCTGGTTTGCCGCATCCAAAATCAGTGAAAGCCCATTCCGCAAGGAAAGTGGGCTCTTCTTGGGCGGCTGCCCGAGGGGTCTCGGCATTACAACTTTGCCGAGCAGCTACTTGGTCGGGTACAAACACCTTTGCAAAGTTCTATAAGTTTGATACCCTGGCTGAGGAGGACCTTGTGTTTGCCCATTCGGTGCTGCAGAGTCATCCGCACTCTCCCGCCCGTTTGGGAGCTTTGGTATAATCCCCATGGTCCTTACGGAGTCCCCAGCATCCACTAGGACGTTAGAGAAAATAAGATTTTACTCACCGGTAAATCTATTTCTCGTAGTGGATGCTGGGCGCCCGTCTCAAGTGCGGACTTTCTGCCCCAGAGGCTATATATGTGATAAATACTCCTGCCAGAATCCATAAAAAAGCGGGAGAAAAGTCAGCCGAAAAAGGGGCGGAGCTATCTCTCTCAGCACACTGGCGCCATTTCTCCCTCACAGCTCCGCTGGAAGGAAGCTCCCTGGCTCTCCCCTGCAGTCTACACTACAGAAAAGGGTAAAAAAGAGAGGGGGGGGGGCACTAAATTTAGGCGCAATATACATATAGCAGCTATAAGGGGATATAATTTAGTTAATCCCTGATTTATATAGCGCTCTGGTGTGTGCTGGTATACTCTCTCTGTCTCCCCAAAGGGCTTTGTGGGGTCCTGTCTTCTGTCAGAGCATTCCCTGTGTGTGTGCGGTGTGTCGGTACGGCTGTGTCGACATGTTTGATGAGGAGACTTATGTGGAGGAGGAGCAGGTGCCTATAAATGTGTTGTCACCCCCTGCGGGGCAGACACCGGAGTGGATGGACTTGTGGAAGGAATTACGCGAAAGTGTCGACTCCTTACATAAAAAATTTGACATGCCAAATGCGGGGCAGCCGGCTTCTCAGCCCGTGCCTGCCCAGACGTCTCAAAAGTCATCAGGGGCTCTAAAACGCCCGCTACCTCAGATGGCAGACACAGATGTCGACACGGATACTGATACCAGTGTCGACGACTAAGAGACTAATGTAATGTCCAATAGGGCCACTCGTTATATGTTTGAGGCAATGAAAAATGTTTTACACATTTCTGAGGTGACCCCAGGTACCACAAAAAAGGGTATTATGTTTGGGGAGAAAAAACTACCAGTAATTTTTCCCCCTTCTGAAGAATTGAATGAAGTGTGTGAACTAGCGTGGGCTTCCCCCGATAAAAAATTGGTAATTTCAAAAAAATTACTAATGGCGTACCCTTTCCCGCCAGAGGATGTCACGTTGGGAAACACCCCCTAGGGTGGATAAAGCACTTACGCGCTTATCAAAAAAGGTGGCACTGCCGTCCCAGGATACGGCCGCCCTAAAGGAACCTGCTGACAGAAAGCAGGAGGCTCTCCAGAAAGCTATATATACACACACTGGTATTATACTGAAACCAGCTATTGCCTCAGCATAGATGTGCAGTGCTGCATGGTCAGACTCCCTTTCAGAAAACATTGACACCCTAGACAGGGACACTATATTGCTAAACGTAGAGCATATTAAAGACGCTGTCTTTTACATAAGAGATGCACAGAGGGATATTTGCCGGCTGGCATCAAAAATAAGTGCACTGTCCATTTGTGCCAGGAGAGGGTTATGGACCCGGCAGTGGACAGGTGATGCAGATTCTAGAAGTTTTGCCTTATAAGGGTGAGGAGTTGTTCGGGGATTGTCTTTCAGACTTGGTGTCCACAGCAACAGCTGGGAAGTCAGCATTTTTGCCACATGTCCCCTCCCAACCAAAGAGAGCACCGTATTATCAGGTGCAGTCCTTTCGCCCCCAAAAGAGCAGACTGGGTAGAGGCGTGTCCTTTCTGCCCAGAGGCAGAGGTAGGGGAAAAAAGCTGCAGCATACAGCCACTTCCCAGGTACAAAAGTCCTCCCCCGCTTCTTCTGCTAAGTCCGCCGCATGACGCTGGGGCTCAGCAGGCGGAGCCAGGTACGGTGGGGGGCCGTCTCAAAAACTTCAGCAATCAGTGGGCTCGCTCACAGATAGATCCCTGGATCCTTCAAGTGGTATCTCAGGGGTACAGGCTGGAATTCGAGACATTCCCCCCCCCCCCCGTCGTTTCCTCAAATCTGCCTTACCAACGACTCCTTCAGAAAGGGAGGCTGTGTTAGAGGCAATTCACAAGCTGTATTCCCAGCAGGTGATAGTCAAGGTGCCCCTACTTCAACAAGGACGGGGTTACTATTCCACAATGTTTGTGGTACCGAAACCGGACGGTTCGGTGAGACCCATTTTAAACTTGAAATCCTTGATCACATATTTAAGAAAATTCTAGTTCAAGATGGAATCGCTCAGGGCGGTTATTGCAAGCCTGGAAGAGGGAGATTACATGGTATCTCTGGACATCAAGGATGCTTACCTGCATGTCCCAATTTACCATCCTCACCAGGAGTACCTCAGATTTGTGGTACAGGATTGTCATTACCAATTCCAGACGTTGCCGTTCGGCCTGTCCACTGCACCGAGGGTATTTACCAAGGTAATGGCCGAAATGATGATACTCCTTCGGAAAAAGTGAGTTTTAATTATCCCATACTTGGACGATCTCCTGATAAGGGCGAGGTCCAGAGAGCAGTTGTTGGTCGGCGTAGCATTATCTCAGGAGGTGCTACACCAGCACGGTTGGATTCTGAATATTCCAAAGTCTCAGCTGGTTCCGGCGACACGTCTACTGTTCCTGGGGATGATTCTGGACACAGTCCAGAAAAAAGTGTTTCTCCCAGAGGAGGAAGCCAAGGATCTGTCATCTCTAGTGAGAGGCCTCCTGAAACCAAAACAGGTGTCGGTGCATCATTGCACGCGAGTCCTGGGAAAGCTGGTAGCTTCCTACGAAGCGATTCCATTCGGCAGGTTCCATGCCAGAACCTTTCAGTGGGACCTGTTGGACCAAAGGTCCGGATTGCATCTTCAAATGCATCGGTTGATAACCCTGTCTCCAAGGACCAGGGTGTCTCTGCTGTGGTGGCTGCAGAGTGCTCATCTCAGAGAGGGCCGCAGATTCGGCATACAGGACTGGGTCCTGGTGACCACGGATGCCAGCCTTCGGGGCTGGGGTGCAGTCACACGGGGAAGAAACTTCCAAGGACTTTGGTCAAGTCAGGAGACTTCCCTACACATAAATGTTCTGGAACTGAGGGCCATTTACAATGCCCTAAGTCAAGCAAAGCCCCTGCTTCAAAACCAGCCGGTTCTGATCCAGTCAGACAACATCACGGCAGTCGCCCATGTAAATCGACAGGGCGGCACAAGAAGCAGGACGGCGATGGCAGAAGCCACAAGGATTCTCCGATGGGCGGAAAATCACGTGTTAGCACTGTCAGCAGTGTTCATTCCGGGAGTGGACAACTGGGAAGCAGACTTCCTCAGCAGGCACGACCTCCACCCGGGAGAGTGGGGACTTCATCCAGAAGAACTGATTGTAAACCGTTGGGAAAAGCCACAGGTGGACATGATGGCGTCCCGCTTAAACAAAAAGCTAGAAAAATATTGCGCCAGGTCAAGAGACCCTCAGGCGATAGCTGTGGACGCTCTAGTGACACCGTGGGTGTACCGGTCGGTTTATGTGTTCCCTCCTCTTCCTCTCATACCCAAGGTACTGAGGATAATAAAGAAAAGAGGAGTAAGAACTATTCTCATTGTTCCAGATTGGCCAAGAAGGTCTTGGTACCCGGAACTTCAAGAATTAATCTCAGAGGACCCATGGCCTCTGCCGCTCAGACAGGACCTGCTGCTGCAGGGGCCCTGTCTGTTCCAAGACTTACCGCGGCTGCGTTTAACGGCATGGCGGTTGAACACCGGATCCTAAAAGAAAAGGGTATTCCGGAGGAAGTCATTCCTACGCTTATTAAAGCTAGAAAAGATGTAACCGTACAACATTTTCACCGCATATGGCGAAAATATGTTGCGTGGTGTGAGGCCAGGAAGGCCCCAACGGAGGAATTCCAGCTAGGTCGATTTCTGCACTTCCTACAGTCAGGGGTGACTATGGGCCTAAAACTGGGTTCCATTAAGGTCCAGATTTCGGCTCTGTCGATTTTCTTCCAAAAAGAACTGGCTTCACTGCCTGAAGTTCAGACATTTGTCAAGGGAGTGCTGCATATTCAGCCTCCTTTTGTGCCTCCAGTGGCACCGTGGGACCTCAACGTGGTGTTGGGTTTCCTAAAGTCACATTGGTTTGAGCCACACAAAACCGTGGATTTAAAATATCTCACGTGGAAAGTGGTCATGCTTTTGGCCTTGGCTTCGGCAAGGCGTGTGTCGGAATTGGCGGCTTTGTCATGTAAAAGCCCCTATTTGATTTTCCATATGGATAGGGCAGAATTGAGGACTCGTCCCCAGTTTCTTCCTAAGGTGGTATCAGCTTTTCACTTGAACCAACCTATCTTGGTGCCTGCGGCTACTAGGGACTTGGAGGACTCCAAGTTACTGGACGTAGTCTGGGCCTTGAAAATTTATGTTTCCAGGACGGTTGGAGTCAGGAAGACTGACTCGCTATTTATCCTGTATGCACCAAACAAGATGGGTGCTCCTGCTTCAAAGCAGACTATTGCTCGCTGGATTTGTAGCACAATTCAGCTTGCGCATTCGGTGGCTGGCCTGCCGCAGCCTGAATCTGTAAAAGCCCATTCCACGAGGAAAGTGGGCTCTTCTTGGGCGGCTGCCCGAGGGGTCTCGGCTTTACAACTTTGCCGAGCTGCTACTTGGTCAGGGGCAAACACGTTTGCAAAATTCTACAAATTTGATACCCTGGCTGAGGAGGACCTTGAGTTCTCTCATTCGGTGCTGCAGAGTCATCCGCACTCTCCCGCCCGTTTGGGAGCTTTGGTATAATACCCATGGTCCTTACGGAGTCCCCAGCATCCACTAGGACGTCAGAGAAAAGATTTTACTCACCGGTAAATCTATTTCTCGTAGTCCGTAGTGGATGCTCGGCGCCCGTCCCAAGTGCGGACTGTCTGCAATACTTGTATATAGTTATTGTTAACTACAAGGGTTATTGTTGAGCCATCCTTTGAGAGGCTCTGTTGTGTTCATACTGTTAACTGGGTATATTATCACGAGTTATACGGTGTGGCTGGTATGAGTCTTACCCGGGATTCAAAATCCTTCCTTATTGTGTCAGCTCTTCCGGGCACAGTATCCTTACTGAAGTCTGGAGGAGAGTCACAGTGGGAGGAGCCAGTGCACACCAGGTAGTCCTAAATCTTTCTTAGCTGTGCCCAGTCTCCTGCGGAGCCGCTATTCCCCATGGTCCTTACGGAGTCCCCAGCATCCACTACGGACTACGAGAAATAGATTTACCGGTGAGTAAAATCTTATTTTTTTAGAGTTTATTATTTTACTGGGAGGCTGCTGGCAACAGCCTCCCTGCTTCGAGGAACTAAGGAAGAGCTGCCAGGACACTGAGCTCCTGATGGGATCGAACATTCCCCGCCACAGGGGATCGCTCACCCCGGCAGCATGCCGCCACCCCCTTACAGAGCCAGAAGATTAGAAGAGTCGAGATATGGCGGCACAAGAGTAGGAGCGCAGCTCTGAGCGGCTGCGCGCCGGGAAGGCTCAGCGGCACACAGTGTTGGCGCTTTGAGGGGCGTCCTGAGCCAGCGTCTTAATACCCTACACTAGTCAGTCTCTAATCGGAGACTGAATCCCCAGGCTAGCGTCACATTCCTCCGTACACAGACGCTCAACAGGGGATGAAATCCCCCGCCATGCGACTGAGTCCTCAGGCCAGTATAAAGAATTTGTTCAGGAAGACGTGCCATCTTCAAGGGGCAGAGCTTCTCCTCAGAGCGGACCCAGCAGTGTTCAGCGCCATTTTCCTGCCTGCAGTTCCTGTACACAGATGCTGACAGCTGTCCCTCCAAGCAACTCCAGCTATCCTGTGCGGTACCAGGGGGTTGTAGAAGGGGGGAGCCAGTGAATTAGATCTGTGCAACTATTACAGTACACAGTAGTTGCTGATAAGGGGTGTCCTTTATAATTAAAATATATATATATATATATATATATATATATATATATATATATATATATATATATAGTGTGTGTGTATATATAATTTTATAATGTCCACATCCTAGAGGATGCTGGGGGGACTCCGTAAAGACCATGGGGAATAGACGGGCTCCGCAGGAGATAGGGCACTTTTAGAAAGCTTTGGATTCTGGGTGTGCACTGGCTCCTCCCTCTGTCCCTCCTCCAGACCTCAGTTTTACACTGCCCAGAGGATGAAGGGCGCACTGCAGGGAGCTCTCGAGTTCTTTGCTACAGAAAGCATTTTTGTTTGGATTTTTACAGGGAGCACTGCTGGCAACAGGCTCCCTGCATCGAGGGACTGAGGAGAGAGGGGCAGACCTACTTAACTAATAGGTACTGCTTCCTTGGCTACTGGACACCATTAGCTTCAGAGGGGGTGAACACAGGTTCGTCCTGCGCGTCCACCCCCGGAGCCACGCCGCCGTTCTCCTCACAGAGCCAGAAGAACAGAAGCAAGAAGACGTCTCGGGCGGCAGAAGCCTTCAGCTTCACATAGGTAACGCACAGCACTGCAGCTGTGCGTCATTGCTCCTCACACACTCCGGTCACTGTATGGGTGCAGGGCGCAGGGGGGGGCGCCCTGGGCAGCAATAATAACACCTCTTAGATGGTAAATAGGTATATACATGTACAGCTGGGCACTGTACATGTATATAATTGAGCCCCCGCCATTTTACACGATTTTGAGCGAGACAGAAGCCCGCCGCCGAGGGGGCGGGGCTTCTCCCTCAGCACTCACCAGCGCCATTTCTCTCTCCACAGAACGCTGAGAGGAAGCTCCCCGGACTCTCCCCTGCTTACACACGGTGAAGGGAGTTTAAAAAGAGGTGGGGGCACATAATTGGCGGATAAAGTATAATACAGCGCTGCTGGGGAAAAGCATTCTGTGTTGGTCTCCAGGTTGTTGCGCTGGGGTGTGTGCTGGCATACTCTCTCTCTCTCTCTCTCTCTCTGTCTCTCCAAAGGGCCTTTCAGGGAATACTGTCTTCAGAAAAACTTTCCCTGGGTGTGTGCAGTGTGTCGTCATGTTTGACGAGGAAGGCTCGCTTAATGTGGAGGGGGAGTGCTTGAATGTCAGGTCGCCGTCGGCAACGCCGACACCGGACTGGGTGGATATGCTGAATGTCTTGAATGCAAATGTAAATGTCCTGCATAAAAGATTAGACAAGGCTGAAGCTAGGGATCAGTCAGGTAGCCAGTCCGTGCCTGTCCCTGTGGTGCCAGGACCTTCAGGGTCTCAAAAGCGCCCCATATCCCAGGTTGCTGACACAGATACTGACTCTAGTGTCGACTATGAGGATTCAAAATTAAAGCCGAAGGTGGCAAAAGGTATTAGGTACATGATTATTGCCATAAAAGAGGTTTTGCATATCACTGAGGAACCCCCTGTCCCTGACACGAGGGTTCACATGTATAAAGGGAAAAAGCCTGAGGTCACGTTTCTGTCCTCATTTGAGCTAAGCGAATTATGCGAAAAGGCTTGGGAATCTCCGGATAGGAGACTCCATGTTCCCAAAAGGATTCTCATGGCATATCCTTTTCCACAGAAGGATCGGATACGATGGGAATCTGCGCCTAAAGTAGACAAGGTGCTGACACGCTTATCCAAGAAGGTGGCGCTGCCTTCTCCGGATACTGCTTCCCTCAAGGATCCTGCTGATCGCAAGCAGGAAATTACCATGAAGCACATTTACACACATTCAGGAACTATAGTTAGGCCGGCCATGGCGTCGGCCTGGGTTTGTAGTGCTGTCGTGGCATGGGCAGGCTCCTTATCTACGGAGATGGACACCTTAGATATGGATACCATTCTAATGACCATGGAGCATATCAGAGATGCTGCCTTGTATATGATGGATGCTCAGAGAGAGATTTGTTTACTAAGCTCTAGAATAAACGCTATGTCTATTTCTGCTAGGCGGCTCTTGTGGACGGGAGATGCCGACTCAAAGCGGCATATGGAGTCATTGCCTTACAAGGGGGAGGAGTTGTTTGGAGAAGGCCTCTCGGACCTACTCTGTACTGCTACGGCCGGTAAATCGAATTTCTCTGACGTCCTAAGTGGACGCTGGGCCTCTGTAAGGACCATGGGGAATAGCGGCTCCGCAGGAGACTGGGCACAACTAAAGAAAGCTTTAGGACTACCTGGTGTGCACTGGCTCCTCCCACTATGACCCTCCTCCAGACCTCAGTTAGAATCTTGTGCCCGGCTGAGCTGGATGCACACTAGGGGCTCTCCTGAGCTCCTAGAAAGAAAGTATATTTTAGGTTTTTTATTTTACAGTGAGATCTGCTGGCAACAGACTCACTGCAGCGAGGGACTAAGGGGAGAAGAAGCGAACCTACCTGACTGGAGATAGCTTGGGCTTCTTAGGCTACTGGACGCCATTAGCTCCAGAGGGATCGAACACAGGACCCGACCTCGATCGTTCGGTCCCGGAGCCGCGCCGCCGTCCCCCTTACAGAGCCAGAAGCAAGAAGTGTTCCGGAAAATCGGCGGCAGAAGACTTCTGTCTTCAACAAGGTAGTGCACAGCACTGCAGCTGTGCGCCATTGCTCCTCATGCACACCTCACACTCCGGTCACTGATGGGTGCAGGACGCTGGGGGGCGCCCTGAGGGCAATATAATACACCTTGGCTGGCAAATCTACACCATATATAGTCAGGAAGGCTATATAGGTGTAAAAATATCCCTGCCAGAATTCCAGAAAAAGCGGGAGAAGTCTGCCGGAAAAGGGGCGGGGCCATCTCCCTCAGCACACTGGCGCCATTTTTTCTTCACAGTGCAGCTGGAAGACAGCTCCCCAGGCTCTCCCCTGTAGTTTTCAGGCTCAAAGGGTTAAAAAGAGAGGGGGGGCACTAAATTTAGGCGCATTACGTGTATACAAGCAGCTATTGGGGGAAAATCACTCAGTTATAGTGTTAATCCCTGCATTATATAGCGCTCTGGTGTGTGCTGGCATACTCTCTCTCTGTCTCCCCAAAGGACTTTGTGGGGTCCTATCCTCAGTCAGAGCATTCCCTGTGTGTGTGCGGTGTCGGTACGGCTGTGTCGACATGTTTGATGAGGAAGGTTACATGGAGGCGGAGCAGATGCCGATAAATGTGATGTCGCCCCCTGTGGGGCCGACACCAGAGTGGATGGATAGGTGGAAGGTATTAACCGACAGTGTCAACTCCTTACATAAAAGGCTGGATGACGTAATAGCTGTGGGACAGCCGGCTTCTCAGCCCGCGCCTGCCCAGGCATCTCAAAGGCCATCAGGGGCTCAAACGCCCGCTACCTCAGATGGCAAACACAGATGTCGACACGGAGTCTGACTCCAGTGTTGACGAGGTTGAGACATATACACAATCCACTAGGAACATCCGTTGCATGATCTCGGCAATGAAAAATGTGTTACACATTTCTGACATTAACCCAAGTACCACAAAAAAGGGGTTTTATGTTTGGGTAGAAAAAGCAGCCAGTGTTTTGTTCCCCCATCAGATGAGTGAATGAAGTGTGTGAAGAAGCGTGGGTTTCCCCGATAAGAAACTGGTAATTTCTAAAAAGGTTACTGATGGCGTACCCTTTCCCGCCAGAGGATAGGTCACGTTGGGAGATATCCCCTAGGGTGGATAAGGCGCTCACACATTTGTCAAAAAAGGTGGCACTGCCGTCTTAGGATATGGCCACTTTGAAGGAGCCTGCTGATAAAAAAGCAGGAGGCTATCCTGAAGTCTGTATATACACACTCAGGTACTATACTGAGACCTGCAATTGCCTCAGCATGGATAGTGCTGCTGCGGCGTGGTCTGTTACCCTGTCAGGACAGGGATACTATTTGGCTAACCATAGAGCATATTAAAGACGTCTTATATATGAGGGATGCACAGAGGGATATTGCCGGCTGGCATCCAGAATTAATGCAATGTCCATTCTGCCAGGAGGGTATTAGAGACCCGGCAGTGGACAGGTGATGCTGACTTTAAAAGGCAGGTTCTGCCTTATAAGGGTGAGAAATTGTTGGGGATGGTCTCTGGGACCTCGTATCCACAGCAACAGCTGGGAAGAAAAATTTTTACCTCCTGTTTCCTCACAGCCTGAGAAAGCACCGTATTATCAGGTACAGTCCTTTCGGCTCCAGAAAAGCAAGCGGGTCAAAGGCGCTTCCTTTCTGCACAGAGACAAGGGAAGAGGGAAAAAGCTGCACCAGACAGCCAGTTCCCAGGATCAAAAATCTTCCCCCGCTTCATCTGAGTCCACCGCATGACGCTGGGGCTCCACAGGTGGAGCCAGGTGCGGTGGGGGCGCGTCTCGGGAACTTCAGCGACCAGTGGTCTCGCTCACAGGTGGATCCCTGGGTTCTGCAAGTAGTATCACAGGGATACAAGCTGGAGTTCGAGGCGACTCCCCCTCGCCGTTACATAAAATCAGCCTTGCCTGCTGCCCTAGGAGAAAGGGGAGGTAGTACTGGCGGCAATTCACAAGCTGTACTTCCAGCAGGTGATAATCAAGGTACCCCTCCTTCAACAAGGCCGGGGTTACTATTCCACAATGTTTGTGGTACCGAAACCAGACGGTTCGGTGAGACCCATTCTAAAATTAAAATACTTGAACACTTATATACGAAGGTTCAAGTTCAAACTGGAATCGCTCAGGGCGGTTATTGCAAGCCTGGACGAAGGGGATTACATGGTATCACTGGACATCAAGGATGCTTACCTGCATGTCCCTATTTACCCTTCTCACCAGGAGTACCTCAAAATTGTGGTACAGGACTGTCATTACCAACTCCAGACGTTGCCGTTGGTCTGTCCCCGGCACCGAGGGTTTTTACCAAGGTAATGGCCGAAATTATGATACTCCTTCGGAAAAAGGGAGTTATAATTATCCTGTACTTGGACGATCTCCTTATAAAGGCGAGGTCCAGGGAGCAGTTGTTGGTCGGAGTAGCACTATCTCGGGAAGTGCTACAACAGCACGGCTGGATTCTGAATATTCCAAAGTTGCAGCTGGTTCCTACGACGCGTCTACTGTTCCTGGGTATGGTTCTGGACACAGAACAGAAAAAAGTGTTTCTCCCGGAGGAGAAGGCCAAGGAGTTGTCATCTCTAGTCAGAGACCTCCTAAAACAATTACAGGTGTCGGTGCATCAATGCACGCGAGTCCTGGGAAAGATGGTAGCTTCTTACGAAGAAATTCCATTTGGCAGGTTCCATGCGAGGATCTTCCTGTGGGATCTGTTAGACATGTGGTCCGGGTCGCATCTTCAGATGCATCGGCTGATAACCCTGTCTCCAAGGGCCAGGGTGTCGCTGTTGTGGTGGCTGCAGAGTGCTCATCTTCTAGAGGGCCGCAGATTCGGTATACAGGACTGGGTCCTGGTGACCACGGATGCCAGCCTTCGAGGCTGGGGGGCAGTCACACAGGGAAGAAGCTTCCAAGGACTATGGTCGAGTCAGGAGACTTCCCTACACATAAATATTCTGGAACTAAGGGCCATTTACAATGCCCTAAGCCAGGCTAGACCCCTGCTTCAACACCAGCCGGTGCTGATCCAGTCAGACAACATCACGGCGGTCGCCCATGTAAACCAACAGGGCGGCACAAGAAGCAGGATGGCGATGGTAGAAGCCACAAGGATTTTCCGATGGGCGGAAAATCATGTGTTAGCACTGTCAGCAGTGTTCATTCCCGGAGTGGACAACTGGGAAGCAGACTTTCTCAGCAGGCACGACCTCCACCCGGGAGAGTGGGGACTTCATCCAGAAGTCTTCCAAATGATTGTACACCATTGTGAAAGGCCACAGGTGGACATGATAGCGTCCCGCCTCAACAAAAAGCTAAAAAGATATTGCGCCAGGTCAAGGGACCCTCAGGCGATAGCTGTGGACGCTCTGGTATGTGTTCCCTCCTCTGCCTCTCATACCCAAGGTACTGAGAATAATAAGAAGGAGAGGAGTAAGAACTATACTCGTGGTTCCGGATTGGCCAAGAAGAGCTTGGTACCCAGAACTTCAAGAAATGATCTCAGAGGGCCCATGGCCTCTGCCGCTCAGACAGGACCTGCTGCAGCAGGGCCCCTGTCTGTTCCAAGACTTAACGCGGCTGCGTTTGACGGCATGGCGGTTGAACACCGGATCCTAAAGGAAAAAGGCATTCCGGAGGAAGTCATTCCTACGCTGATTAAGGCAAGGAAAGATGCGATCGCAAAACATTATCACCGCATATGGCAAAAATATGTTGCTTGGTGTGAGGCCAGGAAGGCCCCAATGGAGGAATTTCAACTGGGTCGATTTCTGCACTTCCTACAGTCAGGAGTGACTATGGGCCTAAAATTGGGTTCCATTAAGGTCCAGATTTCGGCTCTGTACATTTTCTTCCGAAAAGAACTGGCTTCACTGCCTGAAGTTCAGACTTGTGTTAAGGGAGTGCTGCATATTCAGCCCCCGTTTGTGCCTCCAGTGGCACCGTGGGATCTCAACGTGGTGTTGGATTTCCTGAAGTCGCATTGGGTTGAGCCACTTAAATCCGTAGAGCTAAAATACCTCACGTGGAAAGTGGTCATGCTGTTGGCCTTGGCGTCGGCCAGGCGTGTATCAGAATTGGCGGCTGTGCCATGCAAAAGCCCTTATCTGATTTTTCATATGGATAGGGCGGAATTGAGGACTCGTTCCCAATTCCTTCCTAAGGTGGTATCAGCTTTTCATGTGAACCAACCTATTGTGGTGCCTGCGGCTACTTGGGACTTGGAGGACTCCAAGTTACTGGACGTAGTCAGGGCCTGAAAATATGTTTCCAGGACGGCTGGAGTCAGGAAAACTGACTCGCTATTTATCCTGTATGCACCCAACAAGCTGGGTGCTCCTGCTTCTAAGCAGACTATTGCTTGCTGGATCTGTAGCACGATTCAACTTGCACATTATGCGGCTGGACTGCCGCACCCTAAATCTGTAAAAGCCCATTCCACGAGGAAAGTGGGCTCTTCTTGGGCGGCTGCCCGAGGGGTCTCTGCTTTACAACTTTGCCGAGCATCTACTTGGTCGGGATCAAACACATTTGCTAAATTCTACAAGTTTGACACCCTGGCTGAGGAGGACCTAGAGTTTGCCCATTCGGTGCTGCAGAGTCATCCGCACTCTCCCGCCCGTTTGGGAGCTTTGGTATAATGCCCATGGTCCTTACGAAGTCCCAGCATCCACTTAGGACGTCAGAGAAAATAAGAATTTACTCACCGGTAAATCTATTTCTCGTAGTCCGTAGTAGATGCTGGGCGCCCATCCCAAGTGCGGATTGTCTGCAATACTTGTATATAGTTATTGTTAACTAAAGGGTTATTGTTGAGCCATCTGTTGAGAGGCTCAGTTATATTTCATACTGTTAACTGGGTATAGTATCACGAGTTATACAGTGTGATTGGTGTGGCTGGTATGAGTCTTACCCGGGATTCAAAATCCTTCCTTATTGTGTCAGCTCTTCCGGGCACAGTATCCTTACTGAGGTCTGGAGGAGGGTCATAGTGGGAGGAGCCAGTGCACACCAGGTAGTCCTAAAGCTTTCTTTAGTTGTGCCCAGTCTCCTGCGGAGCCGCTATTCCCCATGGTCCTTGCGGAGTCCCAGCATCCACTACGGACTACGAGAAATAGATTTACCGGTGAGTAAAATCTTATTTTTTTACCTTATGTTCCCCCGCAGCATTCTAAGAAGGTACCACATTATCAGATATAGTCCTTTCGTTCCAATAAAAACAAGAAGGTACGAGGATCGTCCTTCGTTGCCAGAGGTAAAGGCAAAGGAAAAAAGCTGCACTCAGCTAGTTCCCAGGAGCAGAAGTCCTCCCCTACTTCTGCAAAGTCCACAGCATGACGCTGGGGCTTTCCGGGGGGGGGGGGGGGGGGGGGGGGGGTCAGATCAAGTGGGGGCACGTCTTCGTCTTTTCAGTCACGTCTGGGTTCAATCACAGGTGGATCCCTGGGCAATAGAGATTGTTTCCCAGGGATACAGTCTGTAATTCGAAGACATGCCCCCTCGCCGGTTTTTCAAATCTGCTCTGCCGGCTTCCCCGTCAGAGAGGGAGCTAGTGTTGGCGGCAATTCACAAATTGTACATTCAACAGGTGATGATCAAGGTTCCTCATCTCCAGCAAGGAGAGGGTTATTATTCATCCCTTTTTGTGGTACCGAAACCGGACGGTTCGGTCAGACCCATTCTAAATCTAAAATCCCTGAACCTGTACTTGAAGAGGTTCAAGTTCAAAATGGAATCGCTCAGAATGGTCATCGCCAGCCTGGAGGGAGGGGAATGGATAGTGTCCCTGGACATAAAGGATGCGTACCTTCATGTTCCGATTTCCCCCTCTCACCAGGCGTTTCTGAGATTTGCAGTACAGGATTGTCACTACCAATTTCAGACGTTGCCGTTTGGTCTTTCCACGGCCCGAGAATTTTCACCAAGGTAATGGCGGAAATGATGGTACTCCTGCGCAAGCAGGGAGTCACAATTATCCCGTACTTGGACGATCTCCTTATAAAGGCGAGATCTCGGGAGAATTTGCTGGACAGCGTGTCTCGGTCCGTGAAGACGTTGCAGATGCACGGCTAGATTCTTAATTTACCGAAATCCCAGCTAGTACCTGCAACGCGCCTGACTTTTTTGGGCCTGATTCTAGACACAGACCAAAAAAGAGTTTTTTTCATCCGGTGGAGAAGGCTCAAGAGCTCATAGCCCGGGTCAGGGACCTTTTTAAAGCCAAAAAAGGTTTTGGTGCATCATTGCACAAAGGTTCTGGGGAAGATGGTGGCTTCATACGAGGCCATCCCCTTCGGCAGGTTCCATGCGAGGACTTTCCAATGGGACCTAGTGGACAAATGGTCCGGGTCCCATCTACATATGCAGAAACGGATCACCCTGTCTCCCAGGGCCAGGGTATCTCTCCTGTGGTGGCTGCACAGTGCTCACCTCCTAGGGGGTCGCAGGTTCGGCATTCAGGACTGGATCCTGGTGACCACGGACGCGAGCTTCCGAGGTTGGGGGGGCTGTCGCACTGGGAAGAAATTTCCAAGGCCTCTGGTCAAGCCTAGAGACTTGTCTCCACATCAATGTCCTGGAGTTAAGGGCCATTTACAACGCCCTACGCCAGGCGGAGGAGTGGCTTCAGAGCAAACCGGTTCGGATTAAGTCTGACAATATTGCGGCAGTGGCTCATGTAAACCGCCAAGGCGGCACAAGGAGCAGAGTGGCCATGGCAGAGGCGACCAGGATTCTGCGCTGGGCGGAAGGCCATTTAAGCGCACTATCAGCAGTGTTCATCCCGGGGGTGGACAACTGGGAGGCGGACTTCCTCAGCAGGCACGACCTGCATCCGGGAGAGTGGGGACTTCATAAAGAAGTCTTCACACAGATCGTGGATCGGTGGGGACTGCCTCAAATAGACATGATGGCGTCCCGTCTCAACAAAAAGCTTAAGAGGTATTGCGCCAGGTCAAGAGACCCTCAGGCGGTAACGGTAGACGCTCTGGTGACACCATGGGTGTTCAGATCGGTCTATGTGTTTCCTCCTCTGCCTCTCATACCCAAGGTGTTGAGATTAATAAGACTAAGAAGGGTCAGAACAATTCCCATTGTTCCAGATTGGCCAAGGAGGACTTGGTATCCGGATCTGCAAGAGTTGCTCACAGAAGATCCGTGGCCTCTTCCTCTAAGGCAGGACCTGCTGCAGCAGGGGCCCTGTCTGTTCCAAGACTTACCGCAGCTGCGTTTGACGGCATGGCGGTTGAACGCCGGATCCTAGCTGGAAAAGGGATTCCGGAGGAGGTCATTCCTACCCTGTTTAAGGCTAGGAAGGATGTGACATCGAAACATTATCACCGTATATGGCGGAAATATGTTTCTTGGTGTGAGGCCAGAGCTGCTCCTACGGAGGAGTTCCATTTGGGCCGTCTGCTTCACTTCCTTCAAACGGGAGTGAATTTGGGCCTAAAATTAGGGTCCATAAAGGTCCAAATTTCGGCCTTATCCATTTTCTTTCAAAAAGAATTGGCTTCTCTTCCTGAAGTACAGACTTTTGTGAAGGGAGTGCTGCATATTCAGCCTCCCTTTGTACCTCCTGTGGCGCCTTGGGATCTTAACGTGGTATTAAGTTTCCTCAAGTCACCTTGGTTTGAACCACTCAAAACAGTGGAGTTGAAATACCTCACTTGGAAAGTGGTCATGTTGTTGGCCTTAGTTTCTGCAAGGCGTGTTTCGGAATTAGCGGCTTTATCATATAAAAGCCCATACCTGATTTTTCACGTGGATAGGGCAGAGTTGAGGACTCGTCCTCAATTTCTGGCCAAGGTGGTCTCCTCTTTTCATGTGAACCAACCTCTTGTCGTGCCTGTGGCTACACGGGACTTGGAGGACTCCGAGTCCCTGGATGTGGTCAGGGCTTTGAAGATTTACGAGACCAGAACAGCTAGGATCAGGAAGACTGAAGCTCTGTTTGTTCTGTATGCAGCCAACAAGGTTGGCGCTCCTGCTTCAAAGCAGACAATTGCTCGCTGGATCTGTAACACTATTCAGCAGGTGCATTCTACGGCAGGATTGCCATTGCCTAAATCTAAGGCCCATTCCACTAGGAAGGTGGGCTCTTCTTGGGCGGCTGCCCGAGGGGTCTCGGCACTACAACTGTGCCGAGCTGCTACTTGGTCGGGGGTCAAACACCTTTGCAAAGTTCTATAAGTTTGATACCCTGGCTGGGGAGGACCTCCTGTTTGCTCAATCGGTGCTGCAGAGTCATCCGCACTCTCCCGCCCGTTTGGGAGCTTTGGTATAATCCCCATGGTCCTTACGGAGTCCCCAGCATCCTCTAGGACGTTAGAGAAAATAGGATTTTACTTACCGGTAAATCTATTTCTCGTAGTCCATAGAGGATGCTGGGTGCCCGTCCCAAGTGCGGACTTCTTCTGCAAGACTTGTATATAGTTATTGCTTACATAAGGGTTATGTTATAGTTGGTTGGTCTTGAACTGAGGCTATGTTACTTGTTCATACTGTTAACTGGGTAGTTTATCACAAGTTATACGGTGTGATTGGTGTGGCTGGTATGAATCTCGCCCTTAGGTTACATAAATCCTTTCCTCGTACTGTTCATATTCTCTGGGCACAGTTTCTCTAACTGTGGTCTGGAGGAGGGGCATAGAGGGAGGAGCCAGTGCACACCCAGAATCCAAAGCTTTCTTAAAGTGCCCTATCTCCTGCAGAGCCCGTCAATTCCCCATGGTCCTTACAGAGTCCCCAGCATCCTCTACGGACTACGAGAAATAGATTTACCGGTAAGTAAAATATATATATATATATATATATATATATATATATATATATATACATACATACATACATACATACATACATACATACATACACACACACACACACACACACACACACACACACACACACACACACACACACACACACTGTGTTGGCTCTGATCTGTGTCTCTTGCCACTCTGTCTAACGTACCCTTTGTGTGTGTGTGTGTCGTGTTTGGGGTCTTCAGTCAGCTATGTCCAGGGACTCTCTATGCAGCTGAGGACATGTCCTCTCAGGATGATCTCATTCCATGTAATCAGGATAGCACTGTTATAGCGCAGATACCAGCAAGGGAGCCGGAGTGGTTGTCCTCTATCAAAACTATGATTTCTCATATTTCTGCTAGGGTTGCTCAGAATGAATCTGCAACTCGGGTTTTACAGAATTCTATGGCAGTTGGGTCTGGTTCTGTTACCTCAGGCTCCCCCTCTGTGGGTTCCCACAAACGTGCTCTTGCCCAGATCATGCAAGACGACACGGATACAGAGTCTGACACGGCAGACGGTGATGGGGACGTACTCGGGGGGGGGGGCGCATTTCTTGCAAAAGGGGTGCAGTTGATGATAGAGGCTATTAGAGATGTGTTGAATATTACTGACACAACACCTGAACAGGTTGAGGAGGCTTACTTTACTGACAATAAAAGCCTCACTAACCTACCCTGCGTCCAAGGAATTAAATGCTATTTTTGAAAAAGCATGGGAAAATCCAGAGAAAAAATTCCAGTTTCCTAGGAGGGTTCTGGTTGCTTTCCCCTTCCCTGAGGAGGATAGAAAGAAATGGGAAAATCCACCCATAGTGGACGCGTCTGTATCCAGACTCTCAAAAAAGGTGGTTTTACCTGTCCCAGGATCAACCTCCTTAAAGGAGCCCGCTGATCGCAAGATCGATACTATGCTAAAATCTATATACACTGCTTCAGTGGCGATACTACGCCCTACTACTGCCTGTGCATGGACTTCCAAAGCTATAGTAACGTGCCTGACCACTTTACTTGAGGCTTTGGATACGTTAGATAAGAGTGACATTGAATTGTTTCTCCGTTATATTCAGGATTCTGCAGGTTTTATGGTGTAATCCATGAAAGACCTGGGTTCGATGGCTGCAGGAATTTCTTCCATGTCCGTCTCAGCTCGTCGAGGACTGTGGCTGCGCCAGTGGTCTGCCGAGGCGGAATCCAGGAGAGGTGTGGAGACCCTACCCTACACAGGTCAGGCTCTTTGGGGAAGCACTGAATGCGTGGATCTCCACGGCTACAGCGGGCAAGTCCCCTTTTCTTCCCTCAGCAGCTCCGGCTACGAAGAAACCTTTTTCTTCTCCTGCATCTCAGTCCTTTTCGGGTTTCTAAACAGAGACAGACCAAAGCTTCCAACAGAGTCTTTAGAGGGGGCCAAACGAAGTCCAAGAAACCTGTTACGGCAGGTTCCCAAAAACATATGCCTGCTTCAGGAGCGCCAAAGTCCTCCACATGATGGTGGACGGCACAGTCTGGAGGTAGGCTAAATATCTCAAAATCACATTTGGAACCAACCAGGAGGTTGTCCTTTCTGGGAATGATCCTTGACACGGAGGTGCAGAGGATGTTTCTTCTAGAGGAAAAAGCGTTGGTGATACAGGCTATGGTCTGGGATGTCCTGAAGCTAGCCCGGGTGTCTGTTCATCAGTGCATTTGCCTTCTGGGGAAGATGGTGGCCTCTTACGAGGCTCTGCAGTACAGGAGGTTTCACGCTTGGTCCTTCCAACTGGATCTCCTGGACAAGTGGTCGGGATCCCATCTACACATGCACCAGAGGATACATCTGTCGCCAAGGGCCAGGATTTCACAGGATTCAGGACTGGATCTTTCTACCCACTGATGCAAGTCTCCGGGGCTGGGGCGCAGTCACTCAAGGGGAAACCTGCAAAAGAAGGTCAAGTCTGGAAGCCGGCCTGCGATAAACATTCTGGAACTAAGAGCCGTCTGCAACGGTTTTCTCCAAGCGGCCCATCTTCTGACAAATCAGGCCATTCAGGTGCAGTTGGACAACGTAACGACAGTGGCTTTCATAATCCGACAAGGCGGAACGAAGACCAAAGCTGCAATGTCAGAGGTAACAAAGACCTTCATTCCGGGAGTAGACAACTGGGAAGCGGGCTTCTTCAGCAGACACGATCTCCATCCAGGAGAGTGGGGTCTCCATCCGGAGGTGTTCACGGAGGTAACAGATCTTTTGGGCGTGTCCCAAATCGACATGATGTCCTCTCGTCTCAACAAGAAGCTTCTGCTGCATTGTTCCAGATCGAGGGACGCCCTAGTGACTCCGTAGGTGTTCCAGTCCGTGTACGTGTTTCCTCCACTTCCACTCATTCCAAGAGTTCTCAAACTCATAAGGAACAAGAGTTCAGGCAATCTTCATTGCTCCGGACTGGCCAAGAAGGGCTTGGTACGCGGATCTTCTGGATCTACTACTAGAAGAGCCGAGGCCTCTTCCTCTTCGGGAGGACCTGTTGGGAGGACCTGCTGCAGCAGGGGCCGTTCGCCTATCAAGACTTACCACGGCTACGTTTGACGGCATGGAGGTTGAACGCCAGATACTAGCTCGGAAGGGCATTCCAAACAATGTTATTCCTACCTTGATACAGGCTAGGAAAGGAGTAATGTCTAAACATTACCATCGTATTTGGAAAAAATATGCATCTTGGTGTGAGTTCAAAAAGTTTCCTACGGTGGAGTTTCAACTGGGACGGTTTCTCCTCTTCCTGCAAGCAGGTGTGGATATGGGCCTGAGATTAGGATCCATAAGTCCAGATTTCGGCTCTGTACATTTTCTTCCAGAAACAATTGGCTGCTCTCCCTAAGGTTCAGACTTTTTGGAAGGGAGTAATGCACATCCAACCTCCCTTTGTTCCGCTTTCAGTGCCTTGGGATCTTAACGTGGTGTTGCAGTTTCTCCATTCGGATTGGTTTGAACCTCTACAGGAGGTTGAGGTCAAGTTTCTCACGTGGAAGGCTGTCGCTTTGTTGGCCTTGGCTTCTGCTTGACGTGTGTTGGAGTTGGGAGCTTTGTCATGTAAAAGCCCATACGTTATCTTCCATGGAGATAGAGCTGAGCTCCAGACACGTCAACAGTTTATTCCGAAGGTTGTGTCTGCATTTCATATCAACCAACCTATTGTGGTGCCATTTGCGACTGACTCCTAAATTTCATCCAAGTCCTAAGATGTAGTAAGGGCTCTAAAGATCTATCTGAGGAGGACTGCTCGTCACAGAAAGTTGTACTCTGTTTGTCCTGTATGATCCCAAGAAAATTGGGTGTACTGCTTCTAAGCAGACGATAGTTCGCTGGATCAGGTTCACTATCCAGCATGCGTTTTCTACGGCAGGCTTGCTGTGTCCTACGTCTACTCGTAAAGTGGGTTCTTCCTGGGTGGCTGCCCGGGGTGTTTCGGCTTTGCAACTCTGCCGAGCAGCTACTTGGTCAGGGTCGAACACGTTCGCAAAGTTCTACAAGTTCGATACTTTGGCCTCTGGGGACCTTCAGTTTGGTTAAGTGGTTCTGTAGGAGCCTCCGCGCTCTCCTTCCCGTTCTGGGAGCTTTGGCACATCCCCATGGTACTAATGTGGAACCCAGCATCCTCTAGGACATACGAGAAAATAGGATTTTAATTACCTACCTGTAAATCCTTTTCTCATAGTCTGTAGAGGATGCTGGGCACCCGCCCAGCACTTCCTTATCCTGCAGTAGTTATTTAGTTCAGTACTGCTTAGTTCTTGGTAAATACTGTTTTGTTATTTGGTAAGTAATTGTTCTGTCGTTGCTGATGTTTCAAGCTAGTTAGCTTGGGTTGCCTTGTGTGTGTGAGCTGGTGTGAATCTCGCCACTATCTGTATATAATCCTTCTCTCGAAGATGTCAGTCTCCTCGGGCACAGTTTCTAGACTGGGTCTGGTAGGAGGGGCATAGAGGGAGGAGCCAGCCCACACTCTTAAAGTGCCAATGGCTCCTAGTGGACCCGTCTATACCCCATGGTACTAATGTGGACCCCAGCATCCTTTACGGACTGCGAGAAAAGGTTTTACCGGTAGATAATTTAAAATCCTATTTTTATTTTTTATTTCTCTAACGTCCTAAGTGGATGCTGGGGACTCCGTCAGGACCATGGGGAATAGCGGCTCCGCAGGAGACAGGGCACAAAAAGTAAAAGCTTTTGGACCTAGGTGGTGTGCACTGGCTCCTCCCCCTATGACCCTCGTCCAAGCCTCAGTTAGATCTTTGTGCCCGGCCGAGAAGGGTGCAATCTAGGTGGCTCTCCTGAGCTGCTTAGAAGTAAAAGTATACTCAGGTTTTTTTTATTTTCAGTGAGTCCTGCTGGCAACAGGCTCACTGCAGCGTGGGACTAAGGGGAGAAGAAGCGAACTCACCTGCGTGCAGAGTGGATTGGGCTTCTTGGCTACTGGACATTAGCTCCAGAGGGACGATCACAGGCCCAGCCATGGATGGGTCCCGGAGCCGCGCCGCCGGCCCCCTTACAGATGCTGAAGCAAGAAGAGGTCTATAAATCGGCGGCAGAAGACTTTCCTGTCTTCATAAGGTAGCGCACAGCACTGCAGCTGTGCGCCATTGCTCTCAGCACACTTCACACTTCGGTCACTGAGGGTGCAGGGCGCTGGGGGGGGGCGCCCTGGGAAGCAATGAATTTACCTTATTTGGCAAAAAATACATCACATATAGCTCCTGGGCTATATGGATGTATTTAACCCCTGCCAGTTTTCCAGAAAAAAGCGGGAGAAGAGCCCGCCGTGAAGGGGGCGGGGCCTATCTCCTCAGCACACAGCGCCATTTTTCCCACACCGCTCCGCTGGTAGGAAGGCTCCCAGAATCTCCCCTGCATCCTGCACTACAGAAACAGGGTAAAAAAGAGAGGGGGGCACTTATTTGGCAAAATAACAGATATAAGCAGCTATAAGGGATAGACACTTATTGTAAGGTTGTCCCTATACATATATAGCGCTCTGGTGTGTGCTGGCAAACTCTCCCTCTGTCTCCCCAAGGGGCTAAGTGGGGTCCTGTCCTCTATCAGAGCATTCCCTGTGTGTGTGCTGGGTGTCGGTACGTGTGTGTCGACATGTATGAGGAGGAAAATGATGTGGAGGCGGAGCAATTGCCTATAATGGTGATGTCACCCCCTAGGGAGTCGACACCTGAATGGATGGCCGTAATTAAGGAATTACGTGACCGTGTCGGCACGTTACAGAAAACTGTTGACGACATGAGACAGCCGGCAGCTCAGTTAGTGCCTGTCCAGGCGTCTCAAACACCGTCAGGGGCTATAAAACGCCCGTTACCTCAGTGGGTCGACACGGACCCAGACACAGACACTGACTCCAGTGTCGACGGTGAAGAAACAAACGGATTTTCCAGTAGGGCCACACGTTACATGATCACGGCAATGAAGGAGGTTTTGCACATCTCTGATACTGCAAGTACCACGAAAAGGGGTATTATGTGGGGTGTGAAAAAACTACCCGTAGTTTTTCCTGAATCAGATGAATTGAATGAAGTGTGTGATGAAGCGTGGGTTACCCCCGACAAAAAACTGCTAATTTCTAAAAAATTATTGGCACTATATCCCTTCCCACCAGAGGTTAGGGCTCGTTGGGAAACACCCCCTAGGGTAGATAAGGCGCTCACACGCTTATCAAAACAAGTGGCGTTACCGTCTCCAGAAACGGCCGCCCTTAAGGAGCCAGCAGATAGGAGGCTGGAAAATATCCTTAAAAGTATATACACACATACTGGTGTTATACTGCGACCAGCAATCGCCTCAGCCTGGATGTGCAGTGCTGGGGTGGCGTGGTCGGACTCCCTGACTGAGAATATTGATACCCTGGATAGGGACAGTATTTTATTGACTATTAAGCAATTAAAAGATGCATTTTTATATATGCGAGATGCACAGAGAGATATTTGCACTCTGGCATCAAGAGTAAGTGCGCTGTCCATTTCTGCCAGAAGAGGGTTATGGACGCGACAGTGGTCAGGTGATGCGGATTCAAAACGGCACATGGAGGTATTGCCGTATAAAGGGGAGGAGTTATTTGGGGTCAGTCTATCAGACCTGGTAACCACGGCAACGGCTGGGAAATCCACATTTTTACCTCAAGTCACCTCTCAACAGAAAAAGACACCGTCTTTTCAGCATCAGTCCTTTCGTTCCCATAAAGGCAAGCGGACAAAAGGACAGTCATATCTGCCCCGGGGTAGAGGAAGGGGAAAAAGACTGCAGCAGACAGCTTCTTCCCAAGAACAGAAGCCCTCTTCCGCTTCTGCCAAGTCCTCAGCATGACGCTGGGTCCTTACAAGCAGACTCGGGTACGGTGGGAGGTCGTCTCAGAAATTTCAGCGCGCAGTGGGCTCACTCGCAAGTGAACCCCTGGATCCTGCAAGTAGTATCTCAGGGGTACAAATTGGAATTCGAGACGTCTCCCCCTCGCCGGTTCCTGAAGTCTGCTTTACCAATAGCTCCCTCCGACAGGGAGGCGGTATTGGGAGCCATTCACAAGCTGTACTCCCAACAGGTGATAATAAAAGTACCCCTCCTACAACAAGGGAAGGGATATTACTCCACACTGTTTGTGGTACCGAAACCAGACGGTTCGGTGAGACCGATTTTAAATCTAAAATCTTTGAACACTTATATCAAAAGGTTCAAATTCAAGATGGAATCACTCAGAGCAGTGATAGCGAACCTGGAAGAAGGGGACTATATGGTGTCTCTGGACATCAAGGATGCCTATCTCCATGTCCCGATTTGCCCTTCTCACCAAGGGTATCTCAGGTTCGTAATACAGAACTGTCATTATCAGTTTCAGACGCTGCCGTTTGGATTGTCCACGGCACCCCGGGTCTTTACCAAGGTAATGGCCGAAATGATGATTCTTCTTCGAAGAAAAGGCGTATTAATTATCCCTTACTTGGACGATCTCCTAATAAGGGCAAGGTCCAGAGAACAGTTAGAAGTCGGAGTAGCACTATCTCAAGAAGTACTACAACAGCACGGGTGGATTTTAAATATTCCAAAATCGCAGCTGATTCCGACGACACGTCTGCTGTTCCTAGGGATGATTCTGGACACAGTCCAGAAAAAGGTGTTTCTCCCGGAGGAGAAAGCCAGGGAGTTATCCGAGCTAGTCAGGAACCTCCTAAAACCAGGAAAGGTGTCAGTGCATCAATGCACAAGGGTCCTGGGAAAAATGGTGGCTTCTTACGAAGCGATTCCATTCGGCAGATTCCACGCAAGAATTTTTCAGTGGGATCTGCTGGACAAATGGTCCGGATCGCATCTTCAGATGCATCAGAAAATAACCCTGTCTCCAAGGACAAGGGTATCTCTTCTGTGGTGGCTGCAAAGTGCTCATCTCCTAGAGGGCCGCAGATTCGGCATTCAGGACTGGATCCTGGTGACCACGGATGCCAGCCTGAGAGGCTGGGGAGCAGTCACACAAGGAAGAAACTTCCAGGGAGTGTGGTCAAGCCTGGAGACTTCACTTCACATAAATATACTGGAACTAAGGGCAATTTACAATGCTCTAAGCCTAGCAAAGCCTCTGCTTCAGGGTCAGCCGGTGTTGATCCAGTCGGACAACATCACAGCAGTCGCCCACATAAACAGACAGGGCGGCACAAGAAGCAGGAGGGCAATGACGGAAGCTGCAAGGATTCTGCAATGGGCGGAAAATCATGTGATAGCACTGTCAGCAGTGTTCATTCCGGGAGTGGACAACTGGGAAGCAGACTTCCTCAGCAGACACGACCTACACCCGGGAGAGTGGGGACTTCATCCGGAAGTCTTCCTCATGATTGTGAACCGTTGGGAAAAACCAAAGGTGGACATGATGGCGTCACGCCTCAACAAAAAACTAGACAGGTATTGCGCCAGGTCAAGAGACCCGCAGGCAATAGCTGTGGACGCTCTGGTAACACCTTGGGTGTTCCAGTCGGTGTATGTGTTCCCTCCTCTGCCTCTCTTACCCAAGGTACTGAGAATTATAAGACGGAGAGGAGTAAGAACTATACTAGTGGCTCCGGATTGGCCAAGAAGGACTTGGTACCCGGAACTTCAAGAGATGCTCACAGAGGACCCGTGGCCTCTGCCGCTAAGAAGGGACCTGCTTCAGCAGGGACCCTGTCTGTTCCAAGACTTACCGCGGCTGCGTTTGATGGCATGGCGGTTGAATGCCGGATTCTGAAGGAAAAAGGCATTCCAGATGAAGTTATTCCTACCCTGATTAAAGCTAGGAAGGATGTAACCGCACAGCATTATCACCGTATTTGGCGAAAATATGTTGCGTGGTGCGAGACCAAGAAGGCCCCGACAGAGGAATTTCAACTAGGTCGTTTCCTACATTTCCTGCAAACAGGACTGTCCATGGGCCTAAAGTTAGGGTCCATTAAGGTTCAAATTTCGGCCTTGTCGATTTTCTTTCAGAGAGAATTGGCTTCATTTCCTGAAGTTCAGACTTTTGTAAAAGGGGTACTGCATATACAGCCTCCCTTTGTGCCCCCAGTGGCACCTTGGGATCTCAATGTAGTTTTGGGATTCCTAAAATCACATTGGTTTGAGCCACTTGCCACGGTGGAATTAAAATATGTCACATGGAAAGTGGTAATGTTGTTGGCCCTGGCTTCTGCCAGGCGAGTATCTGAATTGGCGGCTTTATCCTATAAAAGCCCTTACCTGATATTTCATTCGGATAGGGCGGAATTGAGGACTCGTCCTCAATTTCTTCCTAAGGTGGTTTCAGCGTTTCACCTAAACCAACCTATTGTGGTGCCTGCGGCTACTAGGGACTTGGAGGATTCCAAGTTGCTGGACGTAGTCAGGGCCCTGAAAATATGTTTCCAGGACGGCTGGAGTCAGGAAATCTGACTCGCTGTTTATCCTGTATGCACCCAACAAGCTGGGTGCTCCTGCTTCTAAGCAGATTATTGCGCGTTGGATTTGTAGTACAATTCAGCTTGCACATTCTGTGGCAGGCCTGCCACAGCCAAAATCTGTAAAAGCCCATTCCACAAGGAAAGTGGGCTCATCTTGGGCGGCTGCCCGAGGGGGTCTCGGCTTTACAACTTTGCCGAGCAGCTACTTGGTCAGGGGCAAACACGTTTGCTAAATTCTACAAATTTGATACCCTGGCTGAGGAGGACCTGGAGTTCTCTCATTCGGTGCTGCAGAGTCATCCGCACTCTCCCGCCCGTTTGGGAGCTTTGGTATAATCCCCATGGTCCTGACGGAGTCCCCAGCATCCACTTAGGACGTTAGAGAAAATAAGATTTTACTCACCGATAAATCTATTTCTCGTAGTCCGTAGTGGATGCTGGGCGCCCATCCCAAGTGCGGATTGTCTGCAATACTTGTACATAGTTATTGTTAACAAAATCGGGTTTTTGTTGTAGTGAGCCATCTTTTCAGAGGCTCCTCTGTTATCATACTGTTAACTGGGTTCAGATCACAAGTTGTACGGTGTGATTGGTGTGGCTGGTATGAGTCTTACCCGGGATTCAAAATCCTTCCTTATTGTGTACGCTCGTCCGGGCACAGTATCCTAACTGAGTCTTGGAGGAGGGTCATAGGGGGAGGAGCCAGTGCACACCACCTAGGTCCAAAAGCTTTTACTTTTTGTGCCCTGTCTCCTGCGGAGCCGCTATTCCCCATGGTCCTGACGGAGTCCCCAGCATCCACTACGGACTACGAGAAATAGATTTATCGGTGAGTAAAATCTTATTTATTTTTTTAGAACTGCACCTCAAAGTGCAAAAGTAGTGTCATTGTGCAATATTATTTGTGCTCTTCGTGCACTGTTTGGTGATTAATAGCAGCAAATAAATATAAAAAAATTAAGTAGTTGTCTAGGTAATTTTAAAATGGTGCAGTTGGGCTTTTATGCTGCTTTTGATGAATGGGCCGCTACTGTTAAGAAAAGACACATAAATATCTTAACATGGCCAAAAACATTCTTGATTTTAAAACTAGTCATAGTTCACATATTGATGACTACAGAGAAAGTGTTTGCTATGAGGCATGAAAATTATATTGTCACAGATGGTCCAATTGCAATAGAACTAGATGGAGAACTTGTAGCTGCTGTTTAACAGTTGTCTCTACGCGACACATCTTGCCAAGGTGAATTCCTCCCATAGCTGCATCTTTGATTTTTAGTCCTTAAAACAGAATGCATTTAATCGGGTAGTGCTGCAGTTGCATGAATACTCACAAATCAGTTGGTGATATCGTTTCTGCTAACTTTTTATTTATTTTTTTATTCATGTTTTATTTTTAAACAATGTTTATGACTATAAAGCAAATGTGTGCGTACACTACCACTTTCTTATTTAAAATCTGTGCCCATCTACTGTCTTGAGGAAAAACAGGGTGTGTAGTTTTTGGCTATAGAAGCTTATTCTTGTCAATTTATACTGTTCTTCCCAGCATTTTGTGCACATCTATTCCAGTTTAGACAAAGACTAATCCATACCTGTAGTTAAGTGCCAAGATTTTGTAACCATTTGCAAGCAACATGACTTTAGGATTGCATCATGTTACACATTAGTGGTTTTTTTTTTTAAACATACTCTTGTACCCCCTGCTGTGCATTACACCAGCCTGCTACTTTTCCCCTCCAGCTTCTAGCCCTGGTATGCAAAACATGAGTAAAATCCTTTGTGTACTTACAACTGTGATGTGTTTACGGTTGGTTCTATATCGGAGTGGGTGAAGGGACCTTCTGACGTGCCTAGGGGAGGAGACACGTCACCAGGGGGAGGAGCTACGGCCGAACAGGGTACCCAAAAAGTATCCTCGGTGGCTCGCCACCTGATTACTAAGGAACTAACCCGCTGGCCTAGCTCCTACCCCTTGTGTCGTGGCTCCTCCCCCTGACTGAAAAGGTCCCTTAGCCTACTTGAATCTAGCATCAACCATGTGTTTACCATTGAGTAGCTTTCGTGTATGTAAAATCTGATACTAAAGATTAAAATACAGATGAATAAAAGAGGAGGATGTTCAAACTTGAAAACTTGTGTTTTAAAAATATTATACTACAAGATTGTTGTCAATGTTGCTGATTATGCTTATCCTTGATGTGCGCAGATGGAAAATGTTTTCTTAGAACAGTAGATTAACCCTTACTTGAGTCAGTATTAAATAGCTGGTTGGTATAATTATTATACTACTTTAAGTTTTGTGCTTTTAAGATCTTTTCCGATATGGAAAGCAATAGATATTACCACACAGCACCAGAAATTAGACTTTTGTATAGGTAGTCACTTAATTTTATCCTGTTTATCTCACATTCAGATACACTCAAATTTTTTTATCTCAAACTCCTGAGCTGTGTAACCCAACCTGCAAAATTTCAAATTTATTACAGTCATAAACTTGCACCCAAAAAAATTGAGGTTACCCTGTATGGGGACTTAAGTAAACCCCCTCCCCTCCAGGCACATAAGGTCAGGGCTGAAGACCAGGGCTATCCTTTGCACCCCTGGGCGGTGGGTGCAGAGTTGATAGTACTGAAGTGCAAAAAGTAAGAAATTTATATTACAGGTGAAACTACAGATCTCAGCAAGCATACCCCCGCATGATGGTACTTTGAAAGACACAAGAACCAGCATGCAGGACATTAAGGGCCTGCTGGTACCTGTAGTCCCCCTGTAAAAAATAAAGTGTGTGATATAGATTCTCCTAGAAACAGTAAAAGTTTATTAAACGCTCTCTTGCGCGCGCACACATTGACATACTTGCCTACAACCCCTGTAGCCATTCGCATTCTCTTGTCCTGTACTGTAGAATCCATCGTAACCTGTAAATACTCAACGTATTCCAGTGTAGGTTAGTCCTCTTTGTTCAAAAGTAGGCATCCAAGGGGTTAAATATTAAAAAAGGGTCACTTGAAGCAAGCAAGACTGAGGAGCAGTAGTTTCCCCAGGCTGCCCCTACGCAATTGACTGTGCTCCAGCTGACTGCTGTCACCAAGAGTCCTGTCAGCCAGTCACTTGGGCCTCCTGAGGAGCTCTGTTTTTGGCTCCATGTGGCGGGATTTCGGGCAAATTTTCCCCCATACAGAGCTTAATTGGGGTAATGTACAAGGTTATTATGGGTCAACTTTGTGTGTCTATCCTCCACCCCTACTCACAATCTCGGACACTCCCTCGACCTTGTCTTCACCCACCGATGTGATCTCTCTGATTTCTCTGACTCTTCCTTCCCTCTCGGATCATCATCTGCTTTCTTTCACCCTCTCATCTTCCCCTCTCCTCTCCACGCCCAGACCCACCATCACCAGACGCAACCTCAGGTCTCTCAACCCCGCTATCCTGTCCTCCCTCGAGACCTTCCTCTCTCCTCTTTCCACTATGACTTGTCCCAACCAGGCAGCCTCCTTCTATAACTCTTCCCTTACCGCTGCTCTGTGGCCCCCCTCTCTCCTCTGTCCCCGTCCGCCGCTCCAAACCCCAACCCTGGCACACCAAACGTACACGATTCCTACAAAAATGTTCACGCTCCGCAGAACGCTCCTGGAGGAGATCCCACTCTCTGGCGGACTTCCTCCATTTCAAGTTTATCCTCTCCTACAGCTCTGCTTACTCTCGCCAAGCAATCCTTTTTCCAAGCACTCATCTCTTCTCCGTCCTCCAGTCCATGCCGACTCTCTGAAACTTTCAACATTCTCCTTCGCCGGTCTCCTCCTTCCCTCCCCTCCTCCCTCACTGCCACTGACTTTGCCTCCTTCATCTCCAAAATTGAGGATATCCAGAATTACATCTCCTCCCCTCCATCTATCCCACCCTGTCCTGTTTCCGTCCCACCTCAGACAAGGAAGTCCACTCCCTCATCTTATCTCTCTTAACCCCCCCCCCCCCCTCAACCTGCCCCTTGGACCCCCTCCCCTCCTGTCTTCTCCGCTCCCACCCCCCTCTGCCTGCTCCCACCTTGCTCACCTCTTTAACCTATCGCTCTCTACTGGCATCTTTCCTTCACCCTTCAAACATGCTCTGGTGTCCCCTATTCTCAAGAAAACCAACCTCGACCCTTCATCACTCACTAGCTACCGCCCCATCTCTCTTCTCCCTTTCGCCTCCAACCTACTTGAACGACTGGTCTACAGCCGTCGCACAAGCTACCTCTCTGACCACTCCATCCTTGATCCACTACAATCTGGCTTTCGCCCACTCCACTCCACCAAGACTGCCCTGGTGAAAGTCACCAATGACCTGCTTTCGGCCAAATCCTAGGGCCACTTCTCTCTGCTCATCCTTCTGGACCTCTCTGCTGCCTTTGACACCGTGAATCACCCTCTCCTCCTCCGCACACTCCAAATGTTGGCCTCTCTAGCACCGTCCTTGACTGGTTTACCTCATACCTCACTAACTGCTCCTTCTCTGTGTCTGCCTCCGGAACCACCTCACACCTTCCATCCTTCCTGTTGGTGTCCCTCAGGGTTCTGTCCTAGGCCCCCTTCTGTTCTCCCTGTACACCTCTTCCCTGAGTGCGCTCATTAACTCCTTTGGCCTTCAATACCACCTCTATGCGGATGACACACAACTCTACCTTTCCTCTACCGAAATGTCCCCCTCTGTCCTCTCTCAGGTCTCCGCTGCCTCTCTGCCATCTCCTCCTGGATGTCTGAGCGCTCTCTGAAGCTCAACATGGACAAAACTGAACTCATTATCTTTCCCCCAGCCAGAGCAACACCCCCTACAAATATCTCTATCACTGTTGACAACACTATCATCTCCTCCATTCCCCAACTCCGCTGCCTGGACGTCACTCATGATTCCTCCCTCACCTTTGCATCCAAGCTCTGGTGCAATCTTGTCTGTTCCAGCTACGCAACATCGCTCGCATCAGGCCATCTCTCTCCCAGAGTTTAACTAAACTTATCATCCACTCACTGGTCATCTCACGACTCGACTACTGCAATGTTCTCCCTCCAATCTGTCCTCAACTCCGCAGCTAGGCTCATCTTCCTCTCCTGCCACTCCCCTTCGACAAAATCTAAACTGGCTCCCATTCCCCTACATAATACTCTTCGAACTCACCCTCGCATACAAGGCCATCTCTAATTCCACTGCTCCCTACATCTCCAACCTCCTCTCCCTTCATACTCCCTCCCGCCCACTACGGTCTGCTGATGAACGTCGCCTCTCCACTGCCTTGGTCACTGCTTCCCATGCACGAGTTCAGGATTTTGCCCGTGCTGCAGCCCTTCAGTGGAACACGCTCCCCCGCTCCATTAGACTCTCCCCGACCTTACAAAGCTTCAAACGGCCACTGAAAACCCACCTATTTATCAAAACGTACCCCTCCAATGCATAACCTAGTCCTTAGGCTGCTCCTTCATCCCCTGTCCCATGCCTTGAACATCTCTGCTTTGCTTGCATACTGCCATCAGGCTTCCTCCTGCTTGCTTGAACCTCATGTCGTCTGTCTCCCCTCCCCACTAGATTGTTAGCTCTTCAGAGCAGGGCCCTCTTTCCTCTTGTTGTCTAAGCCCTCTTCTTGACAGATTTCACTCAGCGACCATCTTTACCTGCTTTTTCTCTATCGTCCTAGTGGATGCTGGGGTTCCTGAAAGGACCATGGGGAATAGCGGCTCCGCAGGAGACAGGGCACAAAAAGTAAAGCTTTTCCGATCAGGTGGTGTGCACTGGCTCCTCCCCCTATGACCCTCCTCCAGACTCCAGTTAGATTTTTGTGCCCGGCCGAGAAGGGTGCAATCTAGGTGGCTCTCCTAAAGAGCTGCTTAGAGAAAGTTTAGCTAGGTTTTTTATGATTACAGTGATTCCTGCTGGCAACAGGATCACTGCAGCGAGGGACTGAGGGGAGAAGGAGTCAACTCACCTGCGTGCAGGATGGATTGGCTTCTTGGCTACTGGACATCAAGCTCCAGAGGGACGATCACAGGTACAGCCTGGATGGTCACCGGAGCCGCGCCGCCGGCCCCCTTGCAGATGCTGAAGACAGAAGAGGTCCAGAATCTGCGGCTGAAGACTCCTGCAGTCTTCTAAAGGTAGCGCACAGCACTGCAGCTGTGCGCCATTTTCCTCTCAGCACACTTCACACGGCAGTCACTGAGGGTGCAGGGCGCTGGGAGGGGGGCGCCCTGGGAGGCAAAATAGTACCTATAAAGGCTAAAAATACCTCACATATAGCCCTAGAGGCTATATGGAGATATTTAACCCCTGCCTGATTTCTCAAAATAGCGGGAGACGAGCCCGCCGGAAAAGGGGCGGGGCCTATCTCCTCAGCACACGGCGCCATTTCCTCTCACAGCTCCGCTGGTCAGGACGGCTCCCAGGTCTCTCCCCTGCACTGCACTACAGAAACAGGGTAAAACAGAGAGGGGGGGCAAATTTATGGCGATATTTTTATATAACAAAGCAGCTATAGGGGAGCACTTATTATAAGGCTATCCCTGATATATATATATAGCGCTTTTGGTGTGTGCTGGCAAACTCTCCCTCTGTCTCCCCAAAGGGCTAGTGGGTCCTGTCTTCATTAGGAGCATTCCCTGTGTGTCTGCTGTGTGTCGGTACGTGTGTGTCGACATGTATGAGGACGATATTGGTGTGGAGGCGGAGCAATTGCCAAATATGGGGATGTCACCTCCTAGGGGGTCGACACCAGAATGGATGCCTTTATTTATGGAACTACGGGATAGTGTCAACACGCTAAAGCAGTCGTTTGACGACATGAGACGGCCGGACAATCAATTAGTGCCTGTCCAGGCGACTCAAACACCGTCAGGGGCTGTGAAACGCCCTTTGCCTCAGTCGGTCGACACAGACCCAGACACAGGCGATGACTCCAGTGGTGACGGTGACGAATCAACCGTATTTTCCAGTAGGGCCACACGTTATATGATTTTGGCAATGAAGGAGGCGTTACATTTAGCTGATACTACAGGTACCACTAAACAGGGTATTATGTGGGGTATGAAAAAACTACCTATAGTTTTTCCTGAATCAGAAGAACTAAATGACGTGTGTAATGAAGCGTGGGTTGCCCCTGATAAAAAGCTGATAATTTCAAAGAAATTATTGGCATTATACCCTTTCCCGCCAGAGGTTAGGGAGCGCTGGGAAACACCTCCTAGGGTGGACAAGGCGCTAACACGCTTATCTAAACAAGTGGCGTTACCCTCTCCTGAGACGGCCGCACTTAAAGATCCATCAGATAGGAGGATGGAAAATATCCAAAAAAGTATATACACACATGCAGGTGTTATACTACGACCAGCTGTAGCAACTGCCTGGATGGGCAGTGCGGGGGTAGTTTGGTCAGAATCCCTGATTGAAAATATTGATACCCTGGACAGGGACAATATTTTACTGTCGTTAGAACAAATAAAGGATGCATTTCTTTATATGCGTGATGCACAGAGGGATATATGCACACTGGCATCACGGGTAAGTGCTATGTCCATTTCGGCCAGAAGAGCTTTATGGACGCGACAGTGGACAGGCGATGCGGATTCAAAACGGCATATGGAAGTTTTGCCGTATAAGGGGGAGGAGTTATTTGGAGTCGGTCTATCAGATTTGGTGGCCACGGCTACAGCCGGGAAATCCACCTTTCTACCTCAAGTCACTCCCCAACAGAAAAAGGCACCGACTTTTCAACCGCAGCCCTTTCGTTCCTTTAAAAATAAGAGAGCAAAGGGCTATTCATATTTGCCACGAGGCAAAGGTCGAGGGAAGAGACAGCAACACGCAGCTCCTTCCCAGGATCAGAAGCCCTCCCCGGCTTCTACAAAAGCCTCAGCATGACGCTGGGGCTTCTCAAGCGGACTCGGGGACGGTGGGCGGTCGTCTCAAAAATTACAGCGCGCAGTGGGCTCATTCGCAAGTAGATCCCTGGATCCTGCAGATAATATCTCAGGGATACAGGTTGGAATTAGAGACAGATCCACCTCGCCGTTTCCTGAGGTCTGCTTTACCAACGTCCCCCTCCGAAAGGGAGACGGTGTTGGAAGCCATTCACAAGCTGTACTCTCAGCAGGTGATAGTCAAGGTACCTCTTCTGCAACAAGGGAAGGGGTATTATTCCACTCTTTTTGTGGTACCGAAGCCGGATGGCTCGGTAAGGCCTATTCTAAATCTGAAGTCCTTGAACCTGTACATAAAGAAGTTCAAGTTCAAAATGGAGTCACTCAGAGCAGTGATAGCGAACCTGGAAGAGGGGGACTTTATGGTATCCTTGGACATCAAGGATGCGTATCTCCACGTTCCAATTTACCCCTCACACCAGGGGTACCTCAGGTTCGTTGTACAAAACTGTCACTATCAGTTTCAGACGCTGCCGTTCGGATTGTCCACGGCACCTCGGATCTTTACAAAGGTAATGGCCGAGATGATGATTCTTCTTCGAAGAAAAGGCGTATTAATTATCCCATACTTGGACGATCTCCTAATAAGGGCGAGGTCCAGAGAACAGCTAGAGATGGGATTAGCACTGTCTCAAGAAGTGCTAAAACAGCACGGGTGGATTCTGAATATTCCAAAATCCCAGTTAATGCCGACAACTCGTCTGCTGTTCCTAGGGATGATTCTGGACACGGTTCAGAAAAAGGTTTTTCTCCCGGAGGAAAAAGCCAAGGAGTTATCCGAGCTTGTCAGGAACCTCCTAAAACCAGAAAAGGGTCTGTACATCAATGCACAAGAGTCCTGGGAAAAATGGTGGCTTCTTACGAAGCGATTCCATTCGGCAGATTCCACGCAAGAATTTTCCAAAGGGATCTGTTGGACAAATGGTCAGGGTCGCATCTTCAGATGCACCTACGGATAACCCTGTCTCCAAGGACAAGGGTGTCTCTTCTGTGGTGGTTGCAGAGTGCTCATCTATTGGAGGGCCGCAGATTCGGAATACAGGATTGGATCCTGGTGACCACGGACGCCAGCCTGAGAGGCTGGGGAGCAGTCACACAAGGAAGAAACTTCCAGGGAGTATGGACGAGCCTGGAAACGTCTCTTCACATAAACATTCTGGAACTAAGAGCAATATACAATGCTCTAAACCAGGCAGAACCTCTGCTTCAGGGAAAACCGGTATTGATCCAGTCGGACAACATCACGGCAGTCGCCCATGTGAACAGACAGGGCGGCACAAGAAGCAGGAGGGCAATGGCAGAAGCTGCAAGGATTCTTCGCTGGGCAGAGAATCATGTGATAGCACTGTCAGCAGTGTTCATCCCGGGAGTGGACAACTGGGAAGCAGACTTCCTCAGCAGACACGATCTTCACCCGGGAGAGTGGGGACTTCATCCAGAAGTCTTCCACATGCTGGTAACCCGTTGGGAAAGACCAATGGTGGACATGATGGCGTCTCGCCTCAACAAAAAACTGGACAGGTATTGCGCCAGGTCAAGAGATCCGCAGGCAATAGCTGTGGACGCGCTGGTAACGCCTTGGGTGTACCAGTCGGTGTATGTGTTTCCTCCTCTGCCTCTCATACCAAAAGTATTGAGAATTATACGGCAAAGAGGCGTAAGAACGATACTAGTGGTTCCGGATTGGCCAAGGAGGACTTGGTACCCGGAACTTCAAGAGATGATCACGGAAGATCCGTGGCCTCTACCTCTAAGGAGGGACTTGCTTCAGCAGGGTCCCTGTCTGTTTCAAGACTTACCGCGGCTGCGTTTGACGGCATGGCGGTTGAACGCCGGATCCTAAAGGAAAGAGGCATGCCGGAAGAAGTCATTCCTACTTTGATTAAAGCAAGGAAGGAAGTAACCGTGCAACATTATCACCGAATTTGGCGAAAATATGTTGCGTGGTGCGAAGATCGGAGTGCTCCGACGGAGGAATTTCAACTGGGTCGATTCCTACATTTCCTGCAATCAGGATTGTCAATGGGTCTCAAATTGGGATCTATTAAGGTTCAAATTTCGGCCCTGTCAATTTTCTTTCAAAAAGAATTGGCTTCAGTCCCTGAAGTCCAGACCTTTGTTAAGGGAGTGCTGCATATTCAGCCTCCTGTGGTGCCTCCAGTGGCACCGTGGGATCTAAATGTGGTTTTGGACTTCCTAAAATCTCATTGGTTTGAACCACTAAAAAAGGTGGATTTGAAATATCTCACATGGAAAGTGACCATGCTTCTAGCCCTGGCTTCTGCCAGGAGAGTGTCAGAATTGGCAGCTTTATCTTACAAAAGCCCATATCTGATTTTCCATTCGGACAGGGCAGAACTGCGGACTCGTCCGCATTTTCTCCCTAAGGTGGTGTCAGCATTTCATCTGAACCAGCCTATTGTAGTGCCTGCGGCTACAAGTGACTTGGAGGACTCCAAGTTACTGGACGTTGTCAGAGCATTAAAAATATATATTGCAAGGACAGCTGGAGTCAGAAAATCTGACTCGTTGTTTATATTGTATGCACCCAACAAGATGGGTGCTCCTGCGTCTAAGCAGACGATTGCTCGTTGGATCTGTAGCACAATCCAACTTGCACATTCTGTGGCAGGCTTGCCACAGCCTAAATCTGTAAAGGCCCACTCCACAAGGAAGGTGGGCTCCTCTTGGGCGGCTGCCCGAGGGGTCTCGGCATTACAACTTTGCCGAGCAGCTACGTGGTCAGGGGAGAACACGTTTGTAAAATTTTACAAATTTGATACTCTGGCTAAGGAGGACCTGGAGTTCTCTCATTCGGTGCTGCAGAGTCATCCGCACTCTCCCGCCCGTTTGGGAGCTTTGGTATAATCCCCATGGTCCTTTCAGGAACCCCAGCATCCACTAGGACGATAGAGAAAATAAGATTTTACTTACCGATAAATCTATTTCTCGGAGTCCGTAGTGGATGCTGGGCGCCCATCCCAAGTGCGGATTATCTGCATAAGTTGTACATAGTTATTGTTAACTAATTCGGGTTATTGTTAAAGGAAGCCATCTTTCAGAGGCTCCGCTGTTATCATACTGTTAACTGGGTTTAGATCACAAGTTGTACGGTGTGATTGGTGTGGCTGGTATGAGTCTTACCCGGGATTCAAAATCCTCCCTTATTGTGTACGCTCGTCCGGGCACAGTACCTAACTGGAGTCTGGAGGAGGGTCATAGGGGGAGGAGCCAGTGCACACCACCTGATCGGAAAAGCTTTACTTTTTGTGCCCTGTCTCCTGCGGAGCCGCTATTCCCCATGGTCCTTTCAGGAACCCCAGCATCCACTACGGACTCCGAGAAATAGATTTATCGGTAAGTAAAATCTTATTTTCTCCTACTGGTAAAGGCTCCTCTCTATCTATGGCCGCCAGCCCAAAGCAGTACAATGATTACTCTCTCGCCACTTACATCTAAGCTGTGTTGTGTTTTGAGAATTGTGGTGCTCTGTTACCTGCACTCCATTTTTGTTATTTACTGTTATGCTAAGTTTTGTCTCCATATACTGTCCTTTGTACGGCGCTGCGAAACACTTGTGGCGCCCTATAAATAAAATTAATAATAAGACGGCAATACTACCTGTGCAAAGTGATCACACTTTCCCGCTGCGTCCATATTATAATATAATTTTTTTTTTTTTTAATATATATTACGATTACCCCTTTCACATCTCCAATGCCGAATCCCACCCGGGAATTGGGAAGGACCCGTTTCCAATTCCCGGGTGGGATCCGACATTGGAGATGTGAAAGGGGTAATAATAGTAATATATAAAAATATATTACTATTACCCCTTTCACATCTCCAATCCCGGATCCCACCCGGGAATTGGAAACTGGTCCTTCCCGGGTGGGATCCGGCATTGGAGACTCTCCTACCCCTTTTGGCTGGCTGTCCAACCCGGCAATATGCCGGGTCGGTTGCCATGGCGGAGGGGGAAGGGAGCCGGCGCTGGGAGATGAGGTCCTCTTCGCACCGCCTCTCCCTATCTAGTAAACTGGTCTCGGGTCGCATCAACCGGGAATCCGTTTACACAGGCACTGAGCCAGTATTCAACCCGGGAATAACACTTCTTATAATCCGGGTTGAATTACTGGGTCAGGCGACCTGGGAATTTGGACCTGGCGCTTTCACACTGCACACTGAGCCGTGTCGACTCGGCAATAGGCAGGGTCGATATTGGGTTATTTGTGCGATGTAAAAGGGGTATAACATAGGGATTTCAGGTACCAGCGGGCCCATAATGCCCCGCATGCTGGTTCTCAAGTACCAGCATGCGGGGGACACTTGCTGGGACCTGTAGTTTAACCCATAAATGACTAGATTTATTACTTTTTACACTAATACTATCAACTCTGCACCCACCGCCCAAGGATGCTGTGGATAACCCTTGGGTGCCTGGAGGGGGATAACCCTTGATTGGAGGTTCCCCATTCTCCTTGGCTGACTAGTTTGGAAGGGGGGTGGATGGGTGTAATGTTACGGCCGCAGGGACCAATTGAAATTTGTCCTCCCATGCTGTGGCATTACTTCCCTGGTTAGTGAAACAGTCGGTGCTGGTTTCAAAAATATGGGGACTATTTGGATCCAGGACTGGCCCAAGAGACTGGTGATGGCTGTTAAAATACAGGGTAACTTCACTTGTGTGGCTTCCCCCCCGCCCCCCCCTTGTACTTTTTTATGGCTGTGGCTGGCTCTGAACTGCTTGTGAGATCTCCTGCATTGCAGTGCAGCGGGCCAGGGGAGAGGTACAGTGCTGTTCCTTCCTGCTTTGCCTCCATAATATGGTGAAGCAAGAAGTGCTATAGCGGCAGGATCCATGCCGCTTTAATACATCTGCCCCATGGTTCCAAACTGGGTGAGACCTGGAATTGACCAATTTCCACTGCGGTTCCAACTGATTATTCCTGGGTCACAGCCTTTTAAACTGCAAATGGCTACAATAGTGATGAGAGTCTTAGCAGCAGCATTAATTGCAGTAGATACACTGGCTCCGCCCTGTTATGTTACTAGCCCCACCCCTGGATTAGTGTCAGCGCTGCAGGAAGCTGCATCCCTGTGGATCTCCCCATGTTGTAAACGTGAGCCAGGTCTGATGATCCGGCTTACTCGTTTACACTGCCCCTTAACCCGTGACTTCACGGGTCGCTAGAACTGGATTAAACCTTTTCCACTGTGCTGTGGCATGGCTCAGTGGAAAAGAGGAATCGCGTATCATAACACTGGTATGTATTGCTCAGGTCACTGTAAGACCTGTTTTAAGGGAAGGAAATGTGCCTCATAATGACTTACAGTATATGTTTTATTTGTCCTTTAATAAACAAACAACAATCATGGATCATTGCTTTCCAGTCCCCCTATTGATACAGTAGCTAGTTTTATAACAAACATTATGCTGCCTGCAGGGTCTCCTATATACAAATAGCTTTTCAATGTCTACCCGTGTGAAATGTTTGGTATTCACATCAGTGCTTCTCAAACTCTATCCTCAAACAATTACCCTAAACCTTACAATACTTTAACACGAATAACCTTACCAAATCCCTAACCCCTTACTCTAATAACCCACCCTAAAAGGGCAGATTAGATGGGCCAACAACCCAGGGTTTAAAAGGATATACTTATTGGAGCGCACATAATGGACCTCTTTTAAAGAGAGGGAAAAAAGGGGGGTGGCAATGCCAGTGCTCTTTCTGGCACAGGGCACTAAATGTCTAGTTACGTCTGTATGTAGCTGTCGGCTATGTTTTTAAGATAGAATGGAATGATTATACATGTTTGCATAAGAGTTAAATTTTATGGATGACAGTCCAGAATGGCAGTGATATCAAGGAGAGCCAACTATACAAAATGTAATGGACTCTGGCTGCACAAGGCTTGTGGTTCCGTGACAGGCTTTCCCAGTCTTTGTCCTCAAGGCACACTAACAGTCCAGGTTTAGTGATTATATCCATGCTTTAAGCACAGGCGACGTAAATAGTACCTCCGTTATTTTGATATAACCATCTGTGCTAAAGCCTGGATATCACTAAAACCTGCACTGTTTGTGTGCCTTGAGGACCAAGGGTGGGAATGCCTGTGCTGTAGTAAGTGAGCCAAATCCAGACTTTTCTTTGTTTTTGTTTTTTGTAAATTAAAGTATAAATTATACTGGAATTATGACCATATGTTGAAGACCTACAGATTACTGCAAATGCCTCTTGCGTGTCTACCACAATACAGTATTTCTGCAATGAAAATCACTGAACAGTATGTTGCACTCTTGTGGTCAAATGTTATGGGCTGCAATCTCTATCTTCTTCTTTTTCCTTTTTTTTTTTTTTTTTTAAACGCAGGTTTCCCCCTCCCAGCTATTGTACTTTGCCAAGTCTCAGCACTTGCTGCGAGTTGTAGGCTGTTGCAAACGGCTCTTATAGGCCCTACACACTTTCTGATACCACTGAAAGATATAAACGAGATATCGTTCATATCTGTCAGTGTGTAGGCACCAACAATGAATGACCAGTGGCCCCACGCTCGTTCATCGTTGGTGCAGTCTGTTAAACACGCTTGGCTAAGTTATCATCCTTTATTATGATCTAGCAAGGTGCGATGTTCCTTACTTGTATAACACAAAGCTGTACGTAGAATTCAAGAACATTGAAGATATTTCTCACAGTGCACAGTCCAAATTGTTTGCATAGTATGTCAAGCCTAGTGGAATGTTATTTTTAGAGTTAATCTGGGATTCAGACCATGGCCAATGTTCATTGTAATAGGCAGTAGAGCTTGGAAGCTACATGATACGCTTTATTTATAAAACGTTAGTTATTCAAGGTACAGGTCTTTTTTAGACTGGGATTAATTTGAAACTTTTTTTTTTTTTTTTTTCCTTAAATCGGAGTTTATTATGACAGCACATACTGTAGAATTTTGAAATACACACAGTAATACAAACCTATTGGGCCCCCACGGTAACTAAAGACAGTGGCTGCCCCACAGAAAATAAAATAAAACTTGCTGGCCTACCTGCCATTAGGTAAGAATTGTTGCTGTTTCTCATCAGAAGGAACTTCTGCAGCCTCAAATGCAGGAGCCTATCATTCCCTATGAGAAGGGAGCAGCACTGAGCAGGTGGGTTAGTGGGGGCGATGTGACGGCCAGGAATGGGGCTGGTGGGGTTCCTGGAACCTGAAATTATAAGTTAATTAATTGCAGCGCCTGCACATAAGGATGGCAACTCGGATAGCACACAACAGGCACAGCGGTTGAAAATTGCTGTACTCGATCATACCTACTCTAAAGCATTGTTGACATTTTAAAATGGTACAGTGATGGTAAAAGGAAGTCTGTTTATTAGTTCTGTAATTTGGAAGGTTTTAAAGCCATTACTTAATAGTCTTTGTTTTAACACACAGGTTAGTTTATGCATTGTTACCCTGGTACAAAGCTTAAAACTGCAAAGTGGCCATCACAAAATTGGAAATACTTGGTCATTGATAGTAGGGGTGTAGTAGAATTTATTACACTAAGGTTGGGTAAACTTGTTGATTAGTAGCAGATCAGCGGGTGTGTACACCCGGCATGTCTGTGAATGACGACATTCGGACATATTGCATCGGCCCTGCACTGCCAATGCTGATAAATATTTCATGTCTGGCTGTGTGTACGGGTGACCCACCAAACGCCCATACACTGGCTGTAGTGAATAGCATCACAACTAGGCGGACAAATTCAAATGCCCCTCGAGATGTAATGTCTGTACAGACCTATGAACTGGACGATTGGAAGTGTGTATGCTTATATAATCGGACGCTATGTCGGCAGAGTCGTGGGCATAGTGTGTACCCAGCCTAAGCCAATACAATAGATTTTCCATTATGTAGACTGCTATGTATCTACCTCAATGAGACACTTCAGTATTAAAACTATTCTCATGCAGCTTTAAGTGGGATTAAAACCATACATCCATCACAAATGTAGTGATCAATGATGAGTACTCAAGCAATCTTATGTTGGTGGTAGAAAGTTGCTGTCGCAGTTTGAGCTGATCACTGTGTATTAAATTGCTCATGTTGTGGCAGTTTCAAAGGTCTTGAAATGTGTTTTCCCTTGGAATGTGTTGATTAATGACTGGTGCAGCAAGACTTTCTGCCCCATGAATTTGATAGTGGCGCGTGTGATCTTGCTAGGTTTCCTTGAAGTTTAAAGGCTAATTTTTTATTTTTTTATTTTTTATTTTTAATTCTGTCTCCCTTTAATTAGGTGGAGTACATATTGATTGCCTTCGATCATGAAAATCAAAAAGTGCGTTTAGTGCTTAAAGGAGAAGAAATGCTTGATACGCTTCAAGACAGAGGTGAAAAAATAAACCCTAAGTATGTTTCTTTCAATTATACTTTCATTTGGTTCTTCTCCCGTGTGTTTGTGTGTGTGTGTGTGTTCTCTATTTTAAAACCCATTCTTGTTCACTGTATTGGTATACACGGCCATCTGCACCTGCTTGCTCCACTGGTTCACTGTCATTTACATGGCTGCTGCTGACTGTCTGTAATTCCAGTTAATTAGATAAGGAACATCAGACTACAGTGTAGTCTGCAGGATTCGGAATGCACAACATATTTTTTTTTTATTTTTTTTATTGTATTTATTTTTCTCTGACGTCCTAGTGGATGCTGGGAACTCCGTAAGGACCATGGGGAATAGACGGGCTCCGAAGGAGACTGGGCACTCTAAAAGAAAGATTAGGTACTATCTGGTGTGCACTGGCTCCTCCCTCTATGCCCCTCCTCCAGACCTCAGTTAGAATCTGTGCCCGGCCAGAGCTGGGTGCTCCTAGTGGGCTCTCCTGAGCTTGCTAGAAAGAGTATTTTGTTAGGTTTTTTATTTTCAGTGAGATCTGCTGGCAACAGACTCACTGCTACGAGGGACTGAGGGGAGAGAAGCAAACCTACCTGCTTGCAGCTAGTTTGTGCTTCTAAGGCTACTGGACACCATTAGCTCCAGAGGGTTCGAACACAGGGCCCATCCTCGATCGTCCGTTCCCGGAGCCGTGCCGCCGTCCCCCTTGCAGAGCCAGAAGACAGAAGAAGCGATGAAATCGGCGGCTGAAGACTCCGGTCTTCATTAAGGTAGCGCACAGCACTGCAGCTGTGCGCCATTGCTCCCACAGCACACCACACACTCCGGTCACTGTTGGGTGCAGGGCGCTGGGGGGGGGGTGCCCTGGGCAGCAATTAGATTACCTTTTGGCACAAACTGCACATAATACAGTTTATAAAACTGTATATGTGCAAAAAACCCCGACATTAATATTATACAAAACGCGGGAGAAGCCCGCAGCTGAGGGGGCGGGGCCTTCTTCCTCAGCACACCAGCGCCATTTTCTCTTCACAGCTCCGCTGGAAGAATGCTCCCCAGGCTCTCCCCTGCAGTATCCATACATCAAGGGTACAAAAGAGAGGGGGGGCACATAAATTTAGGTGCAGTTGTGTTAATAAGCAGCTATTGGGAAAAATCACTCAGTATAGTGTAAATCCCTGTTATATAGCGCTGTGGTGTGTACTGGCATACTCTCTCTCTGTCTCCCCAAAGGACTTGTGTGAGGTCCTGTCCTCAGTCAGAGCATTCCCTGTGTGTGTGCGGTGTGTCGGTACGGCTGTGTCGACATGTTTGAGGAGAGTTACGTGGAGGCGGAGCAGGAGCAGATAAATGTGGTGTCGCCCCCGACGGGGCCGACACCGGAGTGGATGGATATGTGGAAGGTATTAACCGACAGTGTCAATTCCTTACATAAAAGGTTTGATGACGCAGCAGCCTTGGGACAGCCGGCATATCAGCCCGCGCCTGCCCAGGCGTCTCAGAGACCATCAGGGGCTCATAAACGCCCGCTAGCTCAGATGACAGACACAGATGTCGACACGGAGTCTGACTCCAGTGTAGATGAGGATGAGACAAATGTACAGTCCACAAGGGCCATCCGATGCATGATTACTGCAATGAAAAATGTATTGCACATTTCTGACATTAACCCGGTTACCACCAAAAAGGGTATTATGTTTGGGGAGAAAAAGCTGCCAGTGACTTTTCCCCATCTGATGAGTTAAATGAATTGTGTGAAGAAGCGTGGTGTTCCCCTGATAAGAAACTAGTGATTTCTAAGAGGTTACTGATGGCGTACCCTTTCCCGGCAACGGACAGGTTACGTTGGGAAACATCCCCTAGGGTGGACAAGGCGCTCACACGCTTATGAAAAAAGGTGGCACTGCCGTCTCAGGATACGGCCACCCTAAAGGAGCCTGCAGATAGAAAGCAGGAGGCTATCCTGAAGTCTGTATATACACACTCAGGTACTATACTGAGACCTGCAATTGCTTCAGCATGGATGTGTAGTGCTGCAGCAGCACGGTCTGATACCCTGTCAGACAACATTGATTCCCTCGACAGGGATACTAATTTGCTAACCATAGAGCATATAAAGGACGTCGTCTTATATATGAGGGATGCACAGAGGGACTTTTGCCGGCTGGCATCTAGAATAAATGCAATGTCCATTTCTGCCTGGAGAGTATTATGGACTCGGCAGTGGACAGGTGATGCTTATTCTAAAAGGCATATGGAGGTTTTGCCTTATAAGGGTGAGGAATTGTTTGGGAACGGTCTCTCGGACCTCGTATCCACAGCAACAGCTGGGAAGTCGACTTTTTTACCTCAGGTTCCCTCACAGCCCAAGAAAGCACCGTATTATCAAGTACAGTCCTTTCGGCCTCAGAAAGGCAAGCGGGTCAGAGGCGCATCCTTTCTGCCCAGAAGCAGGGGTAGAGGAAAGAAGCTGCATCAGGCAGCCAGTTCCCAGGAACAAAAATCCTCCCCTGCTTCCACTAAGTCCACCGCATGACGCTGGGGCTTCACAGGTGGAGCCAGGTGCGGTGGGGGCGCGTCTCCGGAAATTCAGCAACCAGTGGGTTCGCTCACAGGTGGATCTCTAGGTTGTGCAAGTTGTATCTCAGGGATACAAGCTGGAGTTCGAGGCGACTCCCCCTCGCCGTTACCTCAAATCAGCCTTGCCAGCTGCTCCCAGGGAAAGGGAGATAGTACTGGCGGCTATTCACAAGCTGTACCTCCAGCAGGTGATGATCAAGGTTCCCCTCCTTCAACAGGGACGGGGTTACTATTCCACAATGTTTGTGGTACCGAAACCAGACGGTTCGGTGAGACCCATTCTAAATTTGAAATCCTTGAACACTTATATAAGGAAGTTCAAGTTCAAAATGGAATTGCTCAGGGCGGTTATTGCAAGCCTGGAAGAGGGATTTTATGGTGTCGCTGGACATCAAGGATGCTTACCTGCATGTCCCCATTTACCCACCTCACCAGGAGTACCTCAGGTTTGTGGTACAGGACTGTCATTACCAATTCCAGACGTTGCCGTTTGGTCTGTCCACGGCACCGAGCGTATTTACCAAGGTAATGGCCGAAATGATGATACGCCTTCGGAAGAAGGGAGTTATAATTATCCCGTACTTGGACGATCTCCTTATAAAGGCGAGGTCCAAGGAGCAGTTGTTAGTCAGTGTAGCACTATCTTGGGAAGTGTTACAACAGCACGGCTGGATTCTGAAAATCCCAAAGTCGCAGCTGATTCCTGCGACGCGTCTGCTGTTCTTGAGCATGATTCTGGACACAGAACAGAAGAAGATGTTTCTCCCGAGGGAGAAGGCCCAGGAATTGTCATCTCTGGTCAGGGACCTCCTGAAACCAAAACAGGCGTCGGTGCATCATTGCACGCGAGTCCTGGGAAGGATGGTGGCTTCTTACGAAGCAATTCCCTTCGGCAGATTCCATGCAAGGATCTTTCAGTGGGATCTGTTAGACAAATGGTCCGGATCGCATCTTCAGATGCATCGGTTGATCACCCTGTCCCCGAGGGCCATGGTGTCTCTGCTGTGGTGGCTGCAGAGTGCTCATCTTCTCGAGGGCCGCAGATTCGGCATACAGGACTGGGTCCTGGTGACCACGGATGCAAGCCTCCGAGGATGGGGGGCAGTCACTCAGGGAAGGAACTTCCAAGGACAGTGGTCAAGTCAGGAGACTTCACTACACATAAATATACTGGAACTAAGGGCCATTTACAACGCCCTGAGTCAAGCAGAGCCCCTGCTTCAAAACCAACCGGTGCTGATTCTTCGATGGGCGGAGAATCACGTCCTAGCACTGTCAGCAGTGTTCATTCCGGGAAGCAGACTTCCTCAGCATAAAAAGATATTGCGCCAGGTCAAGGGACCCTCGGGCGATAGCTGTGGACGTGTGTGGGTGTACCAGTCGGTTTATGTGTTCCCTCCTCTTCCTCTCATACCCAAGGTACTGAGGATAATAAGAAAGAGAGGAGTAAGAACCATACTCATCGTTCCGGATTGGCCAAGAAGAACTTGGTAACCAGAACTACAAGAAATGATCTCAGAGGACCCATGGCCTCTGCCTCTCCGACAGGACCTGCTACAGCAAAGGCCCTGTCTGTTCCAAGACTTACCGCGGCTGCGTTTGACGGCATGGCGGTTGAACGCCGGATCCTAACGGAAAAGGCCATTCCAGATGAAGTGATTCCTACGCTGATAAAAGCTAGGAAGGATGTGACAGCAAAGCATTATCACCGCATATGGCGGAAATATGTTGCTTGGTGTGAGGCCAGGAAGGCCCCAACAGAGGAATTCCATCTGGGTCGATTTCTGCACTTCCTACAGTCAGGGGTGACTATGGGCCTCAAATTGGGGTCCATAAAGGTCCAGATTTCGTCCCTATCTATTTTCTTTCAAAAAGAACTGGCTTCACTGCCTGAAGTTCAGACGTTTGTTAACGGAGTGCTGCATATCAAGCCCCCTTTTGTGCCTCCAGTGGCACCTTGGGATCTTAACGTTGTGTTGGATTTCCTAAAATCACACTGGTTTGAACCACTTAATACCGTGGAGCTAAAGTATCTCGCGTGGAAGGTGGTCATGCTGTTGGCCTTAGCTTCAGCTAGGCGTGTGTCAGAATTGGCGGCTTTGTCATGTAAAAGCCCATTTCTCTATCGTCCTAGTGGATGCTGGGGTTCCTGAAAGGACCATGGGGAATAGCGGCTCCGCAGGAGACAGGGCACAAAAAGTAAAGCTTTATGATCAGGTGGTGTGTACTGGCTCCTCCCCCTATGACCCTCCTCCAAGCCTCAGTTAGGTTTTTGTGCCCGTCCGAGAAGGGTGCAATCTAGGTGGCTCTCCTAAAGAGCTGCTTAGAAAAGTTTAGCTTAGGTTTTTTATTTTACAGTGAGTCCTGCTGGCAACAGGATCACTGCAACGAGGGACTTAGGGGAGAAGAAGTGAACTCACCTGCGTGCAGGATGGATTGGCTTCTTTGGCTACTGGACATTAGCTCCAGAGGGACGATCACAGGTACAGCCTGGATGGTCACCGGAGCCTCGCCGCCGGCCCCCTTGCAGATGCTGAAAAGAGAAGAAGGTCCAGAATCGGCGGCAGAAGACTCCTCAGTCTTCTTAAGGTAGCGCACAGCACTGCAGCTGTGCGCCATTGCTCTCAGCACACTTCACACGGCAGTCACTGAGGGTGCAGGGCGCTGGGGGGGGGCGCCCTGGGAAGCAATGTAAACCTATTTTTTGGCATAAAATACCTCACATATAGCCTCCGGGGGCTATATGGAGATATTTAACCCCTGCCAGAATCCGTTAAAGAGCGGGAGACGAGCCCGCCGAAAAAGGGGCGGGGCCTATCTCCTCAGCACACAGCGCCATTTTCCTCACACAGCTCCGCTGGTCAGGAAGGCTCCCAGGCTCTCCCCTGCACTGCACTGCACTACAGAAACAGGGTAAAACAAGAGAGGGGGGGCAAAATTGTGGCAAAATTATATATATTAAAGCAGCTATATAGGGAGCACTTATTATAAGGCTATCCCTGTCATATATAGCGCTTTTGGTGTGTGCTGGCAAACTCTCCCTCTGTCTCCCCAAAGGGCTAGTGGGGTCCTGTCTTCTTTAAGAGCATTCCCTGTGTGTCTGCTGTGTCGGTACGTGTGTGTCGACATGTATGAGGACGATATTGGTGTGGAGGCGGAGCAATTGCCAAATATGGGGATGTCACCCCCTAGGGAGTCGACACCAGAATGGATGGCTTTATTTATGGAATTACGGGATAGTGTCAACACGCTAAAGCAGTCGTTTGACGACATGAGACGGCCGGACAATCAATCAGCACCTGTCCAGGCGCCTCAAACACCGTCAGGGGCTGTAAAACGCCTGTTACCTCAGTCGGTCGACACGGACCCAGACACAGGCACTGATTCCAGTGGCGACGGTGACGAATCAACCGTATTTTCCAGTAGGGCCACACGTTATATGATTTTGGCAATGAAGGAGGCGTTACATATTGCTGATACTACAGGTACCACAAAACAGGGTATTATGTGGGGTGTGAAAAAACTACCTATAGTTTTTCCTGAATCAGATGAATTAAATGAGGTGTGTGATGAAGCGTGGGTTGCCCCCGATAAAAAAACTGCTAATTTCAAAGAAGTTATTGGCTTTATACCCTTTCCCGCCAGAGGTTAGGGCGCGCTGGGAAACACCTCCTAGGGTGGACAAGGCGCTCACACGCTTATCAAAACAAGTGGCGTTACCCTCTCCTGAGACGGCCGCACTTAAAGATCCAGCAGATAGGAGGATGGAAAATATCCAAAAAAGTATATACACACATACAGGTGTTATACTACGACCAGCTATAGCGACAGCCTGGATGTGCAGTGCTGGGGTAGCTTGGTCAGAGTCCCTGATTGAAAATATTGATACCCTGGATAGGGACAATGTTTTACTGTCTTTAGAGCAAATAAAGGATGCGTTTCTTTATATGCGTGATGCACAGAGGGATATTTGCACACTGGCATCACGGGTAAGTGCTATGTCCATTTCGGCCAGAAGAAGTTTATGGACGCGACAGTGGTCAGGTGATGCGGACTCAAAACGGCATATGGAAGTTTTGCCGTATAAAGGGGAGGAGTTATTTGGTGTTGGTCTATCGGATTTGGTGGCCACGGCTACAGCCGGGAAATCCACCTTTTTACCTCAAGTCACTCCCCAACAGAAAAAGACACCGACTTTTCAGCCGCAGCCCTTTCGTTCCTTTAAAAACAAGAGAGCAAAGGGATATTCATATCTGCCACGAGGCAGAGGAAAGGGGAAGAGACTGCAACAGGCAGCTCCTTCCCAGGAACAGAAGCCCTCCCCCGCTTCTACAAAAGCCTCAGCATGACGCTGGGGCTTCTCAAGCGGACTCGGGGGCGGTGGGGGGTCGTCTCAAGAATTTCAGCGTGCAGTGGGCTCACTCGCAGGTGGATCCCTGGATCCTGCAGATAATATCTCAGGGTTACAGGTTGGAACTAGAGACGTCTCCACCTCGCCGTTTCCTGAAGTCTGCTTTACCAACGTCCCCCTCCGACAGGGTGACGGTCTTGGAAGCCATTCACAAGCTGTACTCTCAGCAGGTGATAGTCAAGGTACCCCTTTTACAACAAGGAAAGGGGTATTATTCCACTCTATTTGTGGTACCGAAGCCGGATGGCTCGGTAAGACCTATTCTAAATCTGAAATCCTTGAACCTGTACATAAAAAAGTTCAAGTTCAAGATGGAGTCACTCAGAGCGGTGATAGCGAACCTGGAAGAAGGGGACTTTATGGTATCCTTGGACATCAAGGATGCGTATCTCCACGTTCCAATTTACCCCTCACACCAGGGGTACCTCAGGTTCGTCGTACAGAACTGTCACTATCAGTTTCAGACGCTGCCGTTTGGATTGTCCACGGCACCTCGGGTCTTTACCAAGGTAATGGCCGAGATGATGATTCTTCTTCGAAGAAAAGGCGTATTAATTATCCCATACTTGGACGATCTCCTAATAAGGGCAAGGTCCAGAGAACAGCTAGAGATGGGACTAGCACTGTCTCAAGAAGTGCTAAAGCAGCACGGGTGGATTCTGAATATTCCAAAATCGCAGTTAATTCCGACGACACGTCTGCTGTTCTTAGGGATGATTCTGGACACGGTTCAGAAAGGTTTTTCTCCCGGAGGAAAAAGCCAAGGAGTTATCCGAACTTGTCAAGAACCTCCTAAAACCAGGAAAGGTGTCTGTACATCAATGCACAAGAGTCCTGGGAAAAATGGTGGCTTCTTACGAAGCAATTCCATTCGGCAGATTCCACGCAAGAGTTTTCCAGAGGGATCTGCTGGACAAATGGTCAGGGTCGCATCTTCAGATGCACCAGCGGATAACCCTGTCTCCAAGGACAAGGGTATCTCTTCTGTGGTGGTTGCAGAGTGCTCATCTATTGGAGGGCCGCAGATTCGGCATACAGGATTGGATCCTGGTGACCACGGACGCCAGCCTGAGAGGCTGGGGAGCAGTCACACAAGGAAGAAACTTCCAGGGCGTGTGGTCGAGCCTGGAAACGTCTCTTCACATAAACATTCTGGAACTAAGAGCAATCTACAATGCTCTAAGCCAGGCAGAACCTCTGCTTCAAGGAAAACCGGTGTTGATCCAGTCGGACAACATCACGGCAGTCGCCCATGTAAACAGACAGGGCGGCACAAGAAGCAGGAGTGCAATGGCAGAAGCTGCAAGGATTCTTCGCTGGGCGGAGAATCATGTGATAGCACTGTCAGCAGTGTTCATCCCGGGAGTGGACAACTGGGAAGCAGACTTCCTCAGCAGACACGACCTTCACCCGGGAGAGTGGGGACTTCATCCAGAAGTTTTCCACATGCTTGTAACCCGTTGGGAAAGACCAATGGTGGACATGATGGCGTCTCGCCTCAACAAAAAACTGGGCAGGTATTGCGCCAGGTCAAGAGATCCGCAGGCAATAGCTGTGGACGCGCTGATAACGCCTTGGGTGTACCAGTCGGTGTATGTGTTTCCTCCTCTGCCTCTCATACCAAAAGTATTGAGAATTATACGGCAAAGAGGCGTAAGAATGATACTAGTGGCTCCGGATTGGCCAAGAAGGACTTGGTACCCGGAACTTCAAGAGATGATCACGGAGGATCCGTGGCCTCTACCTCTGAGAAAGGACCTGCTTCAGCAGGGTCCCTGTCTGTTTCAAGACTTACCGCGGCTGCGTTTGACGGCATGGCGGTTGAACGCCAGATCCTAAAGGGAAAAGGCATTCCGGAAGAAGTCATTCCTACCTTGATTAAAGCAAGGAAGGAAGTAACCGCGCAACATTATCACCGCATTTGGCGAAAATATGTTGCGTGGTGCGAGGATCGGAGTGCTCCGACGGAGGAATTTCAACTGGGTCGATTCCTACATTTCCTGCAATCAGGATTGTCTATGGGTCTCAAATTGGGATCTATTAAGGTTCAAATTTCGGCCCTGTCGATTTTCTTCCAGAAAGAATTGGCTTCAGTTCCTGAAGTCCAGACCTTTGTTAAGGGAGTTCTGCATATACAGCCCCCTGTGGTGCCTCCAGTGGCACCGTGGGATCTCAATGTTGTTTTGGACTTTCTCAAATCTCATTGGTTTGAACCACTAAAAAATGTGGATTTGAAATATCTCACATGGAAAGTGACCATGCTACTAGCCCTGGCTTCGGCCAGGAGAGTGTCAGAACTGGCAGCTTTATCTTACAAAAGCCCATATCTGATTTTCCATTCGGACAGGGCAGAACTGCGGACTCGTCCGCATTTTCTCCCTAAGGTGGTGTCAGCATTTCATCTGAACCAGCCTATTGTAGTGCCTGCGGCTACAAGCGACTTGGAGGACTCCAAGTTGTTGGACGTTGTCAGAGCTTTAAAAATATACATTTCAAGGACAGCTGGAGTCAGGAAATCTGACTCACTGTTTATACTATATGCTCCCAACAAGTTGGGCGCTCCTGCGTCTAAGCAGACTATTGCGTGCTGGATTTGTAGTACGATTCAGCTTGCACATTCTGTGGCAGGCCTGCCACAGCCAAAATCGGTAAATGCCCACTCCACAAGGAAGGTGGGTTCTTCTTGGGCGGCTGCCCGAGGGGTCTCGGCATTACAACTCTGCCGAGCGGCTACGTGGTCGGGGGAGAACACGTTTGTAAAATTCTACAAATTTGATACCCTGGCTAAGGAGGACCTTGAGTTCTCTCATTCGGTGCTGCAGAGTCATCCGCACTCTCCCGCCCGTTTGGGAGCTTTGGTATAATCCCCATGGTCCTTTCAGGAACCCCAGCATCCACTAGGACGATAGAGAAAATAAGAATTTACTTACCGATAATTCTATTTCTCGGAGTCCGTAGTGGATGCTGGGCGCCCATCCCAAGTGCGGATTATCTGCAATAATTGTACATAGTTATTGTTACCTAACTCGGGTTATTGTTGTAGGGAGCCATCTTTCAGAGGCTCCTCTGTTATCATACTGTTAACTGGGTTTAGATCACAGGTTGTACGGTGTGATTGGTGTGGCTGGTATGAGTCTTACCCGGGATTCATAAATCCTTCCTTATTGTGTACGCTCGTCCGGGCACAGTATCCTAACTGAGGCTTGGAGGAGGGTCATAGGGGGAGGAGCCAGTACACACCACCTGATCATAAAGCTTTACTTTTTGTGCCCTGTCTCCTGCGGAGCCGCTATTCCCCATGGTCCTTTCAGGAACCCCAGCATCCACTACGGACTCCGAGAAATAGAATTATCGGTAAGTAAATTCTTATTATCTGATCTTCCATATGGACAGGGAAGAATTGAGGACTCGTCCCCAATTTCTCCCAAAGGTGGTATCAGCGTTTCATTTGAACCAACCTATTGTGGTGCCTGTGGCTACTCGGGACTTGGAGGAAAATTTATGTTCCAGGACGGCTAGAGTCAGAAAAACTGACTCGCTATTTATCCTGCATGCACCCAACAAGCTGGGTGCTCCTGCTTCAAAGCAGACTATTGCTCGCTGGATCTGTAGCACGATTCAGCTGGCACATTCTGCGGCTGGATTGCCGCATCCTAAATCAGTAAAAGCCCATTCCACAAGGAAAGTGGGCTCTTCTTGGGCGGCTGCCCGAGGGGTCTCGGCTTTACAACTTTGCCGAGCTGCTACTTGGTCGAGTTCAAACACATTTTGCAAAATTCTACGAGTTTGATACCCTGGCTGAGGAGGACCTTGAGTTTGCTCATTCGGTGCTGCAGAGTCATCCGCACTCTCCCGCCCGTTTGGGAGCTTTGGTATAATCCCCATGGTCCTTACGGAGTTCCCAGCATCCACTAGGACGTCGGAGAAAATAAGAATTTACTCACCGGTAATTCTATTTCTCGTAGTCCGTAGTGGATGCTGGGCGCCCGTCCCAAGTGCGGACTCTGCAATACATGTATATAGTTATTGCTTAACTTAAGGGTTATTGTTATGAGCTATCTTTTGAATGAGGCTCAGTTTTTTGTTCATACTGTTAACTGGGTATAGTTATCACGAGTTGTACGGTGTGATTGGTGTGGCTGGTATGAGTCTTACCCTGGATTCCAAATCCTTTCCTTGTAATGTCAGCTCTTCCGGGCACAGTTTCCTTAACTGAGGTCTGGAGGAGGGGCATAGAGGGAGGAGCCCGTCTATTCCCCATGGTCCTTACAGAGTTCCCAGCATCCACTACGGACTACGAGAAATAGAATTACCGGTGAGTAAATTCTTATTTTTCCTTCCCCCACAAGAAAATATAAAAAAAAGTGTATTATGCGAAAGCCCTCACTGACTTACTCATCACTAATTCTCTTAGTTCCCCATATGTTTGGAAGCTGAAACTTACCATAGGTATTCTTCAGGTGGGAAATAGAAAAACTACTTAATTAGAATTGTAATAAACCTTCCCTAAGGGGGTGAATAGGGGGTTGACATAGTGACGTCATTGCCGATGCATGGCTTGTGTTGCGTGAACGATAACGCCCAAATGGACTATTGGTTCAAAATTTGGAGTGCATCTCCAATTTAATAACTACAAAAATGGTCCTGTCACTTTTAACCGTATCTGCTACCGGGTGCTGCAAGAACCCTGGATTAATATTTGCTTACTGTACATTAAGATTGCTCAAATTTACATCTCTATAAATTTACCAAATTTGTAACACTAACTTATATTTACAACCGTGAAAATAAGAAACTCCTGTGCGAAGAACGGGCAGAACAGCTAGTAAATACACACGTGTGTGTGTGTGTGTGTGTGTGTGTGTGTGTGTGTGTGTATGTGTGTATGTATGTATGTATGTATGTATATATATATATATATATATATATATATATATATATATATATATATATATATATATATATATATATATATATATACATACATATATATATTTTTTAGGATATAATCTTTGAACACGTGTTCGTTTTGGATATATGGAATTATATTTTATAGAGAGGTTGTAAAAATACATGTATATTTCTTGTAAAGTGCAGCATAGTGATCTGATCCCAATTAATGATTGGGCGTGGGGAGGTTTGTTAACCTCATTTAGCTAGAAGTTATATGGCAAGGTACTATTAAAATGATTAAAAACAATTGCAGTTTAATGTTAGGAAAACTGATTCTGTGAGAATTGGGACTGATTAGTGTGCTGCACTCTTTTTATTTTGTTGTGAACTGTTCTAATGGTGTTTATTAGAATATACCTAAACGTGTCTCTCACTTTTAAACTGATGTGAAAGTGTTAAACTTACAATGAAGGGTGTATGTATAAAATCCCTGCTTATGGACAATAACCACATCCCCTGACGAAGACCACTATTGGTTGAAACGCGTTGGGTGTGGCTACACACCGTGGATGTTGTGACGTCAGCTGCTGGAACCAGAGCCAGTGCAGTGCTATCAGCGAGACTGAGCAGAGCAGAGCCCTGACGGTTTTTAAATACATGCTGTATTTGTCTTCTGAAACTGAAATGTACGTTGCTACTACACTTTATTTATAAAGATATTACATTTTAAACTTACCAGTGCGCTCTTCTAATTTCTTAGCATATATATATATATATATATATATATATATATATATATATATATATATATATATATATATATTCTCCAAACTGAATCAGATGGCGCTAATAATCACTTCATCCTTGACCAGCTATGCAATTGACCACTTAGATCATGGGTCTTCAACCTGTGGCCCTCCAGCTGCTGTGAAACTACACATCCCAGCATGCACTGCCACAGTTTTGCTATTAAGGTATGCTAAAACTGAGGCAGGGCATGCTGGGATGTGTAGTTCCACAGCAGCTGGAGGGCCGCAGGTTGAAGACCCATGACTTAGATAGATAAATGAATAATATCAATTTATTAAAAGCACAAATTGCTAAAAGAGAGAACCCTTTCACAAACGCATGGCAATAATTAGTGTCGAATTATGAAATGAAGGGTATATTTTCTCTCTCCCACCCTGACGCGTTTCATCCTTAACGGACTTCTTCAGAGGGATGATCAATACAGCGATATGTCCCAAAATTGACAATCGTAGAAATCCTCAGGTCCTGAAGACCATTTAACAGTACAGGTTTGTTGGACAATTTTAAAAAATTATAAGACCTCAATCTTAATTCGTGAGGGTCTACTTGATAAAATCGGGAATATAACCCCACTCAGGGAGAATCTCCAAAAAGTATTGCAAATATATCCACAAATGAACTACAAGCTCAAATGTGCTCCTGTGTGCTCTCCCAAAGTGCACTGCTGACGAGGAGAAGCCACTGTTCCTGCTGAGCATTTTCTACATAAACGATGTTGTGGATTAGAGCGAATTCAGCATTATTGTGTTACTGTTTTCCTTACTGAGTTGGCATATTCAATACAAATCTAGCTGTGAATTCAGCACTTTTTTGTTGCATCTGTCATTGCAAGCTTGTTTTTACTGATTTTTATGAGATTTATTTGACTATTGATTGGTCATCCATCCTTTTATGTCCTTCCGACCTTATTGATAATGAGCCCCTGATGAAGTCCAGTTGTACGAAATGCGTTGGAATTTGGTTTGGATATGAGAACATCGGATATGTACTAATTAAGAAAACAACATTGGATTAACGAATTGTCCAACATACGGTTTCCATATCTGATGTTTGCATTTTAATTATGTCAGCCATTTGTCATTCACTGTGATTGTTCAGTATTTTTCATATAAATAAATCAGAATTTTTTAAGTGACTTGTGGTCAAATCCTGGAAGATATTACCATAATTAAGCTCCCTTAAACACCACTCTACTTTTTGCATCTATACTTTTGTAATCCATCTAACAGGGAGTACGTTGTGAGGTTGAGCTCCATACATAGCGCTATTTTTAGGTCTACTTTCTCTCTCTCTAGATAGATAGATAGATAGATAGATATATGTATATACACATACATAGCACCAAAATGTCACAGCAATATAAAGGTAGCACCCAGCGCTATGCTGAAATCATAGTATGTACGAGTCTTTAATTAGACTCATACATAGTCTTTAATTAGAGGTGGATAAAACTGTTGTAAGAAACAAATATGGAATTATTTGAAGCCAAGTATATACTTTACATTTGGGAGGCCAATTTAGTATGTCCGATTTGAGATTTATGTGGAGGTAACCTATAGGGCAGTATGCTGTTAGGTGGTGTGGTGAGTTACCGCACGGTAATAGGCGTTTTAGCCAAATAGTGCTATCGGGCTATCCAATTACAGCCCGTTTTTACCATATGGTAACTCACCTGTTATTGTTCGATAACACATGGGATCCATGCAGACCCATGTGTTCCCCTCCAATAACTGGTCTCCTGGGGCTGCTTATCGGGGGTACTGCTTCACGTGCCTGAGGCATGCAAAGCAGAATCCTTGATAAGTGCTGGCTTACAGGACTCATAAAATAGCCCTGGGGGACAAATCAGCTAATAGGATACCACCCATAGTCTGCATTACGGTAGGAGTGGTTTGTAATCTTTCAGGAGTATGTTCTCTCAATATGCTCTTTTATAAAGAGTTAGAATTGCAGTGTATCTTTAATTGTTCGGATACATGATCTCAGTGCGCTGGATGCTGCTTAACTTGAATGTTATTTGACAACAAATACCATTATATATCAAACTGTTACGCTAAGCAACAACAACAAAATCCCGGTGCCTTTATTGCCCAGAAAAAATCTAGCAGCTTTCCCAGGGGTAATTGGTTCAAAAACCCCTTATACCAGAAAAAATAGAAAAAGACAATAGGAAGCGCAAATTTAATCTGTTCGTAGATTTTATTATATGATTATTATATATTAAAACACAAATTCATACCGGCCAGTATGCATAAATTTCATACATTTAAGAATATCTATAAAAATAACCTTAAAAAACCACAATATATATTCCCATCAAATCTATATTAAATGTACTTCAGGTGATACTTTGTAACACACTTGCTGTCTAGTGAACATATACCATGTAATCAATTAGAAGTGCACTTCTGCGACCCTTTCCTATATATTTGGTATTTGTCTGTAATTTATATACTGCAGTTGAAAGTCTTGTTATCAAACAATTTAAATGTCACATGCAATAGTTACATGTATTCCTGCATGGCCATGCAATATGTTTGTGGATAATTCCGAGCTCTTATGCACAAATCCAAGTCACAGCGTGATGGTACTTAATGAGCAAACCTGTCACGACTCCCAGCAGGGTCAGATATTCGTCCTCCCGGCTATTGGTCTCACTTTCAGCCTTGTCTGGAGTTCATGGAACAACTCACTTCGGATGTTGTCCCTCCCGGCTGTTTGTGTAGCCTCAGCCTTATCCGGAGTATACGTACACTTCTCCTCCTCTGATCACTATTAGCAATGGATCAATTATCAGCCGGCCGGCTAGTAAGTATGCAGCACTTGATCCCGTCAGTGGGAGAAAAACACACTCGTTTCCCCGCCTTCCAACCTCGGCGGCTTCCTCAGTGTGAATGGCTCTCCCTGACCGCACGGCTTTTTAAAACACAGATATTTTACACAGCCCGTGCTGGCGCTCGCGTAATGCTGCTCACGCCTCATTTCGACAGCTGTCACCTGTACTTGTATATAATTACTTAGCTCCTTAGTTAGATCACAATGCCCCATCTAATCTCATCCTTATAGCCGCATCAATTACACTTATTCCTGGTTATAATCACTTAAACCTCCAGGTACTATGTATGACTATTCATATCACACTAAAAAACAATATAAATGAATACATACATTGAGGCGTGAGCAGCATTACGCGAGCGCCAGCACGGGCTGTGTAAAATATCTGTGTTTTAAAAAGCCGTGCGGTCAGGGAGAGCCATTCACACTGAGGAAGCCGCCGAGGTTGGAAGGCGGGGAAACGCGTCTGTGTTTTTCTCCCACTGACGGGATCGAGCGCTGCATACTTACTAGCCGGCCGGCTGATAATTGATCCATTGCTAATAGTGATCAGAGGAGGAGAAGTGTACGTATACTCCGGATAAGGCTGAGGCTACACAAACAGCCGGGAGGGACAACATCCGAAGTGAGTTGTTCCATGAACTCCAGACAAGGCTGAAAGTAAGACCAATAGCCGGGAGGACTAATATCTGACCCTGCTGGGAGTCGTGACAGGTTTGCTCATTAAGTACCATCACGCTGTGACTTGGATTTGTGCATAAGAGCTCGGAATTATCCACAAACATATTGCATGGCCATGCAGGAATACATGTATCTATTGCATGTGACATTTAAATTGTTTGATAACAAGACTTTCAACTGCAGTATATAAATTAGACAAATACCAAATATATAGGAAAGGGTCGCAGAAGTGCACTTCTAATTGATTACATGGTATATGTTCACTAGACAGCAAGTGTGTTACAAAGTATCACCTGAAGTACATTTAATATAGATTTGATGGGAATATATATTGTGGTTTTTTAAGGTTATTTTTTATAGAGATTCTTAAATGTATGAAATTTATGCATACTGGCCGGTATGAATTTGTGTTTTAATATATAATAATCATATAATAAAATCTACGAACAGATTAAATTTGCGCTTCCTATTGTCTTTTTCTATTTTTTTTCTGGTATAAGGGGTTTTTGAACCAATTACCCCTGGGAAAGCTGCTAGATTTTTTCTGGGCAATAAAGGCGCCGGGATTTTGTTGTTGTTTTTTGATGAGAATTGGTTATCTGGGCTGCCTTTATTGTCTGTAGATAGAGTATTTTTAATTGTGTGCAGATTTATTCAGATTCCTTTTGATAAGCATCACTGGTTACTATATAGTCATGACACATTTGACATGTATTACTAATAGGATGGAAAGGAGAGATCTTTATTTGAGAGGTAATAGATCAGCTATTAACGATGAAGGTACAGGTGGAGGGTCGGAGATGCATGGGTTGTTCAATAAATTGGAGAACCTCTGCATGTCTGAGACAAAACACTGGTGGGATCAGATTTCTTTACAGAAGTATATTGATGGTGGACTTATCCCTAGAGGTCTTAGGATTCTTAAAGAATCCACCTTTAGGGAAGATAAAACCTTTACGGAGGAGTGGAATGTGATATTGGATGATTGCTCTAAAACACTTATGCAATTATTAATTAAATACAGGGAACAACGTGTAAAGGAAATACAGGTAGAAATAGAAGAAGTTCATTTGGCATTGAAGGGTTATGAAAAACTAGGGGAATTTAAAGAAAGGGATTTCAAAGTTAATAGAAAATTTATGGAGTTTGAAGAATCCCTAGTGGATAGAAAGGAACATAAGATGGAAAGGGATATTCGAGATTATAAAAATGGATCATCACGGAATTATAAGAGGGGTGAAAATCAATATAATTATCAGTATAATCAAGGTACACCAAGAGAACAAAGCAGGAAAAGACAAACGTGTAGACAATATAACTCTACACAATATCGAGAAAAATCAAATAACTATAGAAGGGGTGGAGGATTTATACATAATGATAATGCTACTAATTATAAAAAAAACCAGTTTCGCACATAGGAATAGGTTTCAGGTGTTAGAACATCATACTGATGGTTGGAGGGGTAGGAATATGAAACCATCAGAAACTGAGGATGAACAAGAACATACACCTGACCAGCGTTTTTTAGACAGGCGGATAGGAACAAATATGTGGCGGATATCAAATTATCAGGGAAAAAGGGAAAGAAGCAGAGGATGTAGGGGAGGAGGGAGAAGAAGAAAACAGGCTGAAAACACCACGCAGAAGGTAAAAGGGGTAACAACAGATAAGGGCATATTTAATTTATCAAAAAAAGTATTAACGGTAGAGGAGATTAAAATATTAGAAAAAGGTTTGAATTATGCCCCAGTAGCAAAACCTAACCTGTTCCAGTTATTTGTGGACCTGAATCGCTATGTGCGTACTCTCTGCTTTAAAATCTTTGAAAAAAAGCAAAAGTGATGAGATCCCTATAATTTTGGATGCAGATGATGATAAAATGAGGGAGGTCCTTGAATGCCTGGAACAGGAGGGTGCTACAAATGATCAAAATATGGAAAGAGAGACTCCAATCTATGATATTAAAACTAATCCCTTTAAAAAGAAAACTGACTTTTATCCCTTGTCATACAAGGGTCCGTTTGTGGATAGTTTCTATAGATCAACCCTGGCGAGTTTTAGGGAGATCTGTGAGAACTCAGAGGATATCAAGTATTGTGACAATCTGACCCCTGGGGAGAAGAAGGCATTAAAATCATTGCAAAGTGATAAAAACATTGTTATCAAACCTGCAGATAAGGGTGGTGGGGTTGTGATCCTGGATGTAGAGTTATACTGTCGAATGTTACAGACAGTTGTCTGATGTGGATTTTTATCGCAGGCTTGATTCCAACCCCACTGCCCTATATCAAAAACAATATTTGGAACTGTTAGATGAAGCTCTTGAAGGTGGAGCTATATCCAAGGAAGTATTTAACTTTTTAGTTTGTGCACATCCCATCACTGCCACGTTTTATTATTTGCCAAAAATACATAAATCACTAATTAATCCACCTGGGCGACCTATTATTTCAGGTGTGGGGTCCCTTACCAGCAACTTATCTTTTTTTGTTGATCACTTTTTACAGGTACATGTGGAGAGGTTGAGATCTCATTTAAAGGACACTAAGCATTTTCTGAATAATATTAATCAAATAACATGGAAAAAGAATTATTATTTATTAACATGCGATGTTGAGGCATTGTACTCAAATATACTGCACGAAAAAGGAATTAAAGCTATTGATGGATATTTAAAAGAGGGGGATATCTCTGACTCTCTACGTGATTACCTATTAACAGCAATTACATTTATATTATCACATAATTATTTTATTTTTGACACTAAATATTATTTGCAGACACGGGGTGTGGCCATGGAGGCCCAGATTCGCTCCGAGTTTCGCTAACCTGTATATGGGAGCATTTGAAGAACAACACATCTGGGGTGCGGGACTCGGGGCGGATCTGGTCTATTATGGACGTTTTATAGATGATTTGTTTATAATTTGGGGTGGGAGTTTGGAGGCACTGCATGTTTTCACTAATAGTTTAAATATTAATGATTATGGTCTTAAATTTACATTCAATTATAGCAACACTAAAATTAGTTTCTTGGATATAGAGCTATCAGTGGAGGATGATGAATTAATTACTAAAACATATATAAAGGAGGTTGATCAGAATAGATACCTTAATTATAACAGTTCTCATAAGAGATGCTGGAAGAATAATATTCCCAGGGGTCAGTTTGTCAGATTGAGGCGAAATTGTACCTCGGTAATTACATATCGTGAACAAGCAGAAAAACTTATGGAGTCATTTAAGGAACAGGGCTATCCACAGAATTTATTAGAGGCAGCAATGGTAGAAGTAGAAGGAATTGATAGTCATTGCTGAGACCAAGGGATTGGAGTCAGCAATGAGATAGTTGTGCACATAAGATCAGCCAAGTTGTGCAGATAAGATCAGCCAAGTTATAGTTGTGCACATAAGATCAGCCAAGTTATAAGAAAGAATACATCACTGCTACTCCTAGATGAATATTTAAAACCACAGATAAATCCAAAGGGACCTACCATTTTTAGAAAGGCGGATAACTTAAGAAATAAACTGGTGCCTAGTCACTATGTGAATAAAGAGAAACTGGAAATAGGTATGCAAAATACATGGCTCCCGATCAAACCAGTAGGATATCATAAATGCGGGAAAATAAATTGTCTATCCTGTAAAAATGTACCTAGGAAAAGCTCTAGTTTTCAGTCCTTTAGAACAGGAGAAATATTCCCTATAGATGAATTTATGAATTGCATGTCTACTTACATTATATATCTTATCTCATGCCAATGTGGTAAACAATATATAGGCCGAACCACTAGGACCCTTCATGTCGGATATATGGAGCATAGGAGAAATATTGTTAAAGGAGCAAAACATCCATTGTCAGATCATGTTGTGAACTGTCAGAATTCCAAGGTAGAAAATATTAAAATGATTGGTATAGAACATATTAAGGTAACAAATAGGGGTGGTGATCGATTTGACCGACTCCGAAGAAGAGAAGCATATTGGACATTTAGAATGGATACAATGGTCCCTTCAGGTCTTAATGACATGATAGAACTTAATGGAGTATAAAAATGCAGATATAATTTAATCATATGTATTATAAATAGATCTAGACAATTATAATAGGAAGTAATAAAAATCGATATAAAGATCAAATCTGGAATTAAAAGGATATTAATATCCCACACTTCATCGTTATATATCTTCATATTATGGTATAATTATAAAGATCTGAGTCAATTATTATATACCATCCATTTTAGAGGAACCCTTGTGCAATTGAAGTATAAATGAAATGCAATACAGAAAGTAAATGGGGGGCTATATAATTAAGATTTCATGTGTCAGGATATTTTATTTTATTGTTGCATACGTAGCAAGTATGAATTAATTATAAAAACGAATAATGAAAAATGAATAATGATAAATGATATTTATCTTTATATACGTATATTATGGGCATAACTCTCTAGATATATGTAAATATGTTTTAGAGTAGACAATAGAGATAAGTTTTGTACTATGAAGGGTAATATATATTTCATTTAAATTGAATAGAGGGGATAGTAACCAGTGATGCAGAATAAATAAGCTAAATCACCTGTATGTATTCATTTATATTGTTTTTTAGTGTGATATGAATAGTCATACATAGTACCTGGAGGTTTAAGTGATTATAACCAGGAATAAGTGTAATTGATGCGGCTATAAGGATGAGATTAGATGGGGCATTGTGATCTAACTAAGGAGCTAAGTAATTATATATAAGTACAGGTGACAGCTGTCAAAATGAGGCGTGAGCAGCATTACGCGAGCGCCAGCACGGGCTGTGTAAAATATCTGTGTTTTAAAAAGCCGTGCGGTCAGGGAGAGCCATTCACGCTGGGGAAGCCGCCGAGGTTGGAAGGCGGGGAAACGCGTCTTTGTTTTTCTCCCACTGACGGGATCAAGTGCTGCATACTTACTAGCCGGCCGGCTGATAATTGATCCATTGCTAATAGTGATCAGAGGAGGAGAAGTGTACGTATACTCCGGATAAGGCTGAGGCTACACAAACAGCCGGGAGGGACAACATCCGAAGTGAGTTGTTCCATGAACTCCAGACAAGGCTGAAAGTGAGACCAATAGCCGGGAGGACGAATATCTGACCCTGCTGGGAGTCGTGACAGGTTTGCTCATTAAGTACCATCACGCTGTGACTTGGATTTGTGCATAAGAGCTCTGAATTATCCACAAACATATTGCATGGCCATGCAGGAATACATGTAACTATTGCATGTGACATTTAAATTGTTTGATAACAAGACTTTCAACTGCAGTATATAAATTACAGACAAATACCAAATATATAGGAAAGGGTCGCAGAAGTGCACTTCTAATTGATTACATGGTATATGTTCACTAGACAGCAAGTGTGTTACAAAGTATCACCTGAAGTACATTTAATATAGATTTGATGGGAATATATATTGTGGTTTTTTAAGGTTATTTTTATAGAGATTCTTAAATGTATGAAATTTATGCATACTGGCCGGTATGAATTTGTGTTTTAATATATAATAATCATATAATAAAATCTAAGAACAGATTAAATTTGCGCTTCCTATTGTCTTTTTCTATGTTACGCTAAGACTAATGTAATTTTCTTTTTGCCTGTAATAATATCTTATTTCCTATACTGTCAGTCCCATAATTGGTTGCAATAGATTTTAACCCAAATAATATTCTAGTAGTGATTTTCATTAAAGTTGGTGAATGATCGGTCACCATTCAGAAAAGTCTGATCCTTTTTTATCTGATGTGATTGCTACTTGAGAATCAATCAATTTCTGAATCAATCCTTTTGATTGAGGCATCCCTGAGAATCAACAAATGCAAACTATACATCAAATAGTCCAATAATATACTGAACACAATTCTATTTATTAATTGTGATTAACTTTATTTTCATTTATCAGCGATCAGAAGTCAGACCAAAGAACTGGTCAAGAAATTCCTGATCTCCGCAATTTAAGTCAATCTATTCTTGCTTTACACGTCTACACTTTATTTTGCTTTGGTTTATTTTAGAGATCTACATCAGTCGTTGTAAAGCATTAAAATAATTTAAATTTTAAAATATCTCTGTGTGTACCAGCTCTGCTTTGAATGCATGAAATCTAAATGGATGGTCAGTGGTAGCACCCCCTGATATAAAGTGGTTATTTATATTACAAGGGTTTTTAATGAGAACTTCAGTATAAATTCTTCTGGTATGGTTGTGTTATTTTCTTGGTCTATCAATTCAGTAAATTACAGCAGATTTCAAAGTTTCATGTTTGACACAGATAACTGGCATATTCATTGTCCCACTGATTAGCTCTGGAACAGATTCAGGGTGATATGATATAATAGACTTCAGATTTGTTATTCAGTAGCAATGTGCTTCATCAAGCTGAAATACATATTTGGGTACAGCTATAGGAACTTTGGGGGGCAGATGTATTAAGACTGGAGAAAGGATAAAGCGGTGATAATGCACCAGCCAGTCAGCTCCTAACTGTCGTATTTCAAATCCGTAATGATTGGCTGGTGTGTTATCTTCCACTTATCACTGTTTTATCGCTTCTTTATCCCTTCTCCGGGTTAATACATCTGCCCCATGGTGTCTCCTACCAAATTTGGTGATCCGTAGGTCTGTAAAATCTTGTAAGTAATTTGTATCTACACCTAGCCGCAATAGTGGACTTGGTTACTATAGACATCTGTCCTTCTGTACCAGTGATGGCAAACTTACCTACTGTACCCCATCAATGAAATTGGGAGCTTTGAGCAGTTAGCTGAAAGAATTATGAACTATATAAGCTAAAGTTTGCACAGTGGGAGCTGCAATAATATGTGAAACTGTATGGTAAAAGAAATTCTGAGAGATTTGTTGCATGCATTTGCAAATACGTGGCAAGGTACTGGACCACTTCAAGGCTTTTCTGATAACCAGCAGTCCCTACACTGCATGCTAAGTACCCACTGAGCCATGTCTGTTGTAATGCCTCATGAAAAGGGCACATACAGAAATGCACCTAAATTGAGAGCTAGCTTACCTAAGGACTATAAAGTTTGGACAGAGCTAACAATTTTTGCACTTGAATACATTTCTGTGTATTGGTTCAATTAAAATGTCTATGGGTGGGTACACACTAGATGATTCGCTCTATGAACGATGTCGCCTAGTGTGTTCCCTTTCCTTGCCGAGGCAGTCTACACGTACTGAGTGATATGCAAACGATATCGCTCTGTGACATCATGCTGCGTCCGGGCCGTGCATGCAGTTTTTGGACGACGTCCAAATTGAGCTGCATGCACGACCGTCGGCAAGGGTTGTTAACGACCCGCGGGGCCGCGCATTGCTCAGCAGCGGCATACCCACTTAGCGATAAAGTAAACGTCGCTCAGGAACGGTTACAATGAGCGATGTTTAATGTATCGTGAAGTGTGTACCCACCTTAAAATGGGGTATTGCATGTGAATTTTAGATCTTAGTATTTTGTAATGGGGTTAATGTAAGTACTGTCTATATGGGGGGGCGGGTGTATCAGCACACGGTATGTGTGCTCTACCTTCCACATATGTGACAGCTGCGGTCTGTGCCTACTGATGCTCCCCCGGTCCATATCGGTGCTGCTATCTTTAAGATATCAGGATGATATGCTTGGGCAATGTATGAACCGTTTTGACACCTGCAACTATCTATTTCAACCGCTGCATAGTGTCTATGCCCCTACACCACAGCAGGGACAGAGCTGTCCCTGGCTGTGGTGCGGCACGGCTGCGGATCTCGCTTGAGTAGCGAGATCCCGCGCATGCGCAGGGGGGCTGACCGGGAAGGATCAACAGTGTATCAGCACTGAGCTGATGCGCTGTGTGCACAAGGGGGCATCACCGGAGGGGAGAGTGCGCTTCGGCAGACAAGATGTTAATACATCTTGTCAATGTCCCTTCCTGCTTTACCTCGGTAGTGTGGCGACGCAGGAAATGTTATAACAGCACGATGCGTGCAGCTATAATACATTTACCCTAATGTTAGAGATTGGCCTCTTTCAGTTAGTATTACATTTGATCATGGTTAAGACAAAACCATATTCTGTTTGAGGGGTTAATTTAAAATATGAGATGCAGTTAGGTTGCCGACTGTCTCAATCCCGGCATACATGATACCGACGCCAGAATCCCGATGGCTAACCATGCTGCCAGTCGGAATCCTGGCTAACGAGCTATTCCCACTCGTGGGTGTCCACCGCAAGGGGACTCTTTGCGCTCGCCGCGATGCCGTTGTCTGTATACTGACAGCCGGCATCCCAACCACTGGGTATATCATATTGAACCCTTAAAATACAACTACTGATTGAGTTTACGGTCTGGTTCAACCTTAAGATGTTAACCAAAAACCTCCGAGTATGGTTTCCAATCATGCAAAAAATGCAACATTGTTCTTTCCAGTAACTGAAATGGACAAATCAACAGTAGTGACTAATAAAATTGGGGAGATTCCTTTGCCCTGTAGCAGCTGTGAGGAATCTGATTTCCTCCCATATACACAATATAAAAACTCAACCGCTGCACTTGAAGTGGTAGTCACAAGCCAATAAGTCTAGCATATACAAATAGATGAGCATATATTTAATATCGACAAATTCAAATATTATACTACAGGTTGAGTATCCCATATCCAAATATCCGAAATACGTAATATTCCGAAATACGGACTTTTTTGAGCGAGAGTGAGATAGTGAAACCTTTGTTTTTCGATCATTCAATGTACACAAACTTTGTTTAATACACAGTTATTAAAAATATTGTATTAAATGACCTTCAGACTGTGTGTATAAGGTGTATATGAAACATAAATGAATTGTGTGAATGTAGACACACTTTGTTTAATGCACAAAGTTATAAAAAAATATTGGCTAAAATGACCTTCAGGCTGTGTGTATAAGGTGTATATGTAACATAAATGCATTCTGTGCTTAGATATAGGTCCCATTGCCATGATATCTCATTATGGTATGCAATTATTCCAAAATACGGAAAAATCCGATATCCAAAATACCTCTGGTCCCAAGCATTTTGGATAAGGGATACTCAACCTGTATTTATAATATAGAAATGAAAATAGGTTTAAGCATATTGCCCATTCATTAGTATCCACAACAGTTATTGGATTGTAACTACCACTTCCAGCGCAACATGTGTGGTGTGTTGTCTGTCTGTTTTTAAAAATAATAATTTTGTTTTTGCAGCAGGGTACACTACACTGGGATTCCACAGGGAATACATCGGGCTGTAGAGTTGGATCTTGATCCAAGGCACCAACAGGCTAAGGCTTTGACTGTTCCCAGGATGCATTGCACCGCCTCCTCTTTAACCCTGCCTCCAGGCACTGGAGCTCAGTTTGTAAGTTAGTAACCTGCACTGCAGGCACCAACAGGTGGGGCTGCGCTAGGCAGCCCTGCAAAGAGCTTTTTAAGAAGACTTCAAGGGCCGCAGCACTATTTATGTCAGTCTGACATTCTGTGCTGCGGCTCCATCACCTCCCCAGCAGCGCTGCATACTCCCGCGACCGGGTTCCCGGGTACTTGCAGCGGATGTGTACCGGTCATCACGCACACCACCACTGACGCTCTCCAGGATCGCGTGGCTGCAGGCGGAGGAGGTAAGAGGTACTCCTGGTGGGACCCGCCGGTTAATCGCGGTCCCAGGAGACTGATCACGTCGCTGGCGTGGACACTGTACTGCACAGGGACTCCACTATATCCACCTTGGCAAGGGAGCACAGGTCGGATTTACTAAAATCTATTTTATATAGGCTCCACAGTACCCGGTGGTGAGGACCAACATAGGGGATAAGGTGCTGACCTGGAGCCCCTCCCCCAGCTCCGGAGCCATCTACTGCTGGCGTTCCTGCCCTGGAGCTGCATTTCACTCTCTCTCATACCCTGACAGAGATTTTGGCGCCATCTTCAATACTAGCTGGGCTGATCTCCGAGATTGCATGGCTCTGTCTCCTCTGTAAAGCCGCCTGTCTCCTCAGCGCTGTACATTTACAGGCACTTAAGTTTTCTACATGTCATTTTACAGTGTTCGTTAAGAACAAGTGTACTGCTATCTGAATATTTAGTACAAGTATTTTGTGATAGACATCCAGTATCTACTGTGCATTGTTATATCTATACTAATACATATTTATATGTAGTTTTACTAGTCCAGTGCAGTTTTATTGTTTATATGTAAAAACTTCTGCATTGTACATGTGACTGAGTGTGCCTGTAGCTGTTGTGTGGATTTCATTATCCTGTATCGCACATATTGCTATCAGCAATGGTTTTTATTTATTTAAATTATTTTCTACATTGTGGATTAACACTGAAGACCTCAAAACTATGAAAGAACACATATGGAATTATGTTGTAAACAAATTGTCACAATCCTGACTAAAATCATATCATTTGGCGACTTACCTCTGTCATCTGTCCTGTAACCTGCATGTGTTCTGGCTGGGATAAACAGCTCACCAGTTTCATGAGTTCTCTGTGTGCTGAGCTCACTCTCCTAACGAGTTCATCTGTTTTGATTCACCTTCTGTGTGAATTCAGAACTTGGCAAGTCTCTGCATGGTGTGCCTGCATAGCAATCATTGAGGATTCACATGCTGTCCTATACTTCCGTGCCAGCATCCACAAGTCCAGTGGTTACCAGATATACCTTCCTGTGCTCTCAGGACCTGTTGCCATTATTGCCTGGCTGTGCACACATCACGCCGGCGTTCCCTCCAAAACCAGCTATGGACGTCGCCATGACAGTTCCTGGTCAGCTGACCTTCCAGGGTCCAATCCGGATTCACTTCTGCATCATATGAGCCGCTCATCCACTCAGCTGTAAGCACTGGGTATAAGTTCCAGGTCTCAAGTACTAGCAAGCGGTCAGTGCTTTGGTGTGTCTCAGCCTGGACAGAGCTCCAGAATCTCCTGCTGGTAATAGACTCTGTGCAAGTTACCATCCCCTTCACTGCCTGACTCCCTGGATGATTTCAAGGGCCATTGTTGCCACTATATCCCGGCAGCTCCAGATTCACTGGAAGTCCTCTAGTGATCCAGAGGGACTATCCTATATCCTTAGTGGCATTTGCAATTGTCATCTCATGCACTTCCTGACTCCCTGGATGATTTAAAGGGCCATCGCTGCCACTACGTCCTGGCATCTCCAGACTCACTGGAAGTCTTCCAGTAAACCAGAGGGACAGTCCTATATCCCAAGCGGCCTTAGAGACTTTATTGGTTCTTGCCAGCTTCCAGTTCTCCGCTGCGCAAGGTAGCGCACCATCGTTTCAGGAAAACCTGTTATTGCAGTATCCATTGTGCAGAATCACAGCTACTGGGAAACCAGCAGTGCCGACGCTGCACAGCATACGGAATCCCCATTGTGCTACCTCAGCTGCCCAGCATCTGGAAACCTGTGTTGTTGACATCCTCAGCTTCAGTTACAAGTATTGCTGACGTCCTCTGCTTCTGCTACAAGCATTGCCGACGTCCTCCGCTTCGGTTTCAAGTACTGCTGTTGTCCTCAGCCTCGTCGACAGCCATCACACTGGTTCCAGCCAGTGATCTGTGACTTTCCTGCATTGCTGATCCTCCCAGCATTCCGTCAATTCACCAGTTCTCGCGTGACTCTCCATTAGGCGACAACCCAGCTACCCGTTGCACTGGTGGCTTCCACCACCTGTGTTCCAGTACCCATAGCTGGTCACCTTTCCTCATAGAGTACACTGCCTGACTGCCACGTCTGGACGAGCGGATCGTTCACTAAGCCAGCCCGATTCTGCTCACTGCGCTCAAGACCAAACCCAGTGTCCAGTACTAGTCCGGGTACACAAGTAACCTCAGCCGTGATACAAATCAAAATATGTTTTAGATTTTAGATTCCTCAAAGTAGCCCCCTTTTTGCTTTTGATGACTGCTTTGCACACTCTTGACATTCTCTCAGTCCGCTTCATGAGGTAGTTTCCTGGAATGGTTTTCCAACAACCTTGAAGGAGTTCCCAGAGGTGCTAAGGACTTATTGGCTGCTTTTCCTTCACTCTGCGGTCCAACTCATCCCAAACCATCTCAATTGGGTTTAGGTCGGGTGATTGTGGAGGCCAGGTCATCTGACGCAGCACTCCCATCACTTTCCTCCTTGGTCAAGTAGCCCTTACATAGCCTTGAGGTGTGTTTGGGGTCATTGTCTTTTAAAAAAACAACAACAAATGATAGTCCCAGTAAACGCAACCCAGATGGGATGGCTTGGTGCTGCAGAATGCTGTGGTAGCCATGCTGGTTAAGTGTGCCTTGAATTTTGAATAAATCACCAACAGTGTCTCCAGCAAAGCACCAACACACCTCCATGCTTCACAGTGGAATCACACATGCAGAAGCCATCCGTTCACCTTCTCTGCGTCTCACAAAGACATGGCGGTTGGAACCAAAAATCTCAAATTTGGACTCATCAGACCAAAGTACAGATTTCCAATGGTCTAATGTCCATTCTTTGTGTTTCTTGGCCCAAACAATTCTCTGCTTCTTGTTGTTCATCTTCAGTAGCGGCTTTCTTCGCAGCAATTCGGCCATGAAGGCCTGATTCACGCAGTCTCCGCTGAACAGTTGATGAGATTTGTTTGCTACTTGAACTCTGAAGAATTTGTGGGCTCTAATCTGAAGTGCTGTTAAGTAGCGGTTTCTGAGGCTGATAACTCTAATGAAGTTATCCTCTGCAGCAGAGGTTATTCTTAGTCTTCCTTTCCTGGGGCGGTCCTCATGAGAGGCAGTTTCATCATAGCGTTTGATGGTTTTTGAAACTGCACTTGAGGATACATTCAAAGTTCTTGAAATTTTCTGTATCAACTGACCTTCATGTCTTAAAGTAATGAGAGAGAGTCATTTTTCTTTGCTGAGTTCAGTGGTTCGTGCCATAATGTGGATTGCGACAGTAGTCAAATAGGGGGGGTGTCCACTGTGTACTAACCCGACCTCTGCACAACACTACTGATGGTCTCAAACACATTAAGAAGGGAAGTAATTCCACAGATTGACTCTTGACAAGGCACACCTGTTAATTCAAAACCATTCCAGGAGACTACCTCATGAAGCTGTTTGAGAGAATGCCAAGAGTGTGCAAAACTGTCATCAAAGCAAAAGGGGGCTACTTTGAGGAATCTAAAATATAAAACATATTTTGATTTGTTTAATTTTTTTTTTTTTTTTTTTTTTTTTTTTTACAACGTAATTCAATGTGTTCTTTCATAATTTTGATGTCTTCAGTATTAATCTACAATGTTGAAAATTATTAAAATAAGTAAAAACCATTGAATGAGAAGGTGTGTCCAAGCTTTTGACTGGTACTGTATATAGTACTACACCGAATATACTATTTGGTATTTTTATTGTGCGTTTCAGGCACCTCATACTGCTTAGATACTGTGTCCTGTATTTACTGTCACATAACATACTGTAGGGGGCTATTTGCAGGTATTGTTTGGCTATATTGTACTGTTACGCTCTAAGGCTACATTCCTTATAATGTGTGCCACACAGGGCGGGAAATCCGCAGACGCTTCTGCATCCTGCAGTGCTGGCGCCACGGATTTACCCGAGGGGGAAGTTTTAGCTGCTGGTTCAGGCGCTGAGTGCCACACACCCAGCCAACCTGCAGCACCTGTGGCCAATCAGGACCCACCTTGGGCAGCGTTCTCAAGTATGCTGAATACACTTGTGACACGTCTTACGCCCCCCTGTGGGACCTCCTGTGCCATTACAGCCACATATTGTCCCTGTTGTTAATCCACCCTGGGTGGATACTCTGTCTACCCAATTACAACAATTAAATCAATCTTTGGTTAGACAAAAGTCTACCTGTGCCCCTCTGGGGCCAAGGGGTCATCTAAGAAGGGCCATTTCTTCCTCACAATCCACTAATATTTCGAATAATTCTTCCAATGAGGATGGGGAATATACTGATCCGTCAGACACTGATAGTTGCTTCTGATGAGGAATCTACAACCCAGGTTGATGTTCCTGACCTAGTGGAGGCTATTAAGCTGATTCTCCAAATAGATGATGACATTGAGCCTACTACTGCGTCTAAGAAACCTGATAAGTTCAAACGTCAGAAGTTTGTTAAAGTAGTCTTACCACATTCTGACCATTTAATTGACCTACGTCAGGAATCCTGGTCGTCTACAGGAAATAAGTTTTCCCTGTCTAAAAAGATGCTAGCTCATTATTCTATCTCTGCGGAGTTGAGTAACAAGTGGGAAACGCCACCGCCGGTGGACTCATGTCGCCCGTCTTGTGGTGTCATCTACTCTTCCTGTCACCTCACTGAAGGAACATATTGATAAGCGTGTGAAGGGATGCCTGAAGTCTTTTGACTGTCTTACTGGTGCGGTACACAGACCCACTATCGCAGCCTCCTGGGCTGCGAAAGGAATTGAAGCATGGGTTCAGGCAATTGAGTATGAGCTGCCTCCAGGATTTTTCTGACACTTCCAGACAATATCTGTCTTATATTATCACAGCCTCCCACTATATTCAGGAGGCGGCCTCTGATGCAGGTGTAATGGCGGCCAAGGTGTCTACTACGTCGGTCCTGGAAGGTGGACCTGGACTCCAAAAAGACCTTGGAGGTCCTCCCTTTTTAAGGGAGACATCCTATTTGGGGAGGATCTGAACAAGATTGTGACTGACTTGGCGACTGCCAATACTGCATTTCTCCCAAGTACTAATCCTTCTGCTCCGAAAGCTAAGAGTATCACTTTTTTTTTTTTTTTCCGTTCCTTTCGACTTCCAGGGAAAGCAACGTGTCAGGCGTATCCACGACTGGCTCATGCTTCCAAAACCACGAAGCCCAACTTTAAACAATCCTGGGCCCCCCGTCAGCCTACTTCCAAACAAGACAAACCTACTGCATGATGGGGCGGGCCCCCCTGGCAGACCCTAGGGTGGGAGGCCGACTTCTGCAGTTTGCCCAGGCCTGGTTAAAGACCACTTCGGACGTCTGGGTGTGGGAAGTTGTCTCTCCCAGGTACGCAATCTCTTCAAAGAGACGTCCCCCCCTCACCAGTTTTGCACAACTGTTATTCCTGCGGATCCGTTAAAAGCGCAGGCTCTACATTTGGTTGTACAATCCCTCCTGGACACAGGAGTGGTAGTGCCGGTACCTCTGTCTCGGAGAGGCAGGGGATGCTATTCAACCCTGTTTCTAGTTCCCAAGCCAAATGGGTCCTTCCGGCCTATACTCAACCTCAAATCATTTAACAAGTTGGTGAGAGTATACAAATTCCATATGGAAACTCTGTGCTCTGTTGTACTGACCATGGAACCCAAAGACTATATGGTATCCCTGGACATACAAGATGCTTACCTGCACATACCTATTGCCATGTCGCATCAGCAATGTCTGCGGTTTGCTATTGGCAACCAACATCCGTTCCAAGCCCTGCCTTTTGGACTGGCCACGGCCCCTCTGATCTTTACCAAGGTAATGGCCATGATGACAGCTCTTCGCCGCCATCAGGGAATCGGGTTCCTGCCGTATCTGGACGACTTGCTGATCCTGGCCAACTCCCAAGAGGTTCTCAGCAGTCCTCTGGAGCTGAAGGTCTGATTCCTACAAGCCCACAGGTGGCTCATGAACTGGAAAAAGTCCTCACTGGTCCCTGCTCAGAGCATGGTGCACCTGGGGGCACTACTGGGCACACACAGCCAGACTCCAGAGAGAGCCTGGAAACTTCAGGACAGGATCAGATATTTCATTTCCTCTCTCGCCCAAGAGTGTCGATACACTCAGTGATGCAAGTACTAGGCCTCATGGTGTCTGCTTTCGACATGGTAGAGTACGCTCAATTTCATTCTCTCCCTCTACAGAGGTTAATCCTTTCCAAGTGGGATGGCCTGCCTCATCGGATCAGGTCTCAAATGATCTCCTGGACTCCGGAGGTTCGTCGGTCACTGAGCCGGTGGCTACAGGACCAACAGTTGAGCAGGGCCATCCCTTCTGGGTCCTCCTGACAACAGATGCCAGTCTGCGGGGTTGGGGCGCAGTATTGGAGCAACACTCCCTCCAGGGTCGGTGGACCAGGGAGGAATCTCTCCTCCCGACTTAAACATTCTGAAATTGCGGGCAGTGTTCAATGCGTTACACTAGCCCTGCCTCTGGTATAGAACAGGCCTGTTCAAGTACAATCAGACCACGCCACCGCAGTGGCGTACATAAATTATGAAGGCGGCACTCACTTCCAGCATTGCCATGCGGCTTTATCAAAACTCCTCCGTTGGGCGGAACGCCATCTGCCAGCATTATCGGCAGTGTTCATTCCCGGAGTCCTCAACTGGGAAGCGGATTTCCTCAGTTGTCAGGACGTTCACGCCAGAGAATGGAGTCTTTATCCGGAAGTCTTTCAACTCCTAGTGGACAAGTGGTGCCTACCAGACGTAGACCTGATGTTGTCTCAACACAATCACTAGGTTCCAGTCTTCGGATCAAGGACAAGGGATCCTCAAGCAGCGTTCGTGGACGCATTGGCAAATCCATGGAACTTTCGGCTGCCCTACGTATTCCCTCCAGTGTCACTCCTGCCCAGGGTACTGCGGAAATTCAAGCAAAAAAGAGGAACACTACTTCTAGTCGCTTCAGCGTGGCCCAGACGGCATTGGTTCTCAGCGTCCTCTTCTGCTTCCTCAACGCCCAGACCTCCTCGTTCAGGGCCTTGTGTCTATCTGGACCTGGCCAGACTGGCTTTGACGGTGTGGCTCTTGAAGTTTCACTCCTGAGGGCCAAGGGATTCTCTGAGGCGGTTATTCAAACTATGTTGAAGGCCTGCAAACCGACTTCTGCACGGATTTATTAAAGGGTCTGGAACGCTTACTTCACATGGTGTGCTGCTAAGAATTATGATGCCTGTTCGTTCAGAACTTCTAGACTTTTGGCTTTTCTGCAACAAGGCCTAGATTTAGGCCTCGGTCTGGCCTCCCTCAGGGTTCATATATCTGCCTTTTGTCGGTGTGGTTTCAGAGGAAAATTGCGTCTATTCCTGATGTTCATACTTTCACTCACTCTGCGTTTTACGGATTCAACCTCCCTATGGGGGTCATTCCGAGTTGATCACTCGCTAGCAGTTTTTAGCAGCCGTGCAAACACTTTGCCACCGCCCACTGGGGAGTTTATTTTCGCTTTGCAGAAGTGCGACCGCTTGTGCTGCAAAGTCTTTTTGTGCAAAACAAGACCAGCCCTGTAGGTACTCTTCGTGTGCGGTGATTCTAACGACTGTGGGACGACTTTTGATTTCACACACCCACCCAGCGTTTGCCCAGCCACGCCTGCGTTTCCCCCGACACACCCGTTTTTCTAAGCACTCCCTAAAAACGGTTGGTTGCCACCCAGAAACGCCCACTTCATGTCAATCTTCCTGCATTGTGCCGTGCGACTGAAAGCTTCGCTAGAACCTGTGCAAAACCACAAAGGACTTGCGTGCGCATTGCGGTGCATACGCAGAAATGCCAATTTTTAGCCTGATTGCTAGCTACCGTTGTTCGCAGCGCAGCGATCAACTCTGAATGACCCCCAATGTCCCTTCTGTGGTTCTATGGGATCTGTCTGTTGTCTTGAATGCCCTGCAAGAGTCTGCATTTGAACCTCTTGAGTCTGTGGATCTGAAATGTCTTACACTTAAGGTCATGTTTTTACTGGCTATTGCCTCTGCTAGGAGGGTGTCGGACTTAGGGTGGACTACAGGACAAAGCACCTTTCTGATTTTTCACCGTGACGGGGCAGTTCTTTGAACTCGCCATGGTTATCTACCTAAGGTGGTATCATCTTTTCATCTTAACCAAGAGATTGTGGTTCTGGCCTTTATCTCTTCTGGTTTGTCCTCCAAAGAGCGGTCTTTGGATGCAGTATGGGCTCTCCGTACTTACGCAGCGAGGACTGCCTGCCTCAGGAGGTCAGATACCCTTCTTATTTTTTTTTTTTTTTTTTTACTTTTTTTGTTTTTCACAAACGTGGCTAGCCTGCGAATAAGCAAACCTTGGCCAGATGGATTAGAATGGTGATTGCACAAGCCTATGCGCAGGCTGGACTCCCTGCTGCTGTCAAAGCCTACCTTCTTGGGCGGGCCGCTGAAGCATTTCTGCTGAACAGTTGTGTAAGGCGGCTACGTGGTCATCAGGTTCTATGGCTTTGGTACTTCTGCCTCCCAGGATGCTTCCTTTGGACGCTGGGTTCTTGTGCCCGCTACGGTGAGTCCCCTCCCATGAGGAACTGCTTTAGGACATCCCCCAATGTATTCCCTGTGGAATCCCAGTGTATCCTGCTTCAGAAAAGGAGATTTATGGTAGACTTACCATGGTTAAATCTTTCTGCGAGGTACACTGGATTCCACAGGGTGCCCACCCTGACGCACTTGGCTTCTTTGGGTTTGTATGGCATTAGCCGCTAGTACCTTTTCCTGTCGCGAGAATGTGGTTCTATGTGACTAACCTCTACCGTCTTTTACCTGCTACTGCATTGGACTGGTTAACGAAACTGAGCTCCGGTGCCTGGAGGCAGGGTTATTGAGGAGGCGGTGCAATGCTTTCCTGGAAACAGTCAAAGCTTTAGCCTGTTGATGCCTCGGATCAAGATCCAACTCTACACCCCAAAGTATTCCATGTGGAATCCAGTGTACCTTGCAGAAAGAGATTTAACTATGGTAAGTCTACCATAAATCTCCTTTTCTGCAGCAGGATACACTGGGATTCCCCACTTTTTTTTTTTTTTTTTTTCTTTCTTTTTTTTTTTTCTTTACCAAATGGCTTTTCCATTTGCAGGTTTTGACACTTTAGCAGATTACTATCTGTAAAACTGCATACACTGGTGTGCTAGAATAGTGTAGGTTGCATCCTAGATATGTTATTTTTTTTTTACATGTGTAATAGGGAACAAAGTGCTTATTTTTAAATATGAAATGAAAATCTGAGTCCATTATTGAAGAAAAAAATTAAACTTCAAATCACTAAATCATGTACCCTCATGACATGCCTGATCTAGGTACTCTTGATGCCATTGTTTTTGTTAATTTTTACAAAGGTTTATAAGCACAACAGTAAATATGAAAGCAGCTATGTCTATTTGCTGTGGGGAAATTCAGCAGCTCTAACTTCTGTAGGAAATTATTCTTGCAGCCCTAGTACAGGTGCAAAGTCATGGGAAAAGCCTAACTTTAAGGTAAACATGTTAAGACCAGGTTCAACACCCCTGGGATGACCCCCCAACTCCAATGGCTAAGCACATGGAAGTTTTCAGTTGGCTTTATTGGACCAAGAAGAAGTTGTTGTTGTTGAATCTTTAATTTTTTTTTTTAAACAAAGTATTCCAAAATAAAGTCTTCCATTTCTACACCCCCAATTTACAGTATATATGTAAACTAGGTGATTCGTTGCGCCATATGGGCGCTCTTCACACCGTCGTAAGGAGCTATTCCTTAACCCTTGTGGCGTGCAATATTTGTATTATATGGAGTATTACTTCCAATCATAATTGTGTGAGTGGTTAAATATTGCACGGATAAAGGGGGTGCGATGGTTAAGGGGTCGTAGCCCCTTTGCAGTGGTGTGAACTGCGCACGCAGGGCCTTATGAATCACCTAGTATGTGCTGTGGTTGAGAGAGTGGCGGGTGCGGGGGAGACGTGGATGTGGGAGGGAGTTCGGGGGTGCCACGGGTGGGAGAGGGCTGGTGCGTGGGTGCCGCGGGTGGGGGGAGGAGTGGTTGATGGGGTGCCGTAGGTGGGGGAGGGCGGCTGCAAGTAGGGGTGGGGGTCCGGAGCCATCGCGGGTGGTGGAGGGGCTGTATGTGGGGGTACCGCAGATGGGGCACGGAGGTACTGCGAGTGGGGGAGGGGCGGGTAATGCTTCTCCTGGAAGCAGCTAAGCTGCTGTCCTCTTTGGCAGTGGCTCACCCATAGACTCGCACAGCTGCCAAGCAACCAGTCACTATTATTAGCGCTGGTGTCCCAACGCGTCACATTACTGGGAAGAAGATGCACTCAATAAACTACAGCTCCCAGCGCTAAGGGCTGCTGGGAGCTGTAGTTTAGTGCGTCTACTACCCTGTAATGCAACGCGTTGGGACACCGGCGCAAACAATAGTGACTGGCTGGCAGAACTGACTGAATCGCTGAGTCAATGTAAGTGACACTGCACTGCACAGCACAGTCACCTTTTACATTGGTTCAGCGTCCAGACATTACCCTCCACGATATCACCCACTCTATCGGTTACATTAGCCATCTCGGGGGTTCCAGGCCGGCAGCCCAAGTGCTGTGTTGCGGAGTCAGGGCCTCTGGGGATCTGTGCGCGGCTGTGGCGGGAAGGCAGTTCTGTGACATCACGCGCAGAGGAGGCTCCGGGGCTCAGGGAGTATGCGGCATACGGAGGGCTATGAAAGCCTTCCGCTGCACCACTTTCATACACAGCTATGCCGGTGGCTGCAGCAGCTTTTGTCCCTCCTGTACCACGGCTGGGAAGTGGGGATTGTTGATGCCTGAGGGGGCAGGCGGACTGGCAGCAGGACATAGGGGGTCATTTCGACCTGTTTGGGGCTATGCTAAATTCAGCACAGCTACGGTCACTTACACTGACATGCGGGGGGACGCCCCGCATGTCCGTCCACCCCCTCCGCACAAGTACAAAAGTATCGCACAGCGGTGATGCTTTTGTACTTGAAGAGTAACTCCCAGCGCAGCTCCTGCGGCTGGCCGGGAGTTACTCGTCGCTGCCCTGGTCGCAGCGGCTGCGTGCGAGGCCCCCCCTCTCTCTCACGGTCCAGCCATGCCTGCGTTGGCTGGACCGCGCCCACCTCCCCGCCCAGTGACAGCCTCTGCCTGTATCAGGCAGAGGCGATCGCTAGGGAACGACCGCTGTCAGCCATGCGCCGGCGCACTGCGGTGCCGGCGCATGTGCAGTTCTGACCTGATCGCTGCGATGAACTGCAGCGAGCGATCAGGTCAGAATAGCCCCCATAGGACGCTGCAGTAAAAGGTCCCCCCCCACCACACACCTACAGCACAGAGACTTGCTACAGATGCAGTGGCATACTCTCCAAGTGTACCTTTTTGGCAGGTACGGTACTTTTTATTTTATTTTATTTTTTATATGGTCTGTACTGATTTTTGGCTCTCCAAACTTCTGTTGACCGTATAGGAAAAGGGGTGTGGCCACCCCACTGTACCCGTGGCCAAGCCCCCTTTTCGAATTTGTCCCGATTTTTATGTGTAAATTATTGGAGGGTATGTTGCTGCAGATGCAGTGGGCCTATTTTGGGGTGTGGACCTGGAGCTGCAGCTCCATCAGCCCCATTGTTAATCCTGCTCTGGGAACACACAGCAGCCAAAGGGTAGAGCCTCCCATTGGATGTAACCTGTGTGGGAGGGCATTTCTCGCCCAATCAGCTGTGGACTGGGTGTGATAGACCTGCTGCTAATCCAATGAGAGCTCCTAGCCACTCCCAGCGTTATCCACACAGTCAGAGTGACGGATCTGGGCTATTCTATAGGAGATGGCTTCAAATTACCCAAAATCACTAAGTAATGGAATTGCAGGATGGGCTGAAAAATGGCACTAAAACTACTGTAATATCCCTTTCACACCGCACGTAATAACCCGGTATCGGCCCAGTGTGCTGTATTAAAGGGCCATGGTCGAATTCCCAGGCCCCCTGACCTAGTAATTCAACCCGGGAATAAAGCAGTGTTATTCCCGGGTTGAAAACAGTGTCCGTGGTAGCGTGAATGGGCTCCTGGGTCGATGGGACCTGTTCACTACAATAGGGAGAGGTGGTGTGGAGATGAGCTCATCTGCGTATTGCCGGGTCGGGAAGGCAGCTATTTGGGTCCAATGCAGATTCCCACCCATGAAGGACCAGTTTCCAATTCCCTGGTGGGATCCGGCGTTGGCGGTCTGAAAGGGGTATAACTTTAATTCTAAACTCATTACCCCCCTACAATCCCATTAGGGGACTTGTGAACTAATAATCTTGCTCTCTATTTGAGCCTGATAGATAGATCTATCTATATATATATATATATATATATATATATATATATATATATATATCTATGTATTTTTTTTTTATTTTTTTTAACGTAATTACAGGAGGTAAATGGGAAGAGTTAAATTGTTTATCAATACTATTTTGTGTTACGGTCAGTTAATGTTTTATATTGCAATTGTTGCATACATTTCTGTCAATGTAATGGCTACTAGAACAAGGTATGTTGTGACAATGTAAAAGTGTAAATTTTTAATACTAATGTTTGCATTTCTTTTTTTTTTCTTTTTTTTATATATAATGTAAATTGTAATGTTTTTAGTATATTTGGTTGCTATAGTTTTAGTGTGGCCTTGCACATATCTGCATTGTCAATAAATGTGTAAAGTTCTGCAAATAACATATTAAACATACCCATTTATAGTTATTTATTTTTCTTTCTATATCAAGCCATCCAACACTTTGGAGACCAGAGTATGGTAGTTATATGATTGAAGGTACACCTGGACAGCCTTATGGTGGAACAATGGCAGAGTTTAACACTGTGGAAGACAATATGAAGAAAAGGCGTCTGGAAGCTTCATCATTGCTTGCAGAAAATCATTCAATTTGCACTATAACATCCTTTCCAAGGTAATGAGTCATTAACTTAGCATGCCAAAATATTCTTGATGTAAGACTTTTGGGGACTTATAACCATGGAATGTAGGGTGCTGTAAGGAGTAGGTATATCAAACTAGAAACTTTAGCTAAATTCTACAATTTTACATCATGCAAGTGAACTTTATAAAGCCCCAAAGGAGAGCCCAGTATCAAAAGAAAATGCTGAACCAGTCATTAGGGCGACACCACTTAGGTCGACAGTCATTAGGTTGACCACTATTGGTTAACATGCATTAGGTCGACAGGGTCATTAGGTCGACAGTTCAAAAGGTCCACATGAGTTTTTCACTTTTTTTTTTCTTAAATTTTTGAACTTTTTTTCATACTTTACGGTCTACGTGGCCTACAGTTGGGAACGGTAACCTGTGCTGAGCCGCAGTAGATGACGCAGTAAATGAAGCAGAAATTTGAGTGACTAAGGGCTGCATTCATGTGTATCACCGATACACCAAGAACATCCATGAGATGATCAACCAATGGCATTAAAACAGATTGCTAAAACTGTAATTTGGTATCCAACTTCTGCATCTTCTCTGCCACCTTGTTTAACCATGCAGCCACTACTACCTTCCGCAGAGTTGCTCACGTGGTCAAACAGATTAGAACACGCCTTAATTTATGATCTGACACTTGAGTAGATGTTCCCTAATTCTTCTGTCATCAAGGTGTGGTTTCCCATTTATGTAAATCTTTGTGTGCAAAAGTATAGATGGAAGCAAATCTACAATGCACCTGATGCCTCTTATGATGTTTATGTCATGCCTCCAGTAAGAATTCATTCAAGTGTAAAATAGAGGGCAAAGAATTATTATCTTTTTAGACTTTTATGTACAGAAACTGACTGAACCACAAACTCTAAAGCTTGTAGGATTACTGGGACATACTACTTTCCATTTTTTAGGGTCTTTCAGATCTGACCTCCTTTGAATCTCGCCTTGATCTGCAATAGAGAAGTCTGATTCGGGCTCCTCTCAAAAAGATACACATGGAGCCCTCTGGCACTTGCAGGTTTGCTAGTTACTGTGGCCTCCATTTAAGAGGCCATTGAAGACGTCTGTTGAGGAGACTGAACACAAGGGGGTTTGTGGAATGGTCATGGGAGACAGAACAGTGGATGCTAAAGAGGAAGAATCAGATTAACTATCCACGCTCAAATGCTCTAACCTTCAGCCAGGCAGGTTCTGCCATTCCAGGATCTTTCACCAGATGCATGCGTATCCTGGTTCCCAGTGGAGCAAGCTATGCAGCGGTCACCTTAGACCAGTGTTTCTCAAACTTTGCCCTCAGGACACCACACAGTTCATGTTTTCCAGCTCACCTAGCAGGTGCTCGGGTGTATTCATTACTCACTGGCACGTGTTAAAAGATCCACAGGTGGAGCTAATTTCACTTGCTATTCTGTGAGGAGACCTGGTTAAACGTGAACCGTTTGGGGTCCTGAGGACAGAGTTTCAGAACCTGTGCCTTAGACCGTTGAGCAAGCTTAGTTTAGTACTTGGAGTGTAGTAGTAGTGAAACCTCAGCAGACTTGTCACGTTTTTCGGGCATGCTGAGAGAAAAACAGTCTGCAGTCTGTTGTGTCACACCCAATGAGAGTGACACAACAGAGCAACTATTTCTAACTGATATTTATGGTATTTGAAATGGAGAGCTCCACTTAAACTGACAGGACAGAAGACTGTTGCAGCCAGAAGAGAAATACAGTGCTCCGCAACAGACACGAGCAAAAGCAAACCGCAACTCTGAGACCTCTTAATGAAAACAGAGGTGAAATAGTGCACTTCTGCATATTGCAGAGCATTATCTTGGGCAGCTGATGTGGCTAGGTCTTAACAGCCCTGCATCCCCTGTAGACCAGTGAGAAAATGGCTGCTGGACGTGCAGAGGGAGAATTCTCACTAGGGAGGAGTTCTGCCTGCTTCGTTAAACTCCAGTCACCAAGTCTGTTGTAGAACAGTGCTCACAGTACTGCCCAGACTTAGCTGAACAGTGGCGCCAGACACGGTGTAGGGCTGCTCACTGACCATCCACTCTATTTAAACCACTGGAGGGGAGATAGTTTCAACAGCATGTGATTTGGGGATTTGCTACCGGATCATGGCCAGCTGCAGACATCTGGATGTGCCGTGCCCCTAGAACAACAAGGATCAGGACTCTTCCACACCAGGAACACAGATTACTGCAGCCAGCGTGGCATAACGGAGCACATAGCCCTCCAACCTGCATCCCACCACTGGAATTCTTTTAAGAACTCCAAACACAGTAACAAAGCAAATGCCCACATAGTTTAAAATTAAAGAGAAAAAAAACTCTTGAGCTGCTCCAGTAGCTAAATGAGGATGGCTGCTACTCTGCAGGTACATAAATGAAACTGGCTTCTGAGCTGAGGGAATGTAGAGTGGTGTTACAAAAAATTTAGTTTGATGTGCCAACTCTGTACAGCGCTCTCTGCAGTCTATAGTAAGTAGTGTCCCACAGAAATATTGTCCTCCATATTACTGGTATAGTATCATACATTCTCTACAGCATTATAAATTGTATTTATACATTAACTCCCTCACATGCTTTCATCAGTTCAAGCCTTTGGATTCTTCATACTTTGTCGGGGTGTTTCAGGGTTTTGCCTTTTGTCAAACTCTGTACAGTGTCTGCACTGGTACTATGATTCTCCTAACACAGTGGTTTCCAAACTTTTTTGAAGCACGGCGCCCTAGAATATCAGAATTGTTTTCACGGCACCCCTATGCCAAAAATTTCTTATTGAGAAATTTAGAAATAAATATTATATTAAGTTTATTGCATTTATATGTCATCCTTAGGGTCAGTTGTGTGGTGAGGGACAAGATTTGCTTCTGTTTGGCCACATTTTATGACTGGCATCCACCAGCACGGATTTTGCCTATTATATTGACCATGAATAATTTGAATTGGTCCTGGACCACCAACCCAGGGCACCCCTGCAAGTGTCCCGAGGCACCCCAGGGAGCCACGGCACATAGTTTGGGAACCTCAATTATTTGCAATTGCTTTGTTTTAGTCTTCTGTAAAGAGGCTGACCAGAACGGAGACTTGTGAAAAGTCTTCTACTGCTTTGTTTCCAGTTTTCAGAAACTGTTTTATCACACAGGCATTCTTCATGTAAGGAAAATTTAAAGAACATGACACTTGTATGTTCCTATATTATTATAGTTATGCGGGACCTCCATATTACATAGTGTTAAGGGGCCCATACATCAGCAATCAATTGGGACAATCTTGACGTTTTGCAGACCATTTTGTGTCCATAAATCTGCAATGTATGGGGTTCACAGATTGCAGATTTCGGTCACAAATCGATTGTGATTGTTAAATCAGATTTTTCAACATGTTTAATTTCACAGATCAATTGGGACTGTAGATTGTTACCATACACTAGCAATCAGCAGATCTGCAGACCATTTCTAGTAAACTGAGTCATTCAAGATTGGAAGATCTGTTTAACTGAAAATTATCTGCAAACCCTTGAAAAATATCTAATGTACTGTATGGGCAAGGTCAAATGGATTGGGAGAACAATATATATGGGGGGGTGGGAGGAATCACAGCATCTGTGAAACAACAAATTGTGATTGCTCATTAATGGGCCCCTTTACTCATACTTCTAGCATTTTGTGTTTTTTATAGATTGGGATGTCCTGGATTCACGTTGCCAGAGTTTCCACCAACTCCAGTGGAGCAAGGAGCCTCCAAGTCCCTCTTTTTTCCAGATGAAGCAATTAACAAACATCCCCGGTTTAGGTGCGTTTAGGCAACCGTAGTTCTAGGAAAAACAATGTGTTATGTCTTAATATTTGTTGTGGAACTTTTGTAGTTTTTTTCAAACGAAATGTTTCATTGTGTTAAAGAGGAATGCCAACTTTATAGAACTAGATTGACTGGCCAGGCTTTCTCATTTCAATGCCCATGGCTGTATCCTAAGCATGTGATTGTATTTACACAGTATGTGTGGTCTTATTTTGAGGGCTATGCAAATCTATGATTTGCTTTTTATGAAGCATGTAAAAGTAATTTGTGAGCTTCTTGAGCCTCTTGTAGGAGAAGATCCCTACTGGGGTTTTCCTACTCAATATGCTGCTAAATGCATTGACCTGTTTCTGCTAGGCTTAATATGAACTATGAACTTACTCAAATTTTCTGCAGGAGGGTACATTGGTTTCCACAGGGAAACATTGGGTGTAGAGTGGATCTTGATCCAGAGAGGCACCAACAGGCTTAAAGCTTTAGGCTGTCCCAGGAGGCATTGTGAGGCCGCCTCTATAACCCCGCCTCCAGGCACTGTGAGCGTAGTTTTGATTTGGTGCCTGCAGAAGCATTCACTAACAGGAGGGCTGCACTGGGCACTTTTTCTGATAGAAAATGTCTTCAAAACTGGGCTGTCAGCGCTGTATGTCATGGTGACACTCCTGCGCTGCAGCTCCATCACCTCCCAAGCGGCGTCACATACTCCCGCAGCCTGTTCCCGGGTACTTGCGGCGGAGGCGCTCCGGCTCTAGGCAAACAGTTGCAGGAGCACTCCTGGTTCGTGTGTCTGCTACGTGGAGGAGGTAAGAGGGTCCCCAGGCGGAACCCGCCACTAAATCGCATTCCTGTTGCAGTCTAGGGAGACAGACTGCAACGCTGGCGTGGCCACTGTAACCGAGCAGGGACCCCACTATGGGGTATATTCAATTGAAGTCGGATCCATTCCGACATTCATTTGTCGGAATGGATCTGACCTGGGCTATTCAATGCAATCTCAATTCAACTTAAAAAAAAAAAAAAAGTCTAATTTGAGATGCAGGAGCTGAGACTGGGCAGAGCCGCGGGCAGATGGGGTCTCGCTTGCTGGAGCCGGGTGGACGCTGCTGTGACATCCTCCAGCGCTGCTCTCCACCGTCTGCCCGCGGCTCTCCCCGTCTCTGCTCCCACATCTCCCTTCGATTTAAAAAAAAAAAAAAGTCGAATTGAGATGGTCAAAAAGGGGGCCAAAACCAACCGTTTTCGACACAAGCATGTGGCTCGGCAGCTATTCCTCCGATCCACGTGCTTTTCGACAAGTCAAATTCCTCGACTTGTCGAATAATTTGGGGTTAGATTGAATAGGTCTGAACCCCTTCCGACCTAAAAAAAAAGTCAAAAACTGCCGTCTTTTCGACAGACGACAGCTTTCGACTTCAATTGAATATACCCCTATATCCACCAGGGCATAGGAGTACAGGTCGGATATACTAAAATCCATTTTAATAAGACTCCATAGTACCAGGTGGTGAAGTCCAGTATAAGGGAATCGGCGCTTGACCTGGTAGCTTCTCCCCTGGCCCAGGGCGCCATCTACTGCTGGTGTTCCCGCCCTGGAGCTGCCTCACACTTTACCTCACTCCCTGACTGAGACGCTGGGCGCCATTTTCTAAAATAGATGCGACTGGGCTCCGGGACTGCAGGTCAAGGTGTCCTTTGTAAACCCGCCTATTCCAGTGCAGTTTTACTCAAATAATTATCTGCATTGCCACGGTGACTGTGTGTGTGCCTCTATCTGCTGTGTGGATTTCACTTTGTGTATCCCAGCTATATCTAACACTGTATTCTGTACCCTAAGGGACTAGGTGCGTCAGGGTCCATATATAGTGCTTCACAGTATTTACAGATTTAAAGTGTACTCAGTCACCTAAAGCCGGATTTATTCGCTGGTGTTCTGTACTGCGGGCTCAGTCGCATGATACCAGACGTATTCGCTAGTGTTTGTGTACTGTGTACGCAGTCACATACTAGGGAATGTATTCGCAGGTATTGTACTCTGTCTTGCTGTATCGTACTAATACGCTCTGTGGTTGCATTCACTAATAATGTCTAACACACAGGGCGGGAAATCCGAGGATGCTCCTGCATCCTGCAGCGCATGTGCCAAGGATTTGTCTGAGGGGGAAGTTTTGTATGACTGTGTGTACTATGTGCCATACATCTGTCAGTCTGCGGCTCCTGTAAGCAATCAGGAGCCACCTTGGGTGGCGTTCTCAAATAAGCTCAATACGCTTGTGACACGCCTTACGCCACTTATGGGACCTCCTGTGCAATTACAGCCACATATTGTCCTTATGGTAAATCCGCCTTGGGAGGATAATTTGCCTACTGAGTTGCAGCAATGGAGTCACTCCTTGGTTAGACATAAAACTGCCCCAAGTCACTCTCGCATCATGGGGTCATCTAAGCGGGCTACTTCCTCCTCACAATCCACTAATCTCTCCGAAGATTCTTGTGATGAGGATGGGGTGTATACTGTCCCGTCAGACACTGACACAGCTGCTTCTGACGAGGAATCCACTACTCAGGTTGATGTCCCTAACTTAGTGGTTGCTATTAAGCAGATCCTACAAATCACTGATGACGAGGATTCCACTACAGTGTCAAAGAAACCTGATAGGTTTGAACGTCAGAAGGTAACTAAAATGTTATTACTTCTGACCATCTGGTGGGCATACGACAAGAACCCTGGTCTTTTCCAGGAATGCAATTCTCCCTGTCTAAAAGGATGGTAGCTTGCTATCCTCTCCCTACAGAGTTGTGTAACAAATGGGAAAATTCACCACCGGTGGATTCCCATGTCACTCGTCTAGTGGTGTCGTCTACTCTTCCTATCACCACTGTCACCTCACTGTAGGAACCGACAGACAAGCGTGTGGAAGGATGCCTGAAGTCTATTTAATCCCTTACAGGTGCTGTACGTAGACCCACTATAGCAGCCTCTTGGGCTGCAAAAAGGAATTGAAGCATGGGTTCAGGCATTAGAGCAGTGTTTCCCAACCTCTGTCCTCAAGGCACACTAACAGTCCTGCTTTTAGTGATTTCCAGGCTTGAAAACGGGTGACTTAATTAGTACAGGTGACTTAATCCGTTACCAGACCTCCCCATTCACTTTCAGCCCCTTGCCCATTTATAAATATGATGTCCCCTGCCAATTTCCTCCTTTTCAGATAACCGGCACCAACTTTAATATTTAATCCCTGTTTACCCGCCATCACTGCCAACCCATATCACCAGCCAACCATTAATTTCCACCGTCCATTCTTATCTAACTAGCACACATTCATTGTTATTTTTCATTTTTACATCTATTTGTATGTCATCTTCAATATTATTTTATTACCTTCACCTTAATTTCATTTCACCTTCATCTTGCACATATTGCAATCACATTAATTATCTCTCCTAATTCCATCATTTTTCCGCACGCCCTTCATGCTTTCCATTTATCTGTCATTTATCCCATTTGGGATATTCCCTATTTACTTTCACATTTTATCTCTCTTCCCATTTTCCCTAACAGGTTCTTTTCACAGTCACTCATTTCAGTCTCATCATTTTAACACAGTCCTTGTTTTATACTCATCAATATCTCCATATCCTGTGAGTCTCAGAGTGATTTATATCCTTTCTTTTAAATATGCAAGGTACCCGTTTTTTGCATTGTTATTATTAATACTTCTTTGGGCATCTCCGCCTGCCGACACTTCAATACATCCGGGACTACCTCATCCCCTAGTTACAATGGCGTTCAGGGCCTCGCGCGAGGTCCCCAAACATGCCCACATCTCCATTAACCCAATCCCTTTCTCAACATGGCGTCTCAGGCTTCGCCAGCTACAGGCTGACATGCGCAATATCCCCGGAGCGACGGCGGGCGTGACCGCTGACGCAGCGCCGCCGCATTCGCTCTGTGTCTATTGGTCTGACGCACCAAGCAAACTGCTTTTAAAAATCCGTCCCCCTGTCTACACATCCGAACCCGGAAGTGAACAAGCCCTAACGGGCGAAACGCGTCTTCCACACGGGTTTCCGCACATGGAGTGACTACACGGCACCAGTTCTCTGCACCTGACCATGCACTGATCCGTTCTTCTGCCCTCTGATTGGAGTGTCGTAAACCCTTACTGCTCTGTTGACACACAGACAGCAATATCACACTCAGGCACACTACTAGTGCATCTGTATTAATTTCCTATTAGAGCATATTATTTTCTTTTCTATGTGAGGCTTGTCCTCTGATACGGGCTATAATTCCAGTCTCCAACAGAGGCCAGCACACTACTATCTCCTACATTATTACTTGTATGTTTATTTATTTATTTGTGGTACCTGACTGATGTTGCCTGTCAGGTTCATTCCAAATCCCAGATAAGCTGTTTTTTTTTCTTCTTATTCAGGATTGTGAATTTGTGTCATACTGTTTCATTTTTTGCATTTGATCTGCATTGATCGTGGATTTGTTGACATGTAAACATTATCACTGTATTCTTTGTCTAGAAGATTCATTGTGCATGTAACATGCCTTTGTTAATTTATTATTTATATTTTGTTCTGCGATGATATTAATGCCGCCGCCTAGCACCATACTTTGTGATAACTGATATTCCCTAGGAAGATTCTTAGCGACAGCATTTGCGGGCAGGCTGTTCAATTAATTTGTTTATTGTGGTGATCACAAACACAAGAGAGGTGTTATTCACACCTCAGATCCCGGCGCAATTAATTAGTTTAATTGTTTGATTCAGCTGCACACATTTAAAGGATTAGCTAAATCCTATAGCAATTGTATTAAAGAAAAAGAAAAAACAATGGTGCGCTTGAATACAAACCAAATGTATTTGTTTGTATATTAATATATAAATCTCAGTAGTGTGTCTGCTTTCACTCACCACCGAAATAAACAACAGAGAGTCTGCCTTGATTAATAATATATTTTACTGAAAAGATAAATAAACACACATACATAAATAACTAAACAGCTAAAATTCTGTATATTCCACACACTACAATAGGGGCAGATAGGATCCACTGATATTGCAAGAACTAGGCAGCAGTAGTATAATTATATTGATGGCAACAATATATAAGTGACACTAAACAGACTTGTCCAAATCTGTTACATCCAATTATGTCACACTGAATAAAATACTGTAACAGCTGCCAATATGTGTCACATGCAAGTTTCTCACAACCACCTGCTACTGGCGTCCCAGTGCAGAGGATAGATTGTGTGTTCTTACCCGACCTGCGGGAATGTCCGGTGTTTAAATGCACGCACCTGGAGAGATGGAAATTCTGTATAGTTTCAAAACTGTGCTGCTCACCGCCGGTGCACAGTATGTAGATTGCAATCTGAACGGACAGGTAAATCTGTGTGATGCCAGTACACTTTTTGCGGTATGAGCGCTGAGGTGTTACACTCACAGGTCCTGGCAAGCGGACAGCAGGAGCTCCGGTCAGCGTCTCGGATATAACTACCGCCTGTAGTATGGCCGCTGGAGTTAGCACACTCTCAGGTCCTTGGCAGGTGAACAGCGGACTTTCTAATCAGCGTCTGAGTTAGGGCTGTCGCTTGTACTCAGACCGCTGAAAGAGATGCAGTCTCAGGTGCTGGCAGGCTGACAATCGGGAACTCCGGTCAGCGGCTTTGTGCGTGTGGATCCTTCTGTCGGTGTGTGGTCGAACAGACAGGGAGGTGACGTCAACGCGTTTCGTCCCGGGACTCGGGACTTCCTCAAGACTATAGGGCTCATTCTGTCTAAGCCCTTATATAACTCCCATATGGACCGCCTTTAATTATAAATACTTGCACATGTGTGCTCAGAAATGGTCCTTCAAAGTGCATGTGTAATAGCAGCAATAACCACAGATAAGTAAATAATTAATTAAATAATTAATTAAACCATAGGCAGACTCTCCATTATTATTAATAAGAAACAAACAAACTATTCACTTGTTAAGCAATCCTTCTATTTCATATATTTTATTAGTAACCTTAAAAATTATTTCCACAGCTACCACATTTAGTTGATTGTAAAAATTATTAAAAAATTATTTATAAAAATTATTAAAAAATTATATAAAAAAATTCTTTGATAGTACAAATTATATAAAACACAAAAACCAATCTACTTTAACAATTGTAATTCATGCTGTTACTAATATCGATGGTATTCTAATTAGCTATATCACTATTAGTCCACTGACATCATATATAGGATCTGATTAAATTAAATTACATATTATCCAAATAATATAATTACATACAAACACAGGTCAATCCAAACAGGTGTAATCAATAGCCTCGTTCAACCCCTTAGGGCTCAGGGTATCTAGTTTAAATATCCATGCGGATTCTCCAATACAAAGCTGTCGAAATCTATTCCCTCCCCTCCTAGTATTACCAAATTGTTCCACTACTGTCAAAGACAAACCTTTGGGGTCCCCATTGTGACAATTAATAAAATGTCTTGAAACATTATGTTTAATGGATCTATTAATAATATTGCGTCTATGTTCCCTGAAACGACTCTTTATTGTTCTTATGGTCCTGCCGACATATTGCAGTCGACAGGGGCACTGCAGGACATATACAGAATAGATAGATTCACAATTTAGAAATTGTTTTATCGGAAAGGACATTCCACTGCTAGTTGAGGTAATACTAGTTTTGAAACTATACAGAATTTCCATCTCTCCAGGTGCGTGCATTTAAACACCGGACATTCCCGCAGGTCGGGTAAGAACACACAATCTATCCTCTGCACTGGGACGCCAGTAGCAGGTGGTTGTGAGAAACTTGCATGTGACACATATTGGCAGCTGTTACAGTATTTTATTCAGTGTGACATAATTGGATGTAACAGATTTGGACAAGTCTGTTTAGTGTCACTTATATATTGTTGCCATCAATATAATTATACTACTGCTGCCTAGTTCTTGCAATATCAGTGGATCCTATCTGCCCCTATTGTAGTGTGTGGAATATACAGAATTTTAGCTGTTTAGTTATTTATGTATGTGTGTTTATTTATCTTTTCAGTAAAATATATTATTAATCAAGGCAGACTCTCTGTTGTTTATTTCGGTGGTGAGTGAAAGCAGACACACTACTGAGATTTATATATTAATATACAAACAAATACATTTGGTTTGTATTCAAGCGCACCATTATTGTGGTGATCATTTTGTTAGATAAGCCTTATCTACAGCGATACTCTGTGTCATTAATTTAATCCATTTCTAATTTTGGGTCACAACCCTAACAACCTAGAATACTAATCTAGATTAATTCACTCCTTTATCTGTCTCGTGGACTCTCATACACGACCCAAGGAGCACAGAACCACGAACATGGGTACTGTTGAACCGTGCCTAACGTTGAAAGCAGATCCACCTATTTTTGCTCACTTTTTTATTTCCCTTCTCCTTTCTATTCTTCCTATCATTTCCTACTTAATCATTTCCTATATAGGTGCACTCTCATTGGCGTACTGATCATACTATCCTCTACTATCATACCACGCTGCCATTGTCCGATCTTGGAAGCTAAACAGCGTTGGGCCGGGTTAGTACCAGGAAAGGAGACTGCCTGTGAATACCTGATGTTGTAGAGTAGGAATCTGTTTCCTCTCTGTGTGAGAAGAACACGCCAACAGCAGTATCACCACTATTTCTATTCTACGTCTTCTCATTCATTCAGTGAATGCTCAGTGCAGTCCAATGTTTTTTCCACTCACAATTGTGGCATTTGTCAAACGATTCAGGTGCTAAAGTCTGGTGACCATTGATTAGCAACATATCCACTTAACATAAGTGATCATAGTTGGATATTTTCATAATAATGCTTTGACCACTCCTCGGTCCGATTAATACAGAAATCTTTACTGGTCAGGGGAAATGGTGGTATGACAATTCCGTGTCTACAACCTTTCCAATCACTCTTTGGAACAAAGAGACCAGAACATTATAAAAAAAAAATTCAATTCTTTATTCTTTCATGGATCATTTAGATGGGTAAATCATGTTTATATTACCAATAAAAGTTATGTTTTAAACATTCCTTGATATACATTATAGGAACTCTTTTCCTGTACAGAGTGCGCCCACACAAGAGCCTCCTTTTTCTCCCATTGTTAGACTTAATTAGTACCTCAGTTATTTTGATTTAACCATCTGTGCTGAAGCCTGGATATCACTAAAACCTGCACTGTTGGTGTGCCTTGAGGACCGTGGTTGGGAATGCCTGCATTAGAGGAAGAGCTTCCTCAGGATATTTCTGACCTTGCCAGACAGTACCTGTTTCACATGACCACCGCCGCCTATTACATTCAGGAGGTGTCCTCTGAGGCTGGTGTGTTGGCGACCAAGGCATCGATTTACGTCCATCCTGGCTCGCCGTATTCTGTGGTTGAGGTCATGGAAGGTGGACCTGGACTCCTTTAAAAAAAAAAAAAAAAAAAAAAAAAAAGACCTTGGAGGTACTCCCTTTTAAGGTAGACATATTGTTTGGGGAAGCCCTCAATAAATTTGTGGCTGACTTGGCGACTGCTAAGACTGCCTTTCTCCCTAACATTATTACTTTTGCACAGAAGACAAAAAGGTACCACTTTTCTCTCCTTTCGGCCTCAAGGGAAAGCAAAAGGTCTGGCATACCCAAGACAATCTCGTGCTTCCAAGACCACAAAGCCCAAGGCTAAACAATCCTGAGCATCCCGTCAGCCTGCTTCTAAACAAAACAAGCCTGCTGCATGACAGGACAAGACCCCCCTGGGGGATCCCAGGGTGGGAGGCAGACTTCTGCAATTCACCCTGGTCTGGTTAAAGACCACTTCAGAAGCATCGGTGCGAGAAGTTGTCTCTCATGGATACGCAGTCTCTTTCTAGAGGCATCCCCTTCGGATCCTTTACAGGCGCAAGCTCTACAAATGGTTGAGTTCCCTCCTGGATACAGAAGTGGTGGTGCCGGTACCTCTATCCCAAAGAGGCAGAGGATACTACTCGACCCTGTTTCTAGTACCGAAACCCAATGGGTCTTTCCGGCCTGTACTCCACCTCAAATCAAGTTTGTGAGAGTATCCAAGTTCCGTATGGAAACACTGCGCTCAATTGTACTGGCCATGGAACCCAGAGATTATATGGTATCCCTGGATATACAAAATGCTTACCTGCATATACCTATTGCCATATCGCATCAGCAATATCTGCGGTTTGCTATTGGCAACCTTCACTATCATTTCCAGGCACTGCTGTTCGAACTGGCCACGGCCCCTCTGATCTTCACCAAAGCTATGGCTGTGATGACTGCTCATCTGTCTCCAGGGAGTAAGGATCCTGCCGTATCTGGACGACTTGCTGATCCTGGCAAACTCCCACGATGTCCTCTGTCATCTGCAACTGACGGTAAACTTCCTACAAGCCCACAGATGGCTCATCAATTGGAAGAAGTCCTCGCTGGTCACTGCTCGGAGCATGGTGCACCTGGGGGACGGTTGGACACACAGTCAATGGCTGTTTCTGTCTCCAGAGAAGGTCCTGAAGCTTCAGGACAGGATACTTCCTATCTCACCCAAGAGTGTCGATACACTCGGCGAGGCAAGTACTAGGCCTGATGGTGTCTGCATTCGACATGGTAGAGTACGCTCAATTTCATACCCGCCCTCTGCAGAGGTTAATCCTTTCCAAGTGGAATGGCCTACCTCATCGGATCAGGTCTCACAGGATCTCCTTAACTCCGGAGGTTCGTCTATAGCTGACCTAGTGTAGTGGTCAACGGGAAGTCTTCAAGCTGGACACCAGTAATCAGCAGAATACCACAGGGTTCCGTACTCTGGCCACTGCTGTTCAACATATTTATCAATGACCTAGAAATAGGCCTGGAAAGCACAGTTTTAATCTTTGCAGATATTAAACTGTGTAGGGTAATTCAGAAATAGATGTGGAGTCTCTGCAGAATGACTTATCTAAACTTGAAATCTGGGCGTCTAAATGGGGAATGAGGTTCAATATAGAAAAATGCAAGGTTATGCATTTCAGGACAAAAAACAAAATTGCATCCTACATATTAAACGGGGAAAGTCTAGGGGTGACCGTGTTGGAAAAAGATTTGGGGGTACTCATTGATAATAAGCTTAACCATATACAATGTCAAAGCGCAGTAAAGAAGGCAAGTAAGGTGCTAGCGTGCATAAAATTGGGAATTGAGACAAGGGATGAGGATGTAATTCTGCCGTTGTACAAATCATCTGTACGTCCGCACCTGGAATATTATGTTCAGTTTTGGGCACCACTGTATAAAAAATGATATCGGGGAACTCGAAAGGGTTCAAAGGTGAGCTACTAAATTGATTAAAGGGCTAGATGGGCTGGATTACGAGGAAAGGCTTACTAGGTTGAATATGTATACACTGGAAAAGAGGCATCTAAGAGGAGACATTATTAATGTCTTCAAATATGTAAAGGGGCACTACAAAGTTATCAGAGGAATTATTTATTAAAAGAACTCTGTTTAGGATACGTGGGCACTCGTTGAGGCTGGAGGAAAAAAATTCCGTACGCAACGGAGGAAAGAGTTCTTTACCGTTAGGGCAATCAGGATTTGGAATTCTTTGCCAAAGAAAGTGGTAATGGTGCACTTTGTAAATGCATTTAAAAAAGGATTGGATGAATTTCTGATTGAAAAGGTTATCCAAGGTTACAACATTTAAATTATTGACGTTGTTAATCCGGGTGTAACAGGATTTATAGTTAACTAGTCCTAAAAACATTCTTCAGCATGTACAGTAAAATCAATTCAACTTAATACAGGTTGAACACGATGGGCGTTCTGCCTCTTTTCAACCTCAATTAATATGTTACTATGACCTGGTGGCTACAGGACCAGCAGTTCAACAGGGGCCGTCCTTTCTGGATCCTGAACTGGGTTTTACTGACTACGGAAGCCAGTCTGAGGGGCTGGGACACGGTGTTGGAGCAACACTCTTTCCGGGGTCGGTGTACCAGGAGGTATCACTCTTCCCAATAAACATTCTGGAATTGCAGGCAGTGCTTTGTCTCTCGCCCTGCCTCTGTTAAAGAACAGGCCCGTTCAAGTACGGTCAGACAACGCCACCATGGTGGCATACATAAACCATCAAGGAGGCACTTGAAGCTGCATGGCAATGATGGAAGTGTCAAGAATCCTTCGTTGGGCGGAACGCCATCTACCAGCATGATCGGCAGTGTTCATTCTGGGAGGCCTCAACTGGGAAGCGGATTTCCTCAGTCGTCAGGACGCGCATGCCGGAGAGTGGAGTCTTCATCAGGAAGTTTTTCAACTCCTAGTGGACAAATGGGGCCTACCAGATGTAGACCTGATGGCGTCTTGACACAATCACAAAGTTCCAGTCTTCGGATCAAGAACCAGGGATCCTCAGGCAGCTTTCATGGACGCACTGGCAATTCCATGAAACTTTCGGCTGCCCTATGTGTTCCCTCCAGTGTGACTCCTGCCCAGGGCACTACGGAAGTTCAAACAAAAAGGAGGAATACTACTTCCAGTCGCTCAAGCGTGGCCCAAACTGCATTGGTTCTCAGACATGCAGGGTCTCTCGATTGAGCGTCCTCTTCTACTTCCTCAATGCCCAGACCTCCTGGTTCAGGGCCCTTGTGTCTACCCAGACCTGGCCAGACTGGCTTTGACGGCGTGGCTCTTGAAGCTTCACTCCTGAGGGCCAAAGGATTCTCCGTGACTGTTATCCAAACTATGCTAAAGGCCCGAAAACTGGCATTTGCACGGATATATTACAGGGCCTGGAATTCTTACTTCACCTGGTGTGCTGCAAAGAATAATGATGCATACAAATTCGGAACTTCCAGACTTCTGGCTTTTCTGCAACAAGACCTGGACTTAATCTTTCGTCTGGCCTCCCTCAAGGATCATATATCTTCCTTGTCGGTGTGGTTTCAGAGAAAAATTGCGTCTGTTCCTGACGTTCATACTTTTCACTCAGGGTGTTTTACAAATTCAGCCTCCCTATGTCCCTCCTGTGGCTCCATGGGATCTGTCGGTTTTCCTGAATGCCCTGCAAGAGTCTCCATTTGAACCTCTTGAGTCGGTGGACCTTAAATGGTTCACGGTCAAGGTCCTGTTTTTACTGGCTGTTGTCTCTGCTAGGAGGGTGTCAGACCTAGGAGTTTTGTCCTGGCGTCCACCCTTCCTGATATTTCACCGTGACCGGTCAGTTCTTAAAACTCGCCCTGGTTATTTACCTAAGGTGGTGTCACCTTTTCACTTAAACCAAGAGATTGTGGTTCCGACCTTCATCTCTTCTAGTTTGTCCTCCAAAGAGCGGCCTTTCGATGTGATACAGGCTCTCCGTATATACTTGGAGAGGTCTGCCTCTATCTGCAGGTCGAATTCCCTTTTTGTATGGTTTGGTTTTCACAAACGTGGCTGGCCTGCGAATAAGCAATCCCTGGCCAGATGGATTAGAATGGTGAATGCACAGGCTGGACTCCCAGTTCCTGCTGCTATTATTGCCCATTCTACTCAGTCTGTTTGACCTTCTCGAGTGGCCCACCGTGGCGCGTCCGCTGAACAATTGTGCATGGCGACTACGTGGTCCTCTGTGAACATGTTCATTAGGTTTTTATGCCTTTTATAATTCCACCTCCCAGGATGCTTATTTTGGACGCCGGGTTCTCATATCTGCTAAGGCGCGTCCCCTCCCTTGAAGAACCGCTTTAGGACATCACGCAGTGTTTCCCTGTGGAAGCCAATGTACCCTGCTGATCCATTGTTAAATCTTTCTGCGAAGTACATTGGGTTCCACAGGGCGCCCACCC